>NC_059344.1:6958457-7270457 GCF_019703515.2 Myxocyprinus asiaticus
AGTCGATATGTCTATACTTTGATTTTGGACTCCATTAAAAGAAGAAGAAAAGACATAGCTGAGGAGGAAGTACATTAGATGAAGAAATTTTGGACCACATTATAAAAGTTATGTAAAAGGAAGGGTTGGTCTTGACTAGTAGCCATCAAGATTTTGTCAAAATTTTTGCAGTACAGGGAAACTAGTCATGTTTTCCACACAAGTTCATTATGTCTCTACAGTTTGAAGAAATATTTGCCAGTTACGGAGTTGTCTCAACTGCCAAGTTCTATTAGAATGCGGACAATATGCCAGCCTTGCCCTTCTAGAACACGCCATCTGTGAACTCTGTGAGAGCTCTTTATGTAACCTCCTCTTATCACCTACGAGAGAAATAGTGGGATATGCGAGAAAGAAATAACAGATGGGAAATGGGATGATAAGCTTCATCATGAGAGGTTTCAAAACAAAGGTCAAGTTTTATTGATAACGAGAGGCATTTTTTTTCCATGTACAGTATGCAACAAAATAACATCGTACGTCACTTCTGCATTAGTCAACAATGGAAAGGAGTTGGAATTTACAGGTTTAGCATGGCTGCAACACCAAAAACTGCCCAAACCATTGCAAAACTCACCCCTCTGTAAGACCACAGGCGCATGCATTCTCACCTTCCAAATGGTTGAAACATGAATGGATAGAGAAATGGAATCATAAAAGTCAGACCAAAGGTGTTAACGTGCAGACACTGTTATTTTACAAAAATTAAGGCCAAGGCCCATGTACTGAACAGTCAACAAAATGAGGGATAGATAGCAGATACAAGCAGGGAGAGAGCAAGAGAGAGAGAGCAAAAAACTGAGAAGCCCACGCACTGTATGCCACACCAGCGATTGGAGCACACAGGGGGTGGTGCAATGATGGCGGGGATTTAAGTTATTCTAAACAACAACAAAAAATAAGAAAGAAAAAGAAACTTGGAGAAAGTGAATGTCCTGCATGTCCCCTCCCTCAACTTGGGGTTAACAAACTATTTTATTCAATTACTATTGCACAATGCTCTATGATTTTTGCAAGTCATTGTATACAAAGTTTATTACCAGTTTTTATTCCTAAATTGACTCATTCCCTAGCTGTTGTTTAAAAGTCTCATATACTGTATATAAAAGGTAAGTTGAAAATTAAACTTTTGTTATCATTTACTTACTCTCATGTTGTTCTAAACCTTAATGATTTGCATTCTTTTCTTGAACACAACAAAGAAGCATAAAAGTAGTCCATATGACTTGAAGTCATGTTGTTATTCTCTGATAATCTTCCCCTCTGCTGCAGCCCTCAAATGTAATGGGAAGTTGTATATATATTTAAGTATGCCACGTGAAGATGACCAGGTTTGATGTCAATGATGCCGAGCGGCATTGGCTTTCTCGTGTAACATCACCCAACTAAACGCTCCAGGCTTGAATATGCTGAAAGTGAATGAGATTAAATTTTGAATTACTTACATTTTCACACAAAGCTACAGTATGGCTTCAGAAGACTTTGAATATAGTGGACGAGCTATACTTTTATGATACTTTAATAGTGAGCTTGTTTACATGGACACCAGAAAGCTATGTATTGAGAGAAAGATGCTTAAGACATGAAAGCGGCTTTTGCGTTTTTGCACTGTGTTAACAGTTTACTTATTACCCTTGCATACTTGCAGTCCGTCCGGTTAGTAAGCTGCTTTCTCTACAGCTTGTCATTTCTCTGCAATACTTGTGTAAATGATTTTCATTGCGCCTGCCGCAGCATAGCATGGCGATAGTGGCGTTTCCATCTTACGTCATACTCTGGAATTCCCCCAGCACACTATAGCGCATATGTGGATGCGGGGGACAGTAGTCAGTATTTTATATTGGTGTGTTCTAGTTGACTGTGTGTGTATGCGAGTGTGATTTTCACTTTTCTGTTTGTACTCCCTGGTAATGTTGAATTTGTGGCATGTGACTTGTTGATATGATGCAGCAATACAGTACATCCAGTGACGTTAGTTTAGTTATTCGGTATTTTTCACATACATGCACAAAACCTTTAAAAATCAATGCCTGTTTTACCTTATTACTTCTGTAGCCCCACCCAATAGCTGATCAGTCATGAGCAGAAAGCCAATTGCTGTCAAGTCTTTAAGGAGAAGCACCACCAAAACTGATAATTTCTGGCAGAGGGTCAGAATCAACATGGAAAATTATAATGTTTTACAAATACTTTATTGTTTTTTTTGTGCAAAAATATTATAAGTGAACCTCAAGGAACATTTTAAAATAATTAAAAAAAGCATGTCATGACCCCTTTAAGTAAATCCAACAAAGTATAATCATTCTACTTTAATAAAATACCTACAGAAGGCTTTGTGCAACCTTTTAAAGTTAATTTAGTATTCTTCAGTTCCTAGTCCAGCAAAGTTGTGCTTACTCGAGGGGTATTTTGGTTTTCCCAACTCCCTTTTACAGATACAAATGGAGGTGTGCTGTGTGCTCTACAATAAATGACCACATGACCAATTTAAATTAATTACATTGATAAGAGTTAGAAGGAACACTACTCCCCATTGATGGGTAACACTAAATAGAACATTCAACACAACTACAACAATTACCAACAACAACTATTTACGCTTCACATAAGGCCCCCTACCTTACCTGGGCCCACATAATTAAAAATTGTGGACCAAGAGTCTTTGGCCATTCTCCCAAACACAGCTCAGGTAAAACATGTAAAAACATTTCCATTTGACTTTAAGCAATTGAAATAAGTCTGTTCAAAACTCAGATAATACATGTAAACACAGCGTATTATTATTATTATTAAGTCAAATTAAATGCATAATTAAAATTTATAAAATAAGAAACATTTTATAACATACAATTTACTAAGGGTCAAAATCATTTTTGCAGGGCTTTATTAACTTGCTGATGTGTGTTTGACAATTGTTGTAGCTAAACTCTGCAGGACGGTAGCCCTTCAGGAACAGGTCTGAACAGCCACAAGTTTGGAACATTAAAAAAAAAAAAATGATACCTCCACCTCCTCACTGAAAACCCATTAGACCTAACATAAAGCCTTGAGACACCCTAAAATCTCTGTCAGCATTAAAGGTAAACAGACATTGCCATTGGTCTTTGATGTCAGTGATTGTTCATGCTCTCTCACTTTTGTTCTCTCACATACACACTAGATCTGTTCAGATAAAGAGAAGATTATGTGAGTACATATGTGGAGAATCTTCCGTGCAGTGCTGCAGTGTCATGCGTGTAACTGAAGATCTTCACTTTCATAATCAGAAGAGTGAACTTGAAGGCCTTTATTGTCAATGAAGGCATTGACAATAAAATTCCCCCAAACAGCTCATCTAATTTTCATTTTCAGGAGGAGCACCTGCTATTTGGGGGAATGTGTGGTTTCATATTAGGTGTAACCAGACAAAAGCTTTTAATGAGGGACAGACCAAAATTAAAATCATTATATCACTTTGTTTCATAGTAAAAAAAACAACAACAAACTGTACATTTTTCGAGTGACATGAGTGCAAGTATATGATTTGGACATCTTTCTTTTTTGAGGAACCATCTGCTTTCTGAAAGTTTGAGCTGCTTCAGAATGGTAAAAGGTCCTCAGTAAAAAGATGAGGTCAAAGGTGAACTGTGTTATTTCTGTGCCACTACTGGCCCTAAATGGACTTCCAATTGGCTTGTCTGTGCAGCATGACTGAGCCAGCCATAACAACATTGGCTGAGCCAAAATTTGGTGCCGCTAGTGATGCAGAAATTACAGTATACACTTTACTTTACATTTACTTTACTTTACACTTTAAATCTCGAGTTGTCCTCAAAGTTCTTGTATTTGTGATTGGATGAGAGGACAGGCATCACTGTAGGAAAACAACATATTTCAGAGGCGTAATAATGTGTTGAAAGACATGTAGCAATGTATGTCTTGCACAACCACAGAGCACAGCAAGAAAGATGGATTCAATGTACTGTATGTGATGCATTTTGATGGGATCTTTATGACATGAATACAAGCAATAAAATGCAGCTTAATTGACAGCAGCTTTTAAAGTGCTGATAAAGATTTAAAAATAATGAGAAAACAGTTAACTTATGTCTGAAAAGGACAGATTAGCGGTAGATTTTAAGTCATTGTTGATTAACTGATGAACACAAAAAAAGTCAACAAGAGTCATTAAAATCATGCCTTTGCAGGTGTTGGAGACATCCACTCAAGACAAAGGCCAACTTTGTCAAGGTTTCCTGTGACAAGACATGATGTTCCAGACCAGTGTCAGTAAATATCTGTTTTTAGGTGGCAACATGATACAGTGTCTGGTGTCTCATCCCACTCCCTAGGAAGCTATATCATGAATCCATATATTGTGAATATTGTCACGGATTCACCAGGCTACACACACACAGCCTTCCCTCTCTCCCGAATACTTATCACCTGCACCTGTCTTTCTCTCATCACCATGCTAATCAGCTCCCTGCATAAGCCACACACACTCCTCAGTCGATGTCTGGTCTCCCATGGAATACAGACTCACTTACCTGTTCTCCAGCGAAGTCTTCAAAGTTCCACTCCAGTGATATCCAACGATTTCTCCAAGGTTCCTCTCAAACGTTTCCAACAATCTGTTTCCCCTGTTTCTCCTCTCGTCCCTATCTGATGTTTGTGAGTGTGGCTCATCAAGGACTCTCACTTCATATATGAATAAAGACTGTTATCAGTGTAATGCTTATCATTTACTGTTCAACATCTTCTTATTGATACTCACCTGTTTACTTAAACTGTGTGTTTAATAAATACCTGCCTTCAGGTTCAAACATTATCTTTGTGTCTGGGTCTCCGTTACAAATATAAAGTTTTTACATAATGGCATTTAGACATTCAACAAATAATGTTGTATTAAGTTTTGATCCTGTTCACCATGAGAGTTTGATTTCCCTTGTGTTTTTGGCTTGGGCCAAGAAGCTACAGTAGTTACCACATAGCAACACACTACAAAACACTCACCAGGGTCTGTCTATGCATAATGGATATTGTTTTTGAGTGCATTGTATTGTGGGTTAGAGTATTCCACATTGTGTGCTCCAGTTGTAGCTTGCACATTTTATATTATATAACACGTCAACTGGGCATTCCCTGCATACTGAAAATTTGCAGACCTTTCATTGTACACATACTGCAATATACAACAAAGCACTTTGCACAGAATACTGTATCCCATGTGCTCAGTTTTACTTTTCCAGTGTAATGAATAAACCAGGAAAATCGGCCAAAGTGATATGTGCAATGTTTTAATGGGGTCATGAATTGGAAAATAAAACTTAGTGATATCTTGACATATAAGAGTTCATAGTACTATAAAAACATACTTTAAATTTCAGAACCGAAAACTTCTTCATTAGTCAAAAAAAAAAAAAAAAAAAAAAAAAAGGGTTTATTGAAACCAAGGTGCCAAAATGGCTTGTTCTCTACTTCCTCCTCACTAATACATCATAGTGATGTATTACATCAGCACAGGCCAGCCTCTGAATAAACAGATCAACGCCTACTTTATCGTCGAAACTGCTTAGGCCCGCCCACCGGTCTTGCGGTTGGAGTAGAGCAGTATTTTTGGAGCAACAGGAGGTGTCACGATCGCCACGAAGATGTCAAGACGTTGTGCAGTGCTAGGTTGTAGGAAACTAGATATCTTGCATTTGCTTCAAAACGATCCCAACATTAAGGAAGAGTGGCTTACGTTTATTTTTAAAGAAGTCCCGGATCGCGTCGGTAAGAACGTGTTTGTTTGCTCGCTTAATTTTTTTATTGATGATTCTTTCACAAACAAGACACAGTTTGAAGCACGCTTTGCAGAGAGACTTAAATTAAAAGTTGATGCATTGCCAACTATATTGGACCCGACAGTGATGTCGCAACAAACAAGTGTGAGTATCCATGTTAATTGTTTTGCTTCATATGTTACAGACGGTTAAATGTGTACTGAGTATTTGATTTGATCCTAGTGATTTTAGACGGTCGTGTATTAGTTTTAATGCACAGGGATCTCTAAGCAGCATATATTTTCTTGTTCTGTTGGCATGATGGCACAATTGCCACAGATGCACCTAAAGAGTATTGATATCAATATATTTAGACAATCTCTTTACGTTTTAATGAAAACATGACTCGTAATGAACAACGTATGCGTTTGTCTCTACACTGAATATATGATGAAAGATGATTATATGACGAACGACAGTGTGACAAACACCGGTGAATGTATCCTCTATACGTTTACATGTTGCACAGTAAGTGTATCCTTTCACAGTTATAAACGTGATAGCACCATATATTTACACTTTATTTGGTACTGTCATGCGTTACTCAGCATTTGTAAAACACGGAAATGTTTCACCGTTGGAAAATGCCCCAACTATGTAACAAGATACAAACAGTTGTGTCGCGTCTTGGTTCAAACAATAATAAAAGTAATACCTATTACACAAATAGACAAGTAAATTACAGTGATTACTTACCACGCTGTCACAGACTGCAGTATCCGTGGTGTTTGTGGAGGGGGTTAATTCGGGATCAGACTCTGGCTCAAACATGTATGGATGAATTCCTCCGGTTGTCATTTTTTTTAACCATCCGAAGTTTTCAAAACAACCCCACATGCACGTAATGGTGGGGGCGTTTACACTTATCCACATGCAATGATGTTACCCAATCACAGCAGTGTGCGTTTACACTGAATCTTCAAGAACACACGCCCCCCAAAAAGGAGCATTTGAATCAAAGGCACAAAAACTGGATAGAAAATGCCAATTATTCCTAAATTATGACTACTTTTAATGAAAAAATCACAATAACATTATAAGTGGAACTCAAGGAACAATATAAAATAAAATCTAAATCAAATTCATGACACCTTTAACATCTCTTTCTTGACATGATCGGACTACCAAAAGTTACGATATTTTAACATAAATTGGATTAAAATAGCAAAGTAATCATTTTTATTTCTGAGATTTTGACTGGACATTCAATGTGGACATAATGAGGTAATGTTACAACAAGCATACTACTGATTGAAAAATTTGT
The DNA here is from genome assembly GCF_019703515.2 of Myxocyprinus asiaticus. NCBI lineage: Eukaryota > Metazoa > Chordata > Actinopteri > Cypriniformes > Catostomidae > Myxocyprinus > Myxocyprinus asiaticus. The sequence continues at coordinate 6,965,568 of NC_059344.1, forward strand.
CATTAGGTAACTAAACTTCTTTCCACCCTCTCGACAATGGCCATCACCAAAACTTCACTTCTCTGATTTGAGTCTTACCTCACAGGTAGGTCCTTCTACCTGCTACCGAGGTACCTCAGGGCTCAGTGCTTGGACCCCTCCTCTGTTCCATTAACACAACGTCTCTGGGATCTATCATACAGGCACATGGCTTTTCCTATCATTGCTACACCGATGACATGCAACTCTGCCTCTTGTTCCAGCCTGACAATCCTATGGCAGCTGCACGGATCTCAGCCTGCTAGATAGACATCTTGTTATGGATGTAAAAACATTCAGCTCAATCTAGCAAAGATGGAGCTTCTCGTCGTCCCAGCGAGTCCAGCATTACAACATGACTTCACCATTCAGGTGAAGTGAATCCAGGAGAGCCACAAATCTTGGGGAAATGTGCGACAATCAGTTGAACTTCATGGAGGGCCACATCGCAAAGACTGCCTGATCATGCAGATTTGCCTTGTACAACATCAGAAAGATCAGACATTTCCTTATTCAGCATGCTACACAACTCCTTGTCCAGGCTCTTGTTATATCTAGACTGGACTATGGCAATGCTCTTGTGGCAGGACTTCCTGCATGTACAATCAATCCTCAGCAAATGATCTAAAACCTGTGGTGCGTTTGGTCTTCAACGAGCCCTAGACTGCGTACCTCACACCTCTCTTCATTGAACTGCACTTGCTGCCAGTGGTTGCTTGCATCAAATTCAAGGCATTGGTGCTTGCATATAGAACAGCAACTGGCTCTGCACCCCCCTATCTGCATTAACTGTTTTAACTCTATGTGCTCTCCACAAGCCTGTGATCGGCGTGCAAGCTGTGGGGTACCATCTCAAAGAGGCACAAAATCACTTTCCCTGACTTTAAACCTCCACCGTTCCTTGCTGGTGGAACAACCTTCCCAACTCAACCTGCAGCAGCCAACTCTCTTGCAAAATTCAAGAAAGTTTTCTCTTCTGTGAGCACTTGAAACTTGACTCAGTCACTAATGCACTAATTTTGTATTGCAGCACTTCTCATATTATTGCCTCCTTAGGATGTTTCGCCTTTGTCACAGTGGACAAAAAAAAGTTAAATGAATAAATGTAAATGCATAATGTATACAGTACAGTCACATATTTTATGAAATAGTATCCAGTATGCAGTGAGGCTTCTAGTATTTTATTTCTAACATAGCCATACCCTATTTTCTAAGTGTCTGGATTTGTGTTCAGTTCAAGGCTAGTTTTAGGGGATGGGTTGCTGTAGGACCCTGAACAATCACATTTTATCAGTGTCAAATATAAATATAGCTGCGAGCAGCGATGACAGGCCCAAGCACCATGGGTCCATTTCCACCGTTGGCTTTTGGAAAACAAGGCAAATCTGTGGTAAAATAGCTTGTAAACACTTCCTGTATTAAATATATGAAAATAATGAATCATGACCATTCTTATTAGTTTAAAATATATTTTATTGTCACACTACATGTATTTATCACAATACAAACAACTGCAACACAATGGGCTAGTGAAGGGTGTGTTCGTATGATAAGTGTGCTTTGTGGGAGTCAGGAACAATCTGAAGAGAGTCAGTTGAAGCTGGTGTGGTGCGAAGCCAAGCCCAGATGATACAGTCCCCGAGACGTGGGCAGAGACCGCTGGAATTACAAAATGGCTGAATTTTTCTCAAATTTTGCAGTGCAATTTTCTGCATTTTTTTGGGGTTGTTTTGCAGTGAAATCTCACAAATCATCATTATATACCTCTGTAATTGTGTTAATTAATTAATTGTATCTAATAATAATAATAATAATAATAATAAAAAGAATTCACACGAAAATACCATAGGCTACATTTAGGTGAAAGCTGTGGGTATTGAAAGACCCATTTTTGTATTAAAATTTTCTGCCTCAGAGAATGCAATAAAACTTGTCTAAGTTTAATATAGACGTACAAAAAACACAAATGAGGATTCACTAATTATGCCTGTTGCCATTATTACATTGTCTGATATTTAAATTTGGTATATGGCCATATATGAACAAATATAATTAAAGTTAATATATTCAAGCATTTATGTACACATTTAAATTCCACAAGTGTTTAAAAAAACGTTACATATATGAAAATTGTCACTTTTGTCATATTGTCATATTCTGTATATTGTATATAATTGACATTTTTATATCAGTAAAAACATTTATGAACACTTACTTTCAGCATACAAGTGTTCAGCATATATGCAATTTTCAGATTTGTAGCCTACTGTATTAATAGTACTTCAAATTCTAATCACATTTTATTACACAACTAATGGGGATTTTAAGTGAATGTTATAGATTCTTTGTATAAATGCGGGTTTTTGTGTCTCATTCGCAGCATGCAGGGTGAAGATAAAACACTAGCTTTGATGTATGTTTGCTCTCTGTGGTCCCGTGAAAGTTTTGAAGGATTTCGATAGTGAATGCACAATGTGGAGGAGACGCTACACTGTTAATATGGAGATGATACAAACACCATAACATATTCCTTTCTTTGTATTTAACAAGTATTTAAACCGCTTGTCAATCACTCTCACCTGTCTTCGTCATTTGTGCTCGCTTCCTGTTTGTGCCGTTTGGTATCGTTGAAGCATTATTTTTTGGCAAAGATTTAATCTTTCACCACATCAAACTCAAATACATCTCTCTTTCTCTGTAAGGAAATAACAGATTTGGTCTGATATTTAAACCACTGATGCAAACTACTCACCTTTAAAATTTCTAATTTGTCCTTATTTAAATCACTTTAAATGGTTACTTTAAGCTTAAAAACTCCAACTAAAAACTCGAAACTCAGTTATCCTCAATTTATGTACAGCAATAGCAAAACGTAGCAAGATTCAATACAAATCAAATAAAAAATAGTAAAAGTTAGTAAATAAAATTTATATCAAGAACTTATAAATATAACATAAATATAGCAAACACAACCAGTCCAAAGGACACTAAGTTGTTTCTCATAATCTTAAAACCTTTTGATCTAAAGGCTTATTGTCAAACACTTGGGATTATTTCTGTACTCAAAAATAAATTGTGTTTTATTATAGATGTCTATACAAACCTTTTATTTATTTATTTATTTAAAAAGAAAAGTAGCCAAAAAGTGTCCAGCATATGAAATCATTCAGTACTGTTTAAAAAGCATCCCAGGATGCACCTGAAGTTGATTGAGAAAATGAAATGTGTGCAGAGTTGGAACAGACAAAAGGCTACACTGAAGAAGTTCAAATAGAAGAAATTTCTGATTTAATTTGTTTTGGTCACTGTATAATTTCCATACTTTTGTGTTACTTCTTAGTTTTGATGATGTTATACTCTAAAATCTAAAATGTGCGGTAACAAATAAAGAATAGGCAAGTGTGATCAAACTTTTCTTCAAAAGTGTGATCAGAAAGTTCTAGTCTTACACTGAGGGGCCGTTCACATTGAGTGCGTTTATGTGTCCGTCTGTGCAGTTTTAAAAATGATTTCAGTGTAAACGTGCGCTAGACAGACGTCTTTGACAGCTTGTTGGTGTTTTTAGACGCCATGTCAAGTTAAAAAGAACTTAAACTGTTAAACGTCTCGAGTCAAGACACTTAAGTTTTGCTCTTTTGTGGCGCTGCGTGTAATTTTAGTGCAAAAACAAACGCATTCAAGCATGTGAACGGCACGAGACATGATTTCAAACACTGCGCTGAAATAAAAAAAAAAAATATATATATTTTGAATATTAGCTAATATATATAGGACCATGTGATTACACAAACACCGTCAACACAAGTTGCGTCAGCTTCTAGCAGAATTAAAACTAATAAACGTATTCAGAGCTGAATACTGTGGCTGTTCACTTGCAAAAAAAACTTGGAATAATTTCACGGCTCCTAAAAGCTGTCTTGTTAAATACAAAGAAATGAATACGTCTGCCACTGTATGTCAGTGGATGGGTGTTACACTTTAAAAATAAAATGCAATAAAAGATGCGGGGAGACGAGAGTAGCGGAAACACAGACACATTTATTGACCGCTTACATTTCTGACGGTATACAGGTGCATCTCAATAAATTAGAATGTCGTGGAAAAGTTCATTTATTTCAGTAATTCAACTCAAATTGTGAAACTCGTGTATTAAATAAATTCAATGCACACAGACTGAAGTAGTTTAAGTCTTTGGTTCTTTTAATTGTGATGATTTTGGCTCACATTTAACAAAAACCCACCAATTCACTATCTCAAAAAATTAGAATATGGTGACATGCCAATCAGCTAATCAACTCAAAACACCTGCAAAGGTTTCCTGAGCCTTCAAAATGGTCTCTCAGTTTGGTTCACTAGGCTACACAATCATGGGGAAGAATGCTGATCTGACAGTTGTCCAGAAGACAATCATTGACACCCTTCACAAGGAGGGTAAGCCACAAACATTCATTGCCAAAGAAGCTGGCTGTTCACAGAGTGCTGTATCCAAGCATGTTAACAGAAAGTTGAGTGGAAGGAAAAAGTGTGGAAGAAAAAGATGCACAACCAACCGAGAGAACCGCAGCCTTACGATTGTCAAGCAAAATCGATTCAAGAATTTGGGTGAACTTCACAAGGAATGGACTGAGGCTGGGGTCAAGGCATCAAGAGCCACCACACACAGACACTACAGTTGTCGTATTCCTCTTGTTAAGCCACTCCTGAACCACAGACAACGTCAGAGGCGTCTTACCTGGGCTAAGGAGAAGAACTGGACTGTTGCCCAGTGGTCCAAAGTCCTCTTTTCAGATGAGAGCAAGTTTTGTATTTCATTTGGAAACCAAGGTCCTAGAGTCTGGAGGAAGGGTGGAGAAGCTCATAGCCCAAGTTGCTTGAAGTCCAGTGTTAAGTTTCCACAGTCTGTGATGATTTGGGGTGCAATGTCATCTGCTGGTGTTGGTCCATTGTGTTTTTTGAAAACCAAAGTCACTGCACCCGTTTACCAAGAAATTTTGGAGCACTTCATGCTTCCTTCTGCTGACCAGCTTTTTAAAGATGCTGATTTCATTTTCCAGCAGGATTTGGCACCTGCCCACACTGCCAAAAGCACCAAAAGTTGGTTAAATGACCATGGTGTTGGTGTGCTTGACTGGCCAGCAAACTCACCAGACCTGAACCCCATAGAGAATCTATGGGGTATTGTCAAGAGGAAAATGAGAAACAAGAGACCAAAAAATGCAGATGAGCTGAAGGCCACTGTCAAAGAAACCTGGGCTTCCATACCACCTCAGCAGTGCCACAAACTGATCACCTCCATGCCACGCCGAATTGAGGCAGTAATTAAAGCAAAAGGAGCCCCTACCAAGTATTGAGTACATATACAGTAAATGAACATACTTTCCAGAAGGCCAACAATTCACTAAAAATGTTTTTTTTATTGGTCTTATGATGTATTCTAATTTTTTGAGATAGTGAATTGGTGGGTTTTTGTTAAATGTGAGCCAAAATCATCACAATTAAAAGAACCAAAGACTTAAACTACTTCAGTCTGTGTGCATTGAATTTATTTAATACACGAGTTTCACAATTTGAGTTGAATTACTGAAATAAATGAACTTTTCCATGACATTCTAATTTATTGAGATGCACCTGTATATATATGTGCGCGCTCACACTAACTCAAGCGTCAGCTGCTAAATGCACTGACAGGCTCCAAGACACTGATAAATGTTTACTGCCAGAGTAACATTTGCATACCAAGTGAGGGACTTAAGAATTTCACAAATAACACAAAGAAGAAAGTATTCCTCTCACTTGGTTTTGCTCGCGTGTCCCCTCCATGTGTGAATGATGCAAAGATCTATTGGGATTTTACTAAAGTTTGTCACTGAAAAGGTTTGCTCACAGACTTGGCACTAAACAGCACATGCAGCCTCACGAATGGACAGATTTTCTGCATCACACATTTCTTTGAGCATAGTATTGCACTATTGAGGGCTAAGTATTTTATTTATTTATTTTTCGGCATGCAAGGTTGCCAGATTGCATAAATTGAGTGACAAAAGGCGAAATATTTCCGATTTTTGCAAGGATAAATGTCTGCTTGCGGTGTTTTGCACTATTATCTGGCAACCCTGAGCGAGCGCCCGGTGTATGGGAATCATTCAACAATGGAGCTTGGATGCCCTCTTTTGGACGTTTCTTGTAATTGCCACTCTGAGTGGAACACACTGGGTTAGACTTAGCCTGGGTTTTCCAGTATTTTTACATTTCAGTTGATATTTTTATCATATTTTATTTATATAAAATTTAATAAATATGTTTATTAACAATAAACTTTAAAATTCAAACATGCAAAATACCTCAAAACATGTGAATATACACAAAAAGTATGAGATTTAATGCATTGCCATGGCAACAGTATTTAAGATATCAAGAATCCCTTCAGAATTTTAAATCTGCGCTGTCTTGACACTATTCTAAAAATTTTGGAAGCAATTCAGGTTAAAATAATAGGGATATTTCAAAGTCTGTTAAAAGTGACACACTTCCTTCCGCCAGTTGGTGGCGCTATGGCCGTGACCCACAATAGCCACATCATTGTGATCAGCCTGCAAGGACAAACATTTGGCTCAATTTTGATGTTTTTAATTTTCTGTACGCAGAAGATATGAGACATTTCCTTATTCAATTTTTTTGACGTTATTTTACGTTTCACCATGGCAACACTCTTCGATATATCAAAAATCCCTTCGCAATTTAGCATCATCAATATCTTGGCATGATGTCACCCTCATTTGGTACCTATAACATAAAATCCATGGGAGGAGTATATCAAATTCCTGAGCATGCATTTTTCAAACAATCCAAAATGGCCAACTTCCTTTTGGGAACTTTTCAGAGCTTATGACTGTCAGGGCGAAAGTTGTCCGGCTTGATGAGATCTACATGTGTACAAAGTTTGGTGACTGTAGCTTAAAAGGGATGTGCTACAGAGCCCCCCGAACAGGCCCATGTTCTAGGTGGTGCCGCATGACCCCCCCTGCAAGTTTCCCATGCCCTAATGGCCAGCGATGATGAAACTTTCAAGAGTTTTCACACATGTTATGTACCCCAAACGTACTGAAAACCTTGAAAATAAGAATAATAATAAAAATAATAAAAATAATAATAATCCTTAGAAGAACAATAGGGCTCCGCACTTTCAGTGCTTGGTCCGTAATAATAATAATAATCCTTAGAAGAACAATAGGGTCTCTGTACTTTCAGTGCTTGGGCCATAATGATAATAAAAAATAATAATAATCCTTAGAAGAACAATAGGGTCTCCACACTTTCAGTGCTTGGGCCCTAAATATTGCAGGACTTGTGCAGAATTAGGGTTACCATCTTGACACAACCAAATTTGTCTCTGCACACTGATTCCTGCTTCTATCCTTATGAGAAGACTTGTGCAGCACTGCCCTCTACTGGAGATATCCAGGATCCTTGTTGAGGTTTGGAAGCTGTATCAATTAAATTAATCCAAATCAGCCCAAAAATACATAAATCAACCATTTATGCCAAAAAGAATGCCAAATTAATTATATGATGTATTCCAGCAATACAATATTGAATCCAGTCACCTTCAGCAAAATAAAAAAGGCACACCTTCCAGCTGGAATTGGTTCTTTTAGTAGACACAGGAGGGCTCTAGAGCAAAGGGTTCCTAAGAGACCATGGATTTGATTACAGGAATGGAAGCACAAGAGGGAGAATACCTTGCCTTTAATTTGAGTGCTTGAATGTGAGACAATGGCCAACTGTGCATTACAGGAGTTAACATAGTCTGAGCACTGATTGCCCTAATAAAACTTCTCTCACTGACTGTCCAAATAATAAAACTTCCCTCACTGGGAAAGAATAAAACTTCATTGAGCGGCTCTCTTTGACATAAAATGGGCACAGCTATACAATACTCTGAACACCAACATAGTGGTAATGGTTTCCTTTTTTCTTTGAAGAAAAATCCTTAATGAAAGTCTCTGCTCGGTGTGTGTATGTGTGTTAATGGATAGGGCTACGTAACCCTTGAAACTCACACTAGGTTAAGCCTAGGAGGTAGCCTATAACAAAGTGTGTGGATGTGTACAATCTCTTCTCAGAACAAATTCTAATAATAATAGTAATGATAATAAAAATAAAAATAACAACAACAATAATAACAATCACTCTGGCAACTCAGACTTTGCTGCTGCATTGTTAGTAAAAACGAGAGCAGAAGTAGCTGACTCTAAATGTGTCTTTACCACTGATCTACATTATAGAACTATATTGCTAATGACATCATAACTTCGAAGCCACTGCACCGCTATATTGGTATGCCCAAGCATTCGAGTGTGCCTTTTGGCTTAATAGGAAATCTTCTCATTCAATCACTGATTTTCTGAGGGAGTGTGTTCTTGTATTCTCTCTCTCTCTCTCTCTCTCTCTCTCTCTCTCTCTCTCTCTCTCTCTCTCTCTCTCTCTCTCTCTCTCTCTCTAGACAGAGAAACAACAGTCCATCATAGACAACAGGCATGCAGAGGGAGAGAGGGAGACAAGCAAAGCAAAGATGGTTAAAATTAAAGCGATGTGCTAGATTTTAATGGGGTTTAAATGGCAATTGCACAGAATGCATATATGTACAGTATGCATGACTAGTGTGCACATCAATATGAATTAGATGAGTAGATGTTGGTGGGCAATGTTTAAAATTAAGGATTTTGTACAAACTCTATGATTAATGATTAAGTGTCTAAGAAATCCATCCTGAATTGACTGCAGAAGTGCATGTAGATGCAGTGTCCTTTTTATATGGCTGATGAAGGTTTTAGTTGGTTTTAATTAAGGCAGATTGTAACAATGACTCAGGTTGAGTGGGATCCATGTGCGGTTTATTTAATACAGCAAGTTCAGAGTACAGACAAGCATGGGTCAAATTACCAGGGCAATCAACAATATCAGAGGCAGAGCAGTAATGTGGTGAAGCAGGCAGAGGATCGGGGCAGGCAGCAAACATCAATAGAAATAGTCCAGGCAAATACAATGGTAGGCAGACAGCAAACACTTAAAGAGGTAATCCAAGGCAGAGTCATACACAGGTAGAACAACACAGGAAATAATAACGCTCAGAAATGTAGCCATGGCAAACAAGACTTCGCAACGAGTGAACGAACACCCAGGGCTTAAATAGTTTGAGTGATGTGGAACAGGTACAGTAATCAGTCCAGGTATGCAGGTACTTGGGAAATGTAGTCCAATGTTAATACTCAGGCGAGGGAGACCTCCGGTGGCAGATTGAGGAATCTTCACCGGCATTCGTGACAGATTCTATTTGCACCCTGGTGCAAATAATGGTATATGCTATTTACACCCTAGTGCAAATAATGGTAGCTACTAACTGCATCCTGACACTATTTGCAGAAATATTAACACACTGTATGAGCATCACTGCAGTGTGTTTATTGTGTTTATTTAGAGTCCCAAAGACACACTACATTAACCTCTACCCCTAAACCTAACCTTAACCTTACCTTAGAAAAAATAAACTTGGTTTTACTACAGTAAACATGGTTTCACCATGGTATTTTTTTTTGTTGGTAAATTTACAGTAACCACAAAATTAACCATGGTTACTATTACCACCATATTACTAGGGATGGGCATTTTAGTCATTTTGTTGAATTACTAATTAATAATTAGTACTTGTTGAGTACTCAAGGGGCAATGACATGTATACAGGGTTGGGGAGTAACGGAATACATATAACGGGATTACGTATTTAAAATACAAAATATAAGTAACTGTATTCCACTACAGTTACAATTTAAATCATTGCTAATTAGAATACAGTTACATTCAAAAAGTATTTTGATTAATGAAGAGATTACTTTGCATTTTATTCATTTAATATTTAGTCCTTTCAGATGGAAAAATTTATACATATAAATTATGTGATCCAAAGTGCATTTGAACAGTGGTGAAACACTTTCTTATGAAGTGTTACATTCATACGAGCAGACAGAGAAGTAAGTCTGAAGTAAGTTTGGAGCAGAAGAAATAGAAATAAATCTTGTGCAAATTGTCAGCTTTACGCTAAGCTAAAATGCTATTTCTAGCCATTTTACATGCACATGTTACCAGGCATGATCATATTTTGTTTATCAAGAAAATTCACATTGGATCATAATTAATTTTTTTCTAGTAAGACCTTTGATATTAGGGCAAAAATCGTATTCTTGATAATAATTTTTGTATTATTTTCCTGTAAAAATATCTAAAAATCCCTAAAACAAGATCAGTTTGATTTATCTTATTTTAGAAACAACACTGCATAAGATATTTAGGTTTTTCAGAGAATGTATTTTTATGTGTATTTTGTCTCACTGTACTGGCAGAGTTTTTAATAGTCAAAACAAGTGAAAAAATCAACCAGTGCTGAAGGAGTAATCCAAAGTATTTAGAATATGTTACTGACTTTGAGTAATCTAATGGAATATGTTACAAATTACATTTTACAGCATGTATTCTGTAATCTGTGGTGGAATACATTTCAAAAGTAACCCTCCCAACCCTGCATGTACATAACTGTATATATAATAACATGTCTGGCAAATGTCTTTGACTGCTGCATTGCGTCTTGTTGTTCCAGTGTATTGTCTATTCATTATTATAGGCTGTTATAAAATAATCTGTTACAAACTACAATATAATGCATCATATTTTGTCATTATGTGAATATTCGCTGCCCAACTCAATGAAAGAATGTGCACAACGCACGTCTGTCTGTTCTTCCTTCAGGTTACCGTAGTAATCTTAGTAAGCGCACCAGTTTTTTAGTGACTGTCTGAACTGTCTATTTTCAAATCGCGGTTGGCTTAACAGGAGACGCCATAACAATCGCGTTTTTAATATGCGTGTTAAATTGAAATTCAGTTTTGAAGACATTACATTCTGTTCCATTTCGCTGCACTGCCACACGCCTGGTGTGTGTGTGTGTGTGTCTCCCCAAGTGTTTGCTCCTGTGGGGAAAGCTGTGATGCTCCATATTGTTGTTGCTGTGATGATTCATGAAGCGTTCCATTCAACTCGAAGAGTCGGAATTTCCACCTTTCAACTGGGGAAAGTGCAACAGAATGACACATTATGTTGGACTTCTAACTTGGAAACTCGTGGAAATCTTCAACTCCCATTTCGTTGAGATGCAAGGGTGTGTTACATCACACAAACATTTCGGCACCCAGAGCAGGGAGGTTTACAGTTAGTGACAAACATTCACTTTTATTAAAGAATATCCATTAACGAGTCAAAGTTCTTACATTAAATTATAATAAAATGTGTTTAGCAAACGTTTTGCAGAGACAGGTGTTCAAAACACGGTTAATTACACTCTCTTTTGATTATTGTAACGATAGCATTGCAGCATCGCATATCAGGTTGGTTGCTATGAGACGTCTCAGAACATAAATGTACCCCTCAAAATCACAACATAATCAATCTCAAAATTAAAAATAAGCTCCCTCTTTGACACATTTGTGTTTAGTTGTCAGGTAATTGTCACAGAATTTTGAATTAAGTGAAAAGTCACATCATGCATGATCATCGTTTTCATGATCAATCATTGCTGCCACATCCGAGTACCCGAGTACTCGTGCCCATCCCTAACTAACATCGTTGTTAATTGCATTAAAATTATGGTTTCTGCCAAAAAACATGCTTACAACAATATTAGTAATACAGTGACACAATCTACACTCAAGTCATTTGAGTGTGATTGACAGACCCTGCCTCCGGATCAAACCCTTTTCTGCACTCCCCGACATTCACCGTGATCATCTATTATTTTAAGTAGTATTAAAGGAAATGTGAGTTGAAACAGGAATTCGGATGGGAAACAAAACACGGAATTGAACCATGGTCGCTAGGACAACAGTTCACATTCACACACATTCACATGTCTTTACAACCTGCGCCACTGCAACGACATCTATTGGTTAGTTTGTAGTATATTTCTGTGGTTCCACCAGACTAATGGTGTGAAAATAGCTGCACTGTGTGACAGATGCTATTTAGACACTCCGTTTATTTAATGCAGCATGAAGCATTTACTTATGTTTCGATTGATCATGGTATAAATAAATAATTGTGGGGTTGTACTTGCCCCCCATCCCCCCGGAATCTACGCCCTTGCTAGTACCAAGACAATGCTGGTGGAGGTCATCGAGGTGTGCCTCTCAACCGGCTGGAAGTTTGGCAGTTCATTTCGGTGAAGTCCATCCTAAGCCCGAGGTGCAGGCAAATAATATTAACATAGATGCCATTCACTTTTAAAGCAGAGTTATAGAATATGAGAGTCTTTGGTCTAGACTTAAACTGAGCGAGTGTACCTGAGTTCCGAACACTGCTCGGAAGGATATTCCATAGTTTAGGAACCAAATAGGAAAATGGTCTACATCCTTTTGTGGATTTTGATATTCTAGGTACTATCAGTAGGCCGGAATTTTGTGATCGTAGTGAATGTGATGGATTATAGTGTGATAGAAGGTCACTTAAGTACTGAGGAGCTAAACTATTCAAAGCTTTATAAGTAATAAGCAGAATTTTAAAATGTATACGAAACTTAACAGGTAGATAAAATGGGGCTGATATTATCATATTTCTTGGTTCTAGTCAGCACTCTAGCTGCTGCATTTTGAACCAGCTGAAGCTTATTTGTTGAACTTGCAGGACATCCTCCCAATAAAGCTTTACAGTAAACTAGTCTTGAGGTCATGAACACATGAATTAGCTTTTTGGCATCAGAAATAGCAATATTAGAAAACTGGAAGAATGCTGTTCTACAAACATTTGAAATGTGATTTTCAAAAGACAGATTGCTATCTAAACATAACACCCAAGTTCCTAACTGTAGAAGACGATGTAACAGTACATCCACCGAGAGTCAAATTCAAGCATCTTATGTTTAGTATGTTTATGTGCAATAATTAGTACCTCTGTTTTGTCAGAATTGAGCAGAAGGAAATTTTCAAGACATCCAGTCTTTGATATCATTGACACACTCTGCTAACTAATCAGGTTTCGAGGAAATATAAAGCTGAGGATCGTCGTCATAAGAGTGAAAATTAATTTTATGGTTCCTGATAATGTCACCCAGGAGATGCATATACTGTATAAGGAGAAAAGCAGGGGACCTAAGACTGAGCTCTGTGACACTCCATACTTTACTTCTACTTGATCTGAGAACTCCTCGTTTACACAAACAAAGTGGTAGCGGTCACATAAATAAGACGTAAACCAAGCTAATGCCTGTCCACAAATGCCAACATAATTCTCAGGCCTGTCCAGAATGTTGTGATCTATGGTGTCGAGGGCAGCACTAAGATCTAAATGTACTAGAAGAGAGATGCATCCACGATCAGATGATAAGTGCAAGTCTCTGATAAGTGCAGTCTCTGTACTTTGATGGAGCCTAAATCCTGATTGAAATTCTTCACAGATACCATTTATCTCTAAAAAGAAACATAAGTGGGAGGACACTAACTTTTCAAGTATTTTAGACATAAATGGGATATTTGAGATTGGTCTATAATCAGCCAACTCTCCAGTACCAAGCTGTGGTTTCTTAATAAGCTGTTTAATAACTGCCAGCTTGAAGGTTCTGGGTACATGTCCTAAATATAGTGAGAAGATAATAATTTTGAGAAGAGGTTCTGTGATTTCATGAACAAACATTTTCAGTAGCTTAGTTGGTATAGGGTTTAGCATACCTGTTGTTGGATTGTATTCTTTTACAAGTTTTGTTGGCTCTTCATGAGCTATAACAGGAAAGGACAGAAGTTGTATGCAAGGAATACTATGGGAAACTTTCTTCTGAGGCATTGTTGCAAGCGGTTGCATAATTACAATTTTCTTTCGATGGTCTTGATTTTATTTAAGAAATTCATATAGTCATTACTGCTGTGCTGCGAGGGAATATTTGGATCAGTCAAAGCTTTGTTCCTTGTCATATAAAGCACACCGGGGCAGGATATACTCTAAAAATACCTTGTCCCTTACAATGAATATTATACATAATGAGCTAATTTAAAGTTAATCACCACTGTCACTATCAGGCAAAATATGGCAGTTTTATCCGGAGGTGGGAGATGGTGAAACAGCAGCAATTTCTACTGTCAGTCATTAAGGCCTTAATGCAGTTTGAGCATACCAATATGGCCGCTTGAACACTTCTGATGGCTTCACCTCCTGCTGGCAGTTTACCATTGCATCAGCAATCCAGGTCTGTATTGTAGATCAGTGGTCTCTACGCTGTGCCTTTGTCATGACATTCAGTGTGCGCCAATGCACATTTTCTTTTCACTTTTCAGGAGACTCAACAAGAAGCAGATGAACTGATTAACCCTTGGATGGCCTTAATGATCAAGTCCCTACTTGAACCTGCTGGGTCAAATTAACCTGTTTTTTTTATTTTATTTTTTTTATCTTAGATTTCAAAAGCTTGTAATAAAGGCTCTGTTTGGTCTATATCTCTACTTTTAGTCCTAAATCATTCCACTAGATGGTAGCAAAAACTTGAAATAATATTTTTTTTTTCTCTATCATCTTCTGTCACAATATACAGATCTGAAAGGCAGGGGGCACCCCAACGTGTTTTGTGACTCTGTTAACAGACATTCAGACCGAGTTCGGAATGGCAGACTACCATAATTCACTTACTATTTCTGCCATAGACATATATGGCAGAAGTAGTAGGAGTAATATGGGTTGTATGCCATTCCAAACTCAGCCCCAGTCATTTTTGGGAAGCTCTGGCCCTGTATTGTGGAATATCTCTGGCTCTGAATGGACTATAAACGTGATCTTGGTGTCATATGCAATGATGTATAACATGTAATCATCAATAGCCAATAATCAGTCAATAGTTAATATTTTCAAACGATGATTTGTTTATAATATTTTATTTTATTTTTTTGCTGAACTGCATTTTTTTTTCTGGACATTTGAGACTTTAATTATTTACCCAGACAAGCTGAGAGACAAGTAAAAATAAACACATTTTGTAGAAAACAACCTAAAGTGAGAGCTGATATAGAATTTGTGGCTATTTGGGGCCAACAGAAGCAGTGAATGGAGCAGTCATTAGACTTTTTTTTTATTCAGTTTTTTTTTTAATCACAATTTAAATTTGAGATTCTTTTGATGATTATTCAAACAAAATAATCCAATACCTAATAACTTTACAGTTTTTTACAATCACTTTGGCACTAATTTCAGAACCTTGATGTCATTTTTCAAAACTCTAGACACAACTCACAACCGATGATCAAAATGCAAATTTTTTCACAACTCTAACACTTTTTCCAATTGCTTGGAAACAATACACATAAATCTAAGATAATTTGTTCATTTAACTAAAATCACCTGTTCAAAATGACACAACTTAACATCAAAGTATTACCATTTCAAAATGCAATTCACACATTACATCTGAAATGACTGTCTATTAATTTCATTACAATGATCTAGCTATCAATTGATACAACTGCTCAAAGTAACAGTAACATCTTGTTTACTGATGTAACCTCTGTTCCCTGATGGAGGGAACGAGATGTTGTGTCGATGTAGTTACACTAGGGGTTCGATCTTGAGAGCCCCAATCACCTTTGCTTAAAATAGAAAAGGCCAGTGAAAATTGCAGAGTGGAATTTGCATGCCACTCTCCACCCCGGACATATGGGTATGAAAGGAGATGACGTGCATCACTCATTCAGATTTATGCTGAGGAGCCGATAGAGAGTCCTGACCATGTCAGCGGCCAGTTCAGCGCCGCGGCAGGAGTGACACAATGTCTTGTTCCCTCAATCAGGGAACAGAGGTTACATCAGTAACCAAGATGTTCCTTGTCTGTCACTCACTCGAAGTTGTGTCGATGTAGTGACACTAGGGGTTCCTATAGGAAATGCCACAGGTGCTGAACCATATCACAGGGTACAGAAGAGTGGACACGGGCAAGCTGCTGCGTGCTTCGCAGCGAGCACTCAACCATGTCGTGACCTTCCAGCGAGTTAGGTAAGGTGTCTCCCTAGTGCCGTTAAGGGGTGTGGAGGCACTTACGCAAGGAGGCTACAGGTGGTGTCTTAACTGATTGCTGTTAAGCAATGTCCCGCTGAGCACTTTTCTAGAATAGCGCTGGGAAGTGCTCTTCCCTCTCCAGGAAGATGAGCTCTACGGAGACCACATCCTGTGTTAGCATGTGGAGAATACCTCACATGGACTTACCAATGGGGAAGTTCACATATGGAATGATACCACAGGAGGACCCTATCTATAGAGAGGGTACGCAGCACAGTGGCCGAGGCAGAGAAAGCTCTGACAAGGGGAAACACAGGGTTCACCGAACAGTGGAAACTCATCATACGGGATTACCAAGGGGGAATCACCATGCATGGAGCACTGAGCCTGAACACACAGGCTCACCTGAAAAGGGGAATACCACGAGTACAGGGCCTGGTGGCGTCACTCCTTCGCCGAGTTCGTCACCTGAACAGTGCTAAAAAATTAAAGAGTCGTCCAGAGTTCTCCGGAATAGGGAACTGTTGTGGACAAAAAGCATACATTATCACCTGTGAAAAAGGGGAAAGGTGCAATGAAAGCGGTACACCCAACCGGCCACCCGGTCTACCTGCTGTTACCGCATAACACTCGGGTCGAAACCGGGTCTATGTGTAGGTTATAAAACCTCGCAACGGTACTGGGTGTAGCCCAACCTGCAGCTCTGCATATGTCTGCAAGAGAGGCCCCTCTTGCCAGTGCCCAGGAGGACGCAACACCTCTAGTGGAGTGCGCCCGGACTCCTAAGCGGCACGGCAAGTCCTGAGACTGGTATGCAAGGAAAATGGCATCCACAATCCAATGGGCTAATCTCTGCTTGGAGACAGCTTTCCCCTTCTGCTGTCCTCCAAAACAGACAAAGAGCTGCTCAGAGCATCTAAAGCTCTGCGTGCGGTCCAGATAGATGCGCAGAGCATGAACTGGACACAGCAATGACAAAGCCGGGTCTTCCTCCTCTGAAGGGAGCGCTTACATGTTCACCACCTGGTCTTGAAAAGGAGTGGTGGGAACTTTGGGCACGTAACCGGGCCGGGGTCTCAAGATCACATGAGAGTGTGCTGGCCCAAACTCGAGGCATTCGCTGGTAACAGAGAGCGCCTGCAGATCCCTCACCCTCTTGATGGAAGTGAGCGCCACCAGGAGGGCCGTCTTCAGGGACAGAGTGCTGAGCTCTTCCTGCTCCAGGGGCTCAAAGGTGGCTCACAGAGAGATCCCGAGAGGAACCTGTTGATCAGGTCGCGCTGTTATGAGGGTCTCCCATCCAGTGTATCGTGTTGAGCTGCTATAGCAGCTACGTACACTTTCAGGGTAGAGGGAGACAGCCATCTCACCAGCCCTTCCTGAAGGAAATACAGCACAAACCCGACAGCGCATCTCTGTGGGTCTTCCCCATGGGAAGAACACCAGTTAGCGAAAAGGCGCCACTTCAAGGCATAGAGCCACCTCGTAGAGGGGGCCCTGGCCTGAGTGATTGTGTCTACCACTGCTGGTGGAAGACCTCCATCCAGGAGCCAGACGTGGGGTTTCCAGAGGTCCGGCCACGGGTGCTGGAGCGTGCCCTGTCCCTGAGTGAGAAGGTCCTGCCTCAGGGGAATGCACCAAGGAGGTGCTACTGTCAGGAGCATCAGATCTGAGAACCAAGTCCGGTTGGGCCAGTACGGTGCAACAAACAGGACTTGCTGCTTGTCCTCCCTGTCTTTGCACAGAGTCTGTGCAATGAGGCTCACAGGAGGAAACGCATACTTGCGTAGCCCTCGAGGCCAGCTGTACGTTAAGGCATCCATGCTGAGGGGGGCCTCGGACAGGGAGTACCACAGGGGGCAGTGAGAGGAGTCTTGGGAGGTGAACAGGTCTACCTGCGCCTCCCCGAATCTCTCACAAATCAGCTGGACTACGTGGGGCTGGAGTCTCCACTCCCTGCGGAGCATTACCTGGCGTGAGAGCGCGTCCACTGCAAGGTCTGCTGACTCCAAAGGAGGAGGCAGCGGGCGAGTTGCGACGTGTGACGCGAGCGTACACCGCCTTGCCGGTTTATGTATGTTACGGTCACTGTGTTGTCGGTCCGGAACAACACATGCTTGCCCTGAATCAACGGCCAGAGCCTCCTCAGGGCCAGCAATACTGCCAGCAAATCTAAGCAGTTGATGTCCCATTAGAGTCAGGGCCCCGTCCAGAGCCCCGACACTGCCAGCCCGTTGCACACAGTACCCCAGCCCGAGTTTGAGGCGTCCGTCATGACCACGACACGCCTTGAGACCTGCTCTAGGGGAACACCTGCCCGTAGGAACACCAGGTCCGACCAAGGGCTGAAAGTCTGACGGCACTGTGGCGCCATGCCCACCTCAGGACTCGAATCTGTAGCCAGTGCTGAAGCGGTCTCATATGCATCAACCCGAGGGGGAGAACCCCCAGGAGCCTCTGAAATTGTTCCACTTGTGCCACTACCAGGCAGATCAGCACTGACTGAGCATGTTCGGTTGTAAGACGGGCCCTGAGAGTGACCGAGTCCAACTCCATACCGAGAAAAGAGATGCTCTGCGCAGGGGAGAGCTTGTTCTTCCCCCAGTTGACCTGAAGCCCAAGTCAGTCGAGGTGCTGAAGCACAAGGTCCTGTGCGCACACAATAGATCTCGCGAGTGAGCTAGGATTAGCTAGTTGTCGAGATAATTGAGAATGCGAATGTCCTTCTCCCTCAGTGGGGCCAGGGCAGCCTCTGCGACCTTGGTAAAGACGCAAGGAGACAGGGACAGACCGAAGGGGAGGACCTTGTACTGGTATGCTTGTCCCTTGAAGGCAAACCGAAGAAAGGGTCTGTGTCGAGGAAGGATCAATACGTGAATGTACGCATCCTTCAGGTCGATGGCCGCGAACCAATCCTGATGTCGTACTGACGCAAGGATGCACTTCTGCGTTAACATCCTGAAAGGAAGCCTGTGTAAGGCCTTGTTCAGGGCACGCAGGTCCAAGATTGGGTGCGACCCTCCCCCTCTCTTGGGCACGATAAAATAAGGGCTGTAGAAGCCCTTGCACAACTCGGCTACGGGGACGGGATCTATTGCTCCCTTTGCCAGAAGAGTGGCAACTTCCACCAGGAGGACGGAAGCACCCTCGCCCTGCACCGTAGTGGAGAGGATGCCACTGAACTGGGGCGGGCATTTGGCGAACTTGATCGCGTAGCCAAGGCGAATCCGTGCCCAGGCAGGGTGGTTCGCGGCAAGGCTGGAAGACAGCCCAGGGGGGACATGCTGCTCCGCAAGCCCGCAATGGCGGCCGGTGACAGGTGCGGGCGAGCGGCCCTTAAAGCGAGGTCATTCACAGTGTGCAGTTCCTGCATCAACCCTGGGTTGGTCCTACCCTCCTGCAGATCTTTTAGCGCCTTGGCCTGGTGGACCTGCAGGATGGCCATGGCGTGCAGGGTGGAAGCGGCCTGACTCGCGGCCTTGTAAACCTTCATCATTAAAGAGGAAGAGAACTTACAGGCCTTGGAAGGGAGTCTTGGTTGGTCGCGCCAGGTGGCTGCGCCCTGCGGGCATAAATGCACTGCTACGGCGTGCTCTACCTGGGCAAGCTCGACATATCCCTTAGCCGCTCTGCCGTCGAGGGTAGTCAGAGTGGACGAACCCACAAAGCGTGTGTAGGCAGTAAAAGGTGCCTTCCACGACTTTGTTAGCTCCTCGTGCACTTCCGGGAAGAAAGGTACCGGAGCACGACTCTCGGCCCTGCCCCGAGCGCAGAAACCAATCATCCAGCCGCGAACGCTCAGGGCAGTGTGGAGGGTTCCACTTCAGCCCGATGTTCGCAGTCGCCCGGGCAAGCATGGCTGCCAATCTCAGCGTCCGCCTCTTTTTGTGCTCTACCACCCGTGGGCGGGAGCTCAGAAGATTCGTCCACTTCCGATAGCAGAAGCCCATCCACCGATGCCGCGACCGAAAGCTCATCCTGGTCGCGAGCCGCGAACGACACATTAAACCCGCCCTGAGGCAGACCGCCTGCATCGCTCGACAGCTCATCCAGACAGAACGAGCGTGCTGGGGGATGGGAGGTCCGCGGGGGCTGAGCCAGCGGAAACGCTCCCATGTCCACATCCAGATCGCCCGCGGTGTTTGCCAACCCGGCCGGCTGAGCGTCAGGACGGACTAGGTTGGGGAGCAGCTGCGGTGGCTCCTTGCTTCACGAAGAAGGAAGTGAGCTGCAACTGCAACATTCTCATGGGCATGTTATTGCAATGAGAACACAACCCTTCCACGAGTGCAACTGGTGCACCAGACGCTCAAGGCAGATTTCATGGGTATCCGGAGGGGAGAGGTAACGGCCACATTCAGTAGTACAAACACGGAAGGACATCTTTAAAAAGACGCCAAGCGTTTGCGCGAGCTCTTTTAGAAGGAAAAGATACTCTTTCTTGAATATACTCTTTTAGCACCTGCAGACTCAGGCTGCCGAAGCGCCCAGGGGAAGCACAGCACTCAACCGTGCTAGTGTAAAAATCCAGCAGCATAGCAAGAGGTGATAGGACGAACACACACATGCATTCAGCTCCGAAGAAAAAATCTGAATGAGTGATGCATGGCATCTCCTTTATACCCGTATGTCCGGGGCGGAGAGTGGCATGCAATTTCCACTCGCCAATTTTCATTGGCCTTTTCTATTTTAAGCAAAGGTGATTGGGGCTCTCAAGATCGAACCCCTAGTGTCACTACATCGACACAACGTCGAGTGAGTGACAGACAGGGAACTGTTGCATTACTCTTAATGCATAGTTTTCTGGAAACTGACAAACAATATTCCATGTTTAGATCATGAAAGTTTCAGGATAATGAGATCCATTGACACCAATTACCGTGAAACATGAACCAGTTGGACTACATCATCTATGGATGTAATATTTCATCATCATTCTTTATCAGACACTGTTTCTATGGTCCCATGTACCACTTTTCCAGACCATGTTTTCAGATTTGACATTACTGTATGTATGCAGGCTTGTAATTGCTTTTCCAATACTGCCAACTCATTACTGATGATTGATTTTACATTGTGGTACGAGTATATAGTGAAATGAGTGGTATCCATCTACAACAACATAGCGATAACATGGAGCTGGCAGGTGATCCAGGTCACAATAGAGGTCAAGCAGTGGGAGGAGGAAGACGTGGTGGTAAAACGAATGGCAGGGGACATGCACCCCTTCTGAGAGGTGGTCGTTAGCCTTGTCATAATAGGGGGAGGCAGAGGCAAAATTCAGACTGACCAACAAGAGCGGGCTGTGGTCAGTTTGGTTCGGGCCAGAAATTATATTCCCCTTACAGACATTCGGCAGCACATCTTGGACAATGACGACATGTTCAACAATGTGGAAGCCATAAGTTTGCCAACTATTGCATACATGCTGAAAAGGCACCAGGTGTCTCTAAAACAGCTATACCGTGTGACTTTTGAAAAAAATACAGACAGAGTGAAGCAACTGAGGACTGATTATGTTCAGGTATGTTCTGTTTCAAGATTCCTGTTGTGAAAAATTCCCCAAACATTCTACATCATTGTAATCAGTAATTCTCTTTCCAAAATGTCTTTTTAGAGGGTGATGGAGCTGGATGCTGATGAAAACCATCACAAATTCATCTTTTTGGATGAGGCAGGCTTCAACCTGGCCAAGACAAGGAGGAGAGGTCAAAACTGAATTGGCCAGCGGGCAACCATCCAAGTACCTGGACAACGTGGGGTCAACATCACCATGTGTGCAGCTATATCGGAATATGGTGTGGTGGGACGCAGACCTCATTTGTAATTACATTTTTTTTATTAAATCATACAATAACAATGAAATGCAAAACATATATATAAAATCAACATTTAAAACCCACAACCCCCCCTCCCCAACCCTGCCCCCCCAAAAAACAACCCTGTGGTCAAACATAAGTAAATATATAGAAATAAAAATCAAACAGACACACACACACACACACACACACACATATTATATATATATACATATATACAAACATACATACATACATACACACACATAATAATCATACTAACTATATTACACTACTCTCTCCACACCCCACCCGAGAGCCCTCCAAAAACTAATAGTACAAAGTAGGTGGCACATTTGTAAAATACCTATAAAACTGAGGTCTGGGGATCCCAAAATGTTGGACCAAGTTTTCAAATGATCTCAACGCTCCACTTTCATATAGGTCACCGAGTGTAGCAACCCCCCTCACAATCCACTCTGGCCAGCAGAAAGGGGACTTGCCAATACACAATCTTGGGTTCTGCCATATGCTCAAGGCAACATTTAAATAAGTGTCCAATTTAAACAATCTGGACACTTTAGTCCATACCGAGTGTAAATGCGAAATAACGGGGTGTAACTTAACTTTTCCGATTAGTTTGATAGAGATGCTTTGTAATGGCGAAATAGGGGCAAGCGCCGCTATTTAACAAACCAGGGAGGGGCTTTCTCAGGTGGAAGTGACCAATCAGCCAAATGTCTGAGACTGAACGCATAGTAATAAAAAGAATTCTTGGGTAGGCCTAGCCCACCTTTGTCTGTCGGCCTATGTAACTTATTAAAATGAAATCTGGGACGTTTACCATTCCAAATGAAGGACTTCACTATGCTATCAAATTGCTTGAAATAAGATAGGGGGACATCTACAGGGAGAGATTGTAGCAGGTAGTTACATTTTGGAATACAATTAATTTGAATAACATTAACCTTCCCAATCATCGATAAATGTAATGAAGCCCACCTGCCCACATTGCTCGAAAACATTTTTATTAAAGGGTCAAAATTAACACTAACTAAATCAGACAAATTTGCTGGGAATAAAATCCCCAAATACTTAATGCCCTGTTTGGGCCACTGGAAAGCGCCCGGCTGGAAAGCCGTTACTGGACAGTACGCTGTCAGAGCCAAAGCTTCGAATTTAGACCAGTTGACTTTGTATCCTGAGAACTTGGAAAAGGAATGAATAATTCTGTGGAGGCAAGGCATAGATCTAGTAGGTTCAGAGACAAATAATAAAATATAATCTGCATAAAGCGGAAGCTTATTTGCCACACCTCCTGCAACCACACCTGGAAAATCATCCTCCTTTCTTATAGCAGCTGCTAATGGTTCCAGGGCAAGACAGAACAATAATGGGGAAAGAGGGTAACCCTGCCGCGTGCCCCTATCCAGAGTAAAATAATCTGAAATTAATCCATTTGTTTGTACCGCTGCTACAGGGTGTCTACAAAGTAACTTAATCCAACCAATAAATGTACTCCCGAACCCATACATTTCCAAAATCTTAAAAAGATAATCCAATTCTACCATATCAAACGCCTTTTCAGCATTAAGTGAGATGGCATTGACCGGAGACTGATCATTTGCTACTGACCACATGATATTGATGAGAATCCTGATGTTATCAGAAGAGCTGCAGCCCCGAATAAACCCCACCTGATCTATATGTATAAGAGATGTCATGACCTTACTTAATTGGTTAGCCAAAATTTTTGACAATGTTTACATCTATTTGGATCAGGGAGATTGGATGGTAACTTTTACACTCGCTTGGATCTTTGTCCTTTTTAAGAATCAGACTGATCCGGGCTTGTGTCATGGTTGGAGAAAGCTTTCCATTCTTTAATGATTCAGTATAAACCTCTAACAAAAGTGGAGCCAGTTCTGTAGCATAGGATCTAAAAAATTCTGCGGCAAAACCATCTGGCCCCGGAGCCTTGCCAGTAGGTAGGGACTTACAGTGGTGTGAAAAAGTGTTTGCCCTCTTCCTGATTTCTTACTTTTTTGCATGTTTGTCACACTTAAATGTTTCAGATCATCAAACAAGTTTAAATATTAGTCAAAGATAACACAGGTAAACACAAAATGCAGTTTTTAAATGAAGGTTGTTATTATTAAGGGAAAACAAAATCCAAACCTACATGGCCCTGTGTGAAAAAGTGATTGCCCCCTAAACCTAATAACTGGTTGGGCCACCCTTAGCAGCAACAACTGCAATCAAGCGTTTGCGATAACTTGCAATGAGTCTTTTACAGTGCTGTGGAGGAATTTTGGCCCACTCATCTTTGCAGAATTGTTGTAATTCAGCCACATTGGAGGGTTTTCGAGCATTAACTGACTTTTTAAGGTCATGCCACAGCATCTCAATAGGATTCAGGTCAGCACTTTGACTAGGCCACTCCAAAGTCTTCATTTTGTTTTTCTTCAGCCATTCAGAGGTGGACTTGCTGGTGTGTTTTGGATCATTGTCCTGCTGCAGAACCCAAGTTCGCTTCAGCTTGAGGTCACGAACAGATGGCCAGACATTCTCCTTCAGGATTTTTTGGTAGACAGCAGAATTCATGGTTCCATTTATCAGAGCAAGTCTTCCAGGTCCTGAAGCAGCAAAACAGCCCCAGACCATCACACTACCACCACCATATTTTACTGTTGGTATGATGTTCTTTTTCTGAAATGCGGTGTTACTTTTACGCCAGATG
This sequence comes from Myxocyprinus asiaticus, assembly GCF_019703515.2. Classification (NCBI taxonomy): domain Eukaryota; kingdom Metazoa; phylum Chordata; class Actinopteri; order Cypriniformes; family Catostomidae; genus Myxocyprinus; species Myxocyprinus asiaticus. The sequence goes on from NC_059344.1 coordinate 6,990,195, forward strand.
TAATGGGACACACACCTTCCAAAAAGTTCAACTTTTGTCTCGTCAGTCCACAGAGTATTTTCCCAAAAGTCTTGGGGATCATCAAGATGTTTTCTGGCAAAAAATGAGACGAGCCTTAATGTTCTTTTTGCTCAGCAGTGGTTTTCGTCTTGGAACTCTGCCATGCAGGCATTTTTGCCCAGTCTCTTTCTTATGGTGGAGTCATGAACACTGACCTTAACTGAGGCAAGTGAGGCCTGCAGTTCTTTGGATGTTGTTGTGGGGTCTTTTGTGACCTCTTGGATGAGTCGTCGCTGCGCTCTTGGGGTAATTTTGGTCGGCCGGCCACTCCTGGGAAGGTTCACCACTGTTCCATGTTTTCGCCATTTGTGGATAATGGCTCTCACTGTGGTTCTCTGGAGTCCCAAAGCTTTAGAAAAGGCTTTATAACCTTTTCCAGACTGATAGATCTCAATTACTTTCTTTCTCATTTGTTCCTTAATTTCTTTGGATCTCGGCATGATGTCTAGCTTTTGAAGATCTTTTGGTCTACCTCACTTTGTCAGGCAGGTCCTATTTAAGTGATTTCTTGATTGAGAACAGGTGTGGCAGTAATCAGGCCTGTGTGTGGCTAGAGAAATTGAATTCAGGTGTGATAAACCACAGTTAAGTTATGTTTTAACAGGTGGGGCAAACACTTTTTCACACAGGGCCATGTAGGTTTGGATTTTGTTTTCCCTTAATAATAACAACCTTCATTTAAAAACCACATTTTGTGTTTACTTGTGTTATCTTTGACTAATATTTAAACTTGTTTGATGATCTGAAACATTTAAGTGTGACAAACATGCAAAAAAATAAGAAATCAGGAAGGGGGCAAACACTTTTTCACACCACTGTAATTACCTCGTCAAGCTCCTCCAAGGTTATCTCAGAATCAAGAGAGTTTTTTTGCTCAGTCTTCAGTTTAGGAAGATCTAATGGTTCCACAAAGTTTCTAATATCTTCATCAGTAGATGAAGATGTGGAACTATAAAGATCAAGATAGAATTCTTTAAAGGCATTATTAATATCAATGGCTGAGGTAAAAATTTCACCACCAGCAGATTTCACTGAGGGAATGGTAGAAAAAGACTCTCTCTGCTTTAAATATCTAGCCAAAAGCTTCCCTGCTTTGTCCCCCGACTAAAAGTATGACTGTCTTGCCCTGAATAACCAAAACTCCACTTTCTGCGACAAAATAGTATTATATCTGTATTTCAATTGGGTCAATTCTCTGAGGCCATCAGATGACATACGGCGCTTCAGCTCTGCCTCTGCACTTTTAATATTTCCTTCCAACTCCACGAGTTCTCGTGCTTTGGATTTTTTTGATGAATGAGGCATACTGTATGATCTGACCCCTAAGAACCGCCTTAAGTGCCTCCCAAGCCACGCCCACAGAGGATACCGAGGACCAGTTGGTCTCCATATAAATATTGATTTCAGTCTTTAACATTTGTTGGACATCAGGATTTTGCAAAAGGGATACATTAAGGTACCAACTATATGATTTCTTTTTCTCTATATGTGGCAACACCTCTAAACTCACCAGGGCGTGATCCGAGACTAAAATGTTTCCAATTGAGCAATCAATCAAATGAGGGATTTGGATATTTAAAAAAAATCTATTCTAGAATAAATCTTATGGACTGATGAAAAAAATGTCTACCAGATGGGTTCAAAAGTCTCGAAATATCTGTAAGACCAAGATTTTTACACATCCCGTGAAGCATCAATGTTGCTCTAGGGGGCTTACACACTTTTGCTTCACTATGATCAAGGACTGAGTCCATCAAAAGATTAAAGTCTCCTCCCAAAATTATATCATGATGGGTGCCAGCGGCTTGCAACATCCCTTCAAGATCTATAAAAAAGCCCTGATCATCAGCGTTAGGTGCGTAAATATTAGCCAAAATCAGACTTTGCCCCTGAATTTCTGCTAAAACAATAATGACTCTTCCTAATTTATCATTAAACTGTTTGAGACATTTGAATTGTAATGTTTATTTACCAATATAATGACTCCCTTGCTCTTACTTGAGCCAACACTAAAGAAAACATGTCCACCCCATATCTTCCCAAATTTTTCAGCTTCCTGCGGGGAAAGATGTGTTTCTCGAAGAAACACTATATCATATTTCTTACGTTTAAAAAAATAAATAACCTACCTTCCTTTTTATGGGGTGCCCCAACCCATTCACATTCCATGTGGAGAGCGATAGTACACTCATATTAACATTTGGCATTTTGATATAGTAGAAAAAATAAATTGTGTGTCAAAATCGAAATTATACAGACCATATTAACCATTAGTGAAACAATCAAACCCCGAACTTCCCCCTGAACAAAACAAACAGAAAAAAGAAAAACATGCGCATTAACCCCGCACACGACAGCGCCAACCGGCGTCAAACCCCCTCTCAAAGAGTACATGTACGCCTACGAGAGCCCCCGCGGCAACTTTGCCATTGGATTGCTCAATTTTGCCTCACAAATTTGTTAGGCAAAATTACATAACATCAAATATTTTGTAAAACAAACCCCAGCCAACAGGCAGAACAAACACAAAGAACGTGTAGACCCATTCGCAGAACTGTCTTGAAGGCGTGCTCCCCCACAAATCAAACTCCAGCCGATACAAAGCCATTCAATTTCCTCGGTCAGACAAACGAATCTTCAGTGAGCCAGCTGATGAGTGCAGAAGATGACACAATCATTGCAATGTCCCACAAAAATACTCCACAAATCATAGTCCAGCCAGCAGGAGGCATAAGCACAAGCAACTGACAGATCCATCCATAACTGTCCCGAAGTAATGTTATTTAACAAAACAAGCTCCAACCACTAGGCGGGACCAGCACAAAAGGAAACAAACTCTCATCCCAGTTCCTTGGATGGTCAAGAGTTAATTCACTCGGAGGCCGCATAAAAGTATATCCCATGATTTACACAGTCCGCCAACTTTATAAAAGACATCCTTTGTGTGGGCATGTTGATATTTTGCGGTCATCCGTAGTGTCTATTCTCAATCTGCCCAGGAACTTCATTGTAAAAGTGATCTTCTGTCAATGCAAAAGTTTCTTTAAGGAAAAGTGTTAATCCACAAAACAAAACAAACTCCAGCCGCTGGGTGGAGCCAATGCAAAAAGAAACAAAAATTGCACCCAGCTTCCTCCAAAAGCCGGAGTATGTACAGTGAGTCAATCCACTCACAAGAAAAACACCCAATGGCTACTCACCCATTGTTTCAATAAAAGACATTGCCTGATTGGGACATGTAAATACTTTGCTGCCGTCCTTGGTGTCTGTTCTCAGTCTGGCCGGAAACATCATAGCAAAAGCGATCCTCCACCGATGTAAGAGTTTCCCGCATTCCTTAAACCAATCGTGTTTCACTCCCGTCAAGTTCGCAAAGTCCGGGAACAAGAAAATATACAAGAAAGATCTCCCTTGCTCCTCGCCTGGTGCAACACAAGAACCTCACCGGACGACCTAAAAAATTTGGCCAGAATCAATCTGGGCCTTCCTACCTCAGCAGATCCGTGAGCTGGGACTCCGTGAGCTCGCTCGACCCCAGCCCATGGCCTGTTATGTTGAGCAGACTCGGGAAAAGTTCGCCCATGAATCCCACCACATCTCTGCCCTCCCTATGCCCAGGAACACTAACAATTCGAATGTTATTCCTGCGGCTTCTATTCTCAAGATCTTCAAGCTTTTCAAGAACACGTTCCAAATCAACTTTGGTCGTGGGCGTATTAGCGGCTAATTCCCTCCCCGATGCCTCCAAATAATAGATTCGTTTTTCAACATCTGTCACGCTTGTGACTAGCTCAGAGAATTTTTTTTCCATCGCTGCAATCGATCGACACATTACAGCAAGATCCCCCAAGTCCGCAAGTACCTTCGTCAATATCACCGACATGTTGGACAGCCGACGATGGATTCCATCTCCCGCCGCACCATCCAAATCGAGTCCCTGGTCCACAGGCCTGTCTGGGCTTTCATCTTGAAACCGTAAGTGTCTTTTAATGTCTCCAGAGCCCAAGGATTTTGACTTCTTTGCCATGTTTACCTCAAACAGTAAATGTGTAACTGGGTGTATCGAATTTCACCGGATCATATCATGAAAATAATAAAAAAAATTTGCAAAGTGCGCAGAGCTGTCTCTCACACATCTGCCCTTCGCATGCCGTCACGTGGCTCAGCCGCAGACCTCATTTTGGATCATATAACGCAGCTCTCCTTGTAACCTTCCTTGAGGTAAATCAGGTTTTTAGAGCTGATGGTGTGACCTATGCCATTGTGTGGGATAATGTCAGGTTCCACCATGCTCAAATGGTGCAAGCATGGTTTCAGACCCATCCACAATTTACCACCTTGTACTTACCCCATACTGTCCTTTCCTTAACCTGACTGAGGAATTTTTCTCCACATGGAGGTGGAGGGTATATGATAGGTGCCCTCACAAACAAGTCACCCTTCTCCAGGCCATGGATGATGCATGCAATGGCATCATGGCAGACCAGTGTCAAGCCTGGATTCGCCATGCCCAAAGATTCTTCCCAAGATGTTTGGTTAATGAAAACATTCATTGCGATGTGGATGAGAACCTGTGGCCAAATAGACAAGACAGGGTTGATGGAAATATAGAAGTACAGTAATCAATCCTTTGTTTTGCTTTTACAGTAAGCCAGGTGTGGAACACTGCAGTTGGCGTTTTACTGTAGTTTTTTTTCTTTTTTGTAGCTAATTATTTTTGCTTTGATTCAAAGAAACCTATGTTGTGATTTTGATTGTATTTCATCAATACATTTCAGATTTTGTTCAGTGATTCCACTGTGTCTGTAGTATTCTCTCTACTAGTCCTTTTACAGTGATGTATTTACGTGTAGTACCATAATGAAACATGTATCACATATTTTGTACTACAATATTTAATGATTGTATGAACAACTACACAGTGAAACTATCAGTATCTTGTGTGTGGGTGATCTAAATTGATGTTCCTACGGTATTTCACGATAAGTGAGTTATTTGAACCAATGATTCTGCAAGTGCAAGGTTTCTTTAAAGATATGCACAATGCAATGTTTTGAATATTGGACATCCTGTATTACAAGTGATGACCGTTTTGAGTTTTGTGTCTAGAGTTTAGAAAAATGACATCAAGGTTCTGAAATTAGTGCCAAAATGATTGTAAAAAACCTGTAATTTGTAATTTTTTTTTAAAAAAAATTTAACAGGTGTTTATTTGTTTATTATATCTCATTTGAAAATGTCAAACATTTAATGAACACTGAATTAACTGTAAAAGAACTTTTGAACAAATGAAAATCCATGTTAAAAATATTATGTTTGCACTTGTCTGTTGTCAATTAGTGTTTGTGGGTGTGTGAGTGGGTGGGTTTGGGTGGTTTACGAGGACAATTTTTTAGGTTACAGACTGGTAATTACAAGGGTATTATGTTATAAATGTGGTTTATGAGGACATTTCTAGTGTCCCCATAATTCAAATTGCTTAAAAAAAAAAACATACTAAACAATGTTTTTTGAAAATGTAAAAATATAGAGAGTTTTTTTTGTGAGGGTTAGGTTTAGGGGTAGAGTTAGTGTTATGGGATAGAATCTATAGTTTGTACAGTATAAAAATCATTATGTCTATGGAGAGCCCTCATAAGGATCCAACACTACCAACATCAACTCTGTGGAGGATGTCATTACGTTTTAGGCCAAAAAACGTAAAGTTTAGTTGATGTAAATCAGTGTTAAAAGTTCAATGAGTCAAATTGACCCGTGAGTGCTTCCAAGGGTTAAAGGAATGTTCTGGGTTCATTACAAGTGAAGCTCAATTAACAGAATTTGTGGAATTAATTGTGGAATAAATTACCATAAAAATTATTTTGACTCGTATCTTGAAAGCAGTTACAATATGGGACAAACAATGTTCGTGAATAGGGCCAGTTCATAAATGCTAAAATGCACATAGTTTCAAATGTATGGCTAGATGTTAAAATTTTACGTGCTGATATGATTTTTGTGAAATAAAATCATTTACTAACCTTATGTAAACCTTATGTATGTGATTTTAAGATTTCATATTTAGAGTAAGAGAGTCAAATGCTTTCAGTTTACCTGGGAAGACAAACTGAACTATAGTATCTGTGGGCGCATTATAAATAATGCATGTGTCCTACGAACAACAGCAAAATACAGTTTAGTCCTTCATTTAGACATTTACAGCAAGTAGAAAAGTTTACAAAGGCTGAACAGCGGAGGAGCTCAACAAGGGCTCTATTTACAGAAGGAGACACAGGGGGTGGGAAGGAGGAGCAAAGGGGCCATTGAATTAATGAATTAAATAGTGCTGAGACGCTGCATGTACGTATTTTCATCCACAATGAAAGGCAAGGTTGATTTGAGAATAGAAACACTTCAGTCAGAGCTTTAGACAAAACTTAGCCATTGAGAGAGAGAGAGAGAGAGAGAGAGAGAGAGAGAGAGAGGTGGGGGGGGGGGGGGGGGGGGGCATTACATAATAAATCGGTAACTTGCGACAGGGACCGGCACCGACTGACACTTTACTTATTGTTCGTGTCGAGCGGATTATAAACAATTTATAAACTTTGACCAACTTTGATATAACCTGTATAAATATATATGTATACGTTTTTTGAACATTATTAATTATTGTTATTTTGTTTATTCGCACAATAAACATGTGGAAATCTAAGAAATCTGCGGAGAATTCTTGTCACACTTTTTGCGCGAACGATATTGACAAAGTCATCAGAAACGTCTCTCCGTTCTGAACGCTTTCTAAGCTTTCGCCCGTTAATTCTCTTCTGATGTTTCCTGCAGTTGGGATATAGGAGTAAACGTTCCTGAACTGCATTTAGACAGCTCGTCATTCACGTCCACAGTGAAAGGTAAGTGCTTAAGTAAACCTTCAAAATGGATACTGAAACCCCTCGTGAGGTTTGACAGTTATTTGTTTCTAGTGTGTTCATTCAAGGAACTTAGTTCAGAAACAAAACTGTCAGCATGTCAGTTATCTGGATAAATCTATGCAATTTTTTAAATAACTATCATCAACTTTTCTCATGTTCAAAAATTAGTTGAATTAAACCGTGTGTAGATGATACTTGCAAGGGCTGCCAACTGTAGATGAGACTGGCATCACTGAGCAGGTGTATCAAAACATCACAATTTGATTATTGTGAAATGTATTTAATTGTAAAATATTATTACAAAGAAAATAAGCATTAGTGTCAAAGCTTTCTGCAGTTGTTTGATCAATAGACAGAAGTATTAAATACTGAGTTATTTATGAAGATTGCTTTAAACTACATCCATGTCCTACTTTTAATTTATCTTTTAATTAGATTAAATCAATCTCTCTAAACTGATAAAATATTATCAGCATTAGACTGCTTCAGTTTCATTAGTCTAATTTATCTCTCTCCATTTCAACCTGATTATTCTTACATTTCAACAGAGCTAGCAAAAGAGAATAAGCATCTATCCTGTCCTGTAAGAATGCATAAATAAACATATCTTTTCAATAACACAGACAAAATGCTGATTGTCACTCTGTTAAGTGACTATTTGTTCGAGGAGCGATTTCTACAACACTTTGCAGAAGATCAAAGAAGTCAAGTAGACCTGAGTGGTCAGCGTTAATGTGCAGAGTGTGTAGACTGTGAGAATTGAGTTGGATCCATTGAACAGAGGAAAGTAAAGGTTTGCACAACCACATAATACTGATGAGCGAGTTTTAATATTGGACTGTTTTCTGTCCATCTCTTGATGTCATTCCTTTCTTTCTCTCACTCACTCTCACTTACTCTCTCTCTCTCTCTCTCTCTCTCTCTCTCTCTTTCTCTCTCTCTCTCTTTTACACACATACATGCTGTGTTGTATTTTTCAATGGTGGCTTTTGTCTCTTTCATCTCCTCTCCAAACAAAAGGAATCTTGTGTATACAGGAGAAAGAGATTGAGGGAGGAGAGAAAGTGAGAGGAAAAGTGCAGAAAAACGACAAGACAATTTGTAAACTCTGCGTAGACACTCTATAAAACACTTGCCACTACAGCCTTCATTTCTTCATTTCCGACACTTTCTGCTGACTATATCTGTGAAATTATTTCAGTGTGCATCCATGCATGTTTGTGTACAAGTACCACCAGTAAAGAAATTGGACAAATATACTCATTGTAGTGTACAGGGTTGGGGAGTAACGGATTACATGTAACGGGAATACATATTTAAAATACAAAATATAAGTAACTGTATTCCACTATAGTTACAATTTAAATCATTGGTAATTAGAATACAGTTACATTCAAAAAGTATTTTGATTACTGAAGAGATTACTTTGCATTTTATTGTCATTTGTTTCATTTAATATTTAGTCCTTTCAGATGGAAAACATTTATACATATAAATGATGTGATCCAAAGTGCATTTGAACAGTGGTGAAACACTTTCTTATGATGTGTTACATTCATACAAGCAGACAGAGAAGTAAGTTTGAAGTAAGTTTGGAGCAGAAGAAATAGAAATAAACCTTGTATAAATTGTCAGCTTTACGCTAAGCTAAAATGCTATTTCTAGCCATTTTACATGCACGTTACCAGGCACGATCATATTTTTTTTCAAAAAAATTCACATTGGATCATAATTTCTTTTTTCTAGTAAGACCTTTGATATTAGAGCAAAAATCGTATTCTTGATAATAATTTTTGTATTGTTTTCCTGTAAAAATATCTAAAAATCCTTAAAACAAGATCAATTAGATTGATCTTGTTTTAGAAACAACACTGCATAAGATATTTAGGTTTTTCAGAGAATGTATTTTTAACATGTGTATATTGTCTTACTGTACTGGCAGAGTTTTTATAGTCAAAACAAGTGAAAAAATCTACTAGTGCTGAAGAAGTAATACAAAGTATATAGAATATGTTACAAATTACATTTTACATTATGTATTCTGTAATCTGTAGTGGAATACATTTCAAAAGTAACCCTCCCAACCCTGGTAGTGTATATACAATATCATTCTAATTTTAGAATAATAGTCATCAACAAATTGAAAGTTTTAGTTTTGTAAAGAGACACTTAAAATAAACATTTGTCTACAACACTAATATCAAGCATTCAAACATAAACCTTTATATTAAAAGGTCTTTAAGATGAAGAAAAGAATAATTCAGTCAAGTTTGTCTAAACCTTTGAATAGTGTGTATACTGTATGTGCGCACACATGTGGGTGCATACTCACTGGAGTTCACAGGTCAGCTGTGTGTACACTCGGCTTTTAACACGTGCCATGGCAAGGGACCTCCTCCTCCCTCTCATCCAGAGTTAGTACACAAAGCACTGAGATCCAGACAGATACCTATTCATTCTCTCAGTGTGAGTCCAGCACCAGAGAGAGAGCGAGAGGTCAAAGAGGGGAGAGCATATCAGATCTCCCTGGTACTCATTCAATTTATTTATTTTATTTGCTCCATAAGGCAGAAGCTGAGTGTGACAAAACTACTATTTAGACATTTGAACAAGAATCCTGCAAGCGAGAGGAATGAAATTACCTGAATGAATGAATTCACCTTTGAAAGCTATTCCTCATGTAACCTCACTGAGATATCACTTCTATTGTTTTTGTGGTTCCATAAGGATCAATAGATTTTATGACTGACTTATGTCCTCCCCAGAGGAAAATATAAAATATAAATTAGGGCTGGGAAATTTAACACATTAATTTCTGCGATTAATATTTTTTCAAATTAAAAATATATAATAATGGCATATAATAATGGCATGTATAAGTTTTCAGGGGGGTACATGCTTGACTCAGCTGCACATTCTTGCACAGAAACTGATTGTGTGGAGCAGTGCACGCTTATTAATTACGCATGACACGTGCCCCAGGCATATTAAAAACAAGAGCGGATTTACTATACAGAGAATGAAGACTTCACCTGCAAGCGGTGAACCAGGCATGCGAGAGATACGGGCAAGCTGCCGTATCTCTTCGCATCACCGAAAACGCTCACTGACTTTCATCTGAACCACTGTCAAAAGCAAAACCACAAAAGAGAGACCCAGCGAGTAGGAAGGACCCGCCCGTTCAGCAAGCTGAAGCCAGGTTCTTGCAGAGAATGAACGGCAGCCAGAGAAAATAATAGTTTTGAGATTTTAAGCTTCAGCAAATTAAACTTGAGCATTCAGTATGTTTTATATCTGTATCAGTCACGATTTCTCCAAGTAGGCAAGGGAGGTAATGCCTCCTCAAAAATTCAGGTGAGCAAAATAAAGGACTGTACATAAAATATTACAAAATGTAAGCTCAAATAATGCGTATAGTAGTCATATTTCTATAGTCACTCTGTCAAACAGTGACACCTAGCGGCTAAAGTTTCAGAGAGAGGCAGCATCTCTCAAGCTTACAGTGTAAGTTAAAATTTATTTCATATGCCTTCCCGTATACAGAAATCTGATATATGGCAATTAATATATATAATGTTTTTTTTGGCCATATATGTACATAGCCTATACAAATTTGATGATAATAAACTGATTTAAGGAAAATACAATGGTGGCAAAAATATTGGCACCCTTGGTAAATATGAGCAAAGAAGTCTGTGAAAAGTCTGTTTGCATTGTTTATCCTTTTGATCTTTCATAAAAAAAAATAACCTTTAATTGAAGTCAAACAATTGAAAGAGGGGAAATATCTCATTATTAAATAAATATTTTTCTCATTGTACATGTTGGCCACAATTAGGTCACCCTAGAAATTATTATGTGTAAAAATATATCTGAAGTATATTCCCATTCATATTTTACATTTTTTAGTGCACCTGGGTGACTAGGAACATGAAATTGTTCATCCATGACTTCCTGTTTCACAGGAGTATAAATATGAGGTAACACACAGGCCAAATTCCCTTAATCATCAATCACATTGGGTAAGACTAAAGAATATAGTTCTGATGTGCGGCAAAAGGTTGCTGAGCTTCACAAAATGGGAAGTGGCTATAAGAAAATAGCCAAAGCATTGAAAATGCCAATTTCCACCATCAGGGCAATAATTAACAAGTTCCAATCAACTGGAGATCTTAAGAAATTGTCTCTACGCACAGTGAGGAGGATGTTCAAGTGGCCAAGGAATCTCCAAGGATCACAGCTGGAGAATTGCAGAAATTTGTTGTGTCTTGGGGTCAGAAAGTCTAAAAAAATAAAATAAAAATACCAGACATCACCTACATCACCACAAGTTGTTTGTGAGGGTTTCAAGAAAAAAAGCCTCTGCTCTCGTCCAATAACAAACTCAAGCGTCTTCAGTTTGCCAGACACTACTGGAACTTCAAATGCGACCGGGTTCTATGATCAGATGAAATTAAAAAAAGAGCTTTTTGGCAGCAAACACCAGAGATGGGTTTGGTGCACACAGAGATGAAGAAGTAACCAATACCCACAGTTGAATGTGGTGCTGGATCTTTAATGTTGTGGGGCTGTTTTTCTGCCAGAGGTCCTGGATATCTTGTTCGGATACATGGCATCATGGACTCTATCAAATACCAACAGATAAAAAATCTAAACCTGGCTGCCTCTCCCAGAAAGCTTACAATGGGCCCTGGTTGGATCTTCCAGCAGGACAATGATCCAAAACAAACATCAGAATCAACACAAAAATGCTTCACTGACCACAAAATCAAGGTTCTGCCATGACCATCCCAGTCCCCTGACCTGAACCCCATAGAAAATTTGTGGGGTGAACTGAAAAGGAGAGGCCACCAACATGGACCTCTGAATTTGAAGGATCTGTAGAGATTCTGTATGGAGGAATAGTCTCAGATCCCTTGCCAGGTGTTCTCCAACCTCATTAGGCATTATAAGAGCTGTTATCTTGGCAAAGGGAGATTGCAAAAAGTATTGAATAAAAGGGTGCCAATAATTATGGCCAATGCGTTTCAGTGAAATATATTTATTTAATGAGATATTTCCACTGTTTCAATTGTTTTACTTCAATTAAAGGTTTGATTTTTGTGATTTGTTTGAATGAAAGATCAAAAGGACAAACAATGCAGATTTTTTTCACAGCCTTCTTTGCTCATATTTGCCAAGGGTGCCAATATTTGTGGCCACAACTGTATATGTTACATATAGAACAACAGCCATTTTTAATATTTTGTTTTTATTTTGTTGCATTTATAAGCAAAATATGTTACTTTTTATATAATATATTTTTATGCAGGCCTACTTTTTCATATCATATGTTGTGATAAATCAGATTTCAGATTTGTATGGGTTTAACCTGAAAGCTATTTAAATGTCAGCTGGAACTGAAATAGGAATTTACACTGGTGGCCAAAAGTTTGGAATAATGTACAGATTTTGCTCTTATGGAAAGAAATTGGTACTTTTATTCACCAAAGTGGCATTCAACTGATCATAATGTATAGTCAGGACATTAATAACGTGAAAAAGTACTATTACAATTTGAAAAAAAAAAATGATCAGAACTTCTTAAACTACTTCAAAGAGTTCTTATCAAAAAATCCTCCATGTGCAGCGATGACAGCTTTGCAGATCCTTGGCATTCTAGCTATCAGTTTGTCCAGATACTCAGGTGACATTTCACCCCACACTTCCTGTAGCACTTGCCATAAATGTGGTTGTCTTGTCGGCACTTCTCACGCATCTTACAGTCTAGCTGATCCCACAAAATCTCAATGTGGTTAAGATCCATAACACTCTTTTCCAATTATCTGTTGTCCAATGTTTGTGTTGCTTTGCCCACTCTAACCTTTTCTTTTTGTTTTTCTGTTTCAAAAGTGGCTTTTCCTTTGCAATTCTTCCCATAAGGCCTACACCCCTGAGTCTTCTCTTTACTGTTTGTACATGAAACTGGTGTTAAGCGAGTAGAATTCAATGAAGCTGTCAGCTGAGGACATATGAGGTGTCTATTTCTCAAACTAGAGACTATGTTGTACTTATCCTCTTGTTTAGTTGTACATCTGGTCTTCCACATCTCTTTCTGTCCTTGTTAGAGCCAGTTGTCTTTTGTCTTTGAAGACTGTAGTGTACACATTTGTATGAAATCTTCAGTTTTTTGGCAATTTCAAGCATTGTATAGCCTTCATTCCTCAAAACAATGATTGACTGACAAGTTTCTAGAGAAAGCTGTTTCTTTTTTGCCATTTTTGACCTAATATTGAACTTAAGACATGCCAGTCTATTGCATACTGTGGTAACTCAAAAACAAATACAAAGACAATGTTAAGCTTCATTTAATGGACCAAATAGCTTTCAGCAGTGTTTGATATAATGGCAAGTGACTTTCTAGTATCAAATTAGCAATTTAGCATGATTACTCAAGGATAAGGTGTCGGAGTGATGGCTTCTGGAAATGGGGCCTATCTAGATTTGATCAAAAATGACTTTTTCAAATAGTGATGGTGCTGTTTTTTACATCAGTAATGTCCTGACCAGTTGATCAGTTGAATGCCACTTTGGTGAATTAAAGTACCAATTTCCTTCCAAAACAGCAAAATCTGTACATTATTCCAAACTTTTGGCCGCCAGTGTATATTGGACTTGTAAAAAAAAAAAAAACTAACGCTGAGATGGCACTCTGCTCCTCATTTCATAAGCCCACCACACGTCACTGATCTGGATGTATAGTGTCTAAAAATGCATTGGCAATGAACACTTAAATTTCTCTTGCCAATAAAGTTTGATATTAATTGAATCTGCCCATTTGATCCTAGTATTTAAAAAAAGTAAGCTGTAAAACACCAGAAGATTTTGCCCAACTTTTAGTTACAACTTGTCCACTGATTTTATTGCATGTATACATATACTTGTATCAAAGATTAATACTTGTAAAAATGTGTCTAATTAACTCTATCCGCTAACAAAAAAAAAAAAAAAACTTGAATTTTTTTAGACGTACATATTTTAATAATTAAAATAATTGACTAACCAATTTCTTGCAAGTTCTTTGAGACGAAGTATAAAATAAATATATTTATGATTTTTAAAATGTTTGTTATAATGTATCGTTCCATAATTTAATCGCAATTAATCACAGAAAACTGTGCAATTAATTAGTTTAAAAAAAATTATTAATTCACTGCCCTAACATAAATATATACAGTTCCTTAGGAGCAATAAAAATGGACACAAACTTGACGATTGTTGATGTAGATTTAAAGGTATTAGTGTGGATAGCATAGCTTGGGAGAATTCAAGTTCATATTGTGAACTCTGACTTTTGATAGCAGACTTCAGTTTCTTGGCAAATCTGAGAACAGTTTGAGAGATTGTTGAGAGTTCCCTGAAACAGAGGAGACATGAGGGCTCTCTTTCTCAGGAAAAACCTCAAAGAAGCAGGAGACTTGCTCTCCGTTTAATCTCATTGCCTATTTACTTCTGTGCAACCTCAACATTTCTGTGAAACCTCAGAACTCTATGATCTTTAAAATAAAGGTTATTTAATGTTTTTTAGGAGCCATTAATGTTCTGCACACAGCCATCTTTTTATCAGGAATCAGTTTAGCTGAATAAGGTTCTTGAATTGACTATATGTTTTCTCGGGGATGCAAAAGTTTTTGATTTTTCATTGTAGGTTCTTCAGATCAGTGTATTGGTTTTTTGGGTTCTTTCAGTATAGATTTTAAAAATCCTGTGGCATCAAGCTGTAAAACCATTTTTGGTTCTATTGGAACCTTAATTTTTTTTAAGTCAACATGAAACACTGTTATCAGCTCATTTTGTTCCATAATCTAATATATCTCTGAGTGAAAAAGAATATTGAACAAGAAAAAAAATATTTTAATCGACTTTAAATATGCATTAAAAATTGATTGGATTGTGAAAAGTTGGTTCCCTATCTGTCACTCACTCGATGTTGTGTCGACGTAGTGACACTAGGGGTCACCCTTGGGAGCCCGAGACACCTCTGGTCTTTGATAAAAAGCCAATGAAAATTGTATTTGCATGCCACTCCCCCAGACATACGGGTATAAAAGGAGCTGGTATGCAACCACTCATTCAGATTTTCTCTTCGGAGCCAAAACGGTCCTGCTCACTGAGCTGAATTCCCACGACTGTTCGTTCACCTCTGCTGGATCTGACGGCGCATTTCAGTGGCTTTTTTCCCCCTCTGCACTGGTGCAATGCAGAGAATGCCCCTGGGCGCTTCGGCAGAAATAAGAGTATATTTCTCTAAAAGAGTATATTTCTCTAAAAGAGCGGCACACACAGAACATCTTTTTAAAGACGCGTCTTTTTAAAGATGCCTTTCCGATTGTGTTTTATTCCTGGTTATCTCTTGCCTTCTGACGGTCACGATCACTGTCTTTCGTGTCTGGGCACTGCTCACGCGGAGACAGCATTCGTGGATGGTCATGTTCTCATTGCGAGGACATGTCCATGGCAACGATGCGGTCACGGCTCGCCTTCGTAAGAAAGCAAGCCACCCCAGAGGCACCCCGCCTCGGTCCTTTTACCCACAGGTATGAGGCCAGCGCGGCTAACACTGGGGGCAATTTGGGGACCCCAATGAGACCACCTCCGCCGGGTATCCCCCTGCGGACCTCCCATTCCCCAGCATGCTCATCTGCCCCGATCGGGCTTCCGGATGAGTCCGCCGGTTCGTCTTACAGTGAGTTCGACCTCTTATTTGGAGCCCGCGAAAGTGATGAGCTCTCTAGCGTAGCATCGGAGAGCGGGCTTGTCCAGTCGGATGCGGAAGCCTCAGCTGGTCTCCTCCTTTCGAGGACGATTGCCCAGTCACAGGCTGACGCGGAGATGACAACATGCTTTCACGGGCAGCCGTGAGCGTTGGCTAGAGTGGAACCCTCTGCTCTTCCCTGAACCCTCGCGGCTCGATGATTGGTTCCTGGGCTCACGGTGCCGCTCAAAGCCACGCCCCTCCCCAGTTCTTTTCTTCCCGGAAGTGGATGAAGTGCTGACAAGGTCGTGGGAGGCACATTTTACTGCCCGGTCCCGATCTTTTCAGCTTCCCCGCCCTCACTACCCTCGATGGTGGGGCGGCCAAGGGCTATTCGGCAATCCCCCAGTGGATAAAGGCGCTCGCGGTGCACCTATGCCCACAGAGCACCGCCACCTGGCGCGGGTGCCCAAAGCCCCCGTCCAAGGCCTGTAGGTTTAGGTCGTCTCTGATGGCCAAGGCCTACGGTACCGCTGGACAAGCCGCCTCTGCCCTGCACACCATGGCTCTCCTGCAAGTCCGCCAAGGTGCTAAAGGAACTGCACATGGGTAGTTTCACCTTGGGATTGATGCAGGAACTGCACTCGGCAACCAACCTCACTCTCCGAGTGACGGAGGTCACGGCGCAGTCTCTCGGGCGGACGATGTCCACATTAGTGGTCCAGGAGCGCCACCTTTGGCTCAACCTGGTCGAGATGGGTGAGGCCGACAGGACACGATTCCTTGCTGCCCCCATCTCTGGTGACACCGTCAAGGACTTTGCCCAGCAGTTCTCGACGGTGGAGCAGTAGACGGAGGCTATCCGGCATATCCTGCACCGGCGCGGCTCAAGATCCTGCACCTCTACTCATTGCCAAGGGCGTCCCCCTGCGGTGACTGCACCGGCTCTGCCGCAGCCCGCCCCTTCGGCCCAGCCCCGGCGTGGAGCCCACCGCAGGAAGCAGACGCCACCTGTCTCGCGGCCGCCCAGAACCCGTGAAAGGCTTCAAAGCGCCCTTGAGACGGGCGACCCAGGGACGACGAAACCCGCTGCTCTGGAGCTGGTAAGCAGACCTCCCCATATTTTTGTTACCTTTGCATTTAATTGCGCTGCATGCCCAAGTGGCTGCAGTACTCGAGTTCAGCAAGAGCAGTTTCCTTGTTCCCTGGGTCATGTATCCGGTGTGCACAGCCGTCATCACGACCACCGTCCACCACTCTATTTGGCAGGTTTGGCACAAATCCACCCCCGATGTGACAGTCTTCACGGGTCACGAGGACAGGCCTCTTCCTCCCCCGTCCCAGGCTGTTCCGGGGGTGGTCACAAGGAGCCAGGTAAGTGCTTCAATGTCCTTAGACTCAGCATGGCCACGACATGGTGTGGCACCTCAAGTTCCGCCCTGCCACGAGGCCCCACCTGCCAGTACGTCCAACGACGTTGTCCCTTTGGTCCCCCTTGCGCGGAACTTGGACGCGTGGCTTGCGCTTTCCAATCCGTCGCGATGGCTGGTCCGGACCGTCCGACTCGGCTACGTGATTCAGTTCGCCGGGCGTCCGCCCAGGTTCAGCTGTGTCCACTTCACCTTGGTGAAAGACGAAAACGCTGCTACCTTGCATGGAGATCACTACCCTCCTACGGAAGGGCGCGATAGAACCTGTCTCTCTGGCCGAGATGAAGAAGGGGTTTTACAGCCCCTACTTCATTGTACTGAAAAAAGGTGGTGGGTTGCGGCCAATCTTGGACCTGTGAGTACTAAACTGGGCTTTACACAGACTCCTGTTCAAGATGCAGACGCAAAAACGCATTCTGGTGAGCGTCTGGCATCAAGATTGGTTCGCGGCGGTAGACCTGAAGGATGCGTACTTCCACCTCTCGATCCTTCCTCGACACAGACCCTTCCTGCGGTTTTCATTCGAGGGTCAGGCATATCAATACAGGGTCCTCCCTTTCGGCCTGTCCCTGTCTCCTCGCATCTTCACGAAGGTCGCAGAGGCAGGAGGTGGGCATTCGCATTCTCAACTATCTCGACAACTAGCTAATCTTAGCTCACTCTCGGGACATGTTTGCGCACACAGGGACTTGGTGCTCTCACACCTCAGCCGACTAGGGCTTCGGGTCAACCAGGAAAAGAGCAAGCTCCTCCCGGTTCAGAGCATCTCTTTTCTCGGTTTGGAGTTGGACTCGGTCTCTTTGACAGCACGCCTCACGAATGAGCATGCCCAGTCGGTGTTGGTCTGTTTGAAGGTGATCAAACAGAAAACAGCGGTTCCACTGAAACTTTTTCAGAGGCTCCTGGGGCATATGGCATCCTCAGCGGTGGCCACCCCGCTCGGGTTGATGCATATGAGACCGCTTCAGCACTGGCTTCAGACTCGAGTCCCGAGATGGGCATGGCACTGCGGGACACATCGCGTGGTCATCACGCTGGTCTGTCACCATCTTTTCAGCCCTTGGACCGACCTCTCATTTCTACGGGCAGGTGTTCCCCTAGAACTGGTCTCCAGGCACGTGGTGGTCATGACGGACACCTCCAAAACGGGCTGGGGCACCGTTTGCAACGGGCACGCAGCCGCCGGCTTGTGGAAGGGCCCGCGACTGCATTGGCACATCCACTGCCTCGAGTTGTTGGCAATTATGCTCGCCCTGCGGAGGTTTGCGCTCTCGTTGTATGTCACAACTCGCCCGCCGTCTCCTCCTCTGGAGTCAGCAGCACTTCAAGTCGCTGAGAGCCACTCACATCCCGGGCAACCTCAACACTACAGTGGACGCGCTGTCACAACAGGTTACCCTCGGGGGAGAGTGGAGACTCCATCCTCAGGTGGTCCAGCTGATTTGGAGTCGATTTGAGAATTCATCCCAAGAATCCTCCCCACTGCCCGCTCTGGTACGCCCTGACCGAGGCCCCCCTCGGCATAAACGCGCTGGCATAGAGCTGGCCCCCTGGCATGCGCAAATATGCATTTCCCCCAGTGAGCCTACTTGCACAGACCCTGTGCAAGGTCAGGGAGGACGAGGAGCAGGTTGTCCTGGTAGCACCCTACTGGCCCGCCCAGGCATGATTCTCGGACCTCACGCTCCGCGCGACAGCCCCCCCCCCCGGTGAATTCCCCTGAGGAAGGACCTTCTTTCTCAGGGACAGGGTTCTTTCATCTGGCACCCGTGACCAGACCTCTGAAATCTCCATGTCTGGCCCCTGGACGGGACGTAGAAGACCTGGCATAGATTTAGTGAGGTTGGAGATGAATAATAAAATATCATCTGCGTAAAGCAGAAGCTTATGCGCCACACCTCCCGCAATCACCCCTGGAAAATCGTCCTCCTTTCTTATCATGGCTGCTAATGGTTCCAGGGCAAGACAGAACAATAATGGGGAAAGAGGGCAACCCTGCCGAGTGCCCCTATTCAGAGTAAAATAATCTGAAATTAATTCATTCGTTTGTACCGCTGCTACAGGGTGTCTATAAAGTAACTTAATCCAACCAATAAATGTACTCCCGAACCCATACATTTCCAAAATCTTAAAAAGATAATCCCATTCTACCATATCAAATCAAGTGAGATGGCAGCGACCGGAGACTGATCATTCGCTACTGACCACATGATATTGATGAGACTCCTGATGTCATCAGAAGAGCTGTGGCCCCGAATAAACCCCACCTGATCTATATGAATAAGAGATGTCATTACCTTAATAATCGGTTAGCCAAAATTTTTGACAACATTTTTACATCTAGTTTGATCAGGGAGATTGGACGGTAACTTTTACACTCACTTGGATCTTTGTCCTTTTTAAGAACAAAGATCCGGGCTTGTGTCATGGTTGGAGGAAGCTTTCCATTCTTTAATGATTCAGTGTAAACTTCTAACAAAAGTGGAGCCAGTTCTGTAGCATAGGATCTAAACAATTCTGCGGCAAAACCATCTGGCCCCAGAGCCTTGCCAGTAGGTAGGGACTTAATTACCTCGTCAAGCTCCTCCAAGGTTATTTCAGAATCAAGAGAGTTTTTTTGCTCAGTCGTCAGTTTAGGAAGATCTAATGGTTCCACAAAGTTTCTAATATCTTTATCAGTAGACAAAGACATGGAACTATAAAGATCAAGGTAGAACTCTTTAAAGGCATTATTAATATCAATGGCCGAAGTAAAAATTTCACCACCAGCAAGGGAATGGTAGAAAGAGACACTCTCTGCTTTATATATCTAGCCAAAAGCTTCTCTGCTTTGTCCCCCGACTCAAAGTATGACTGTCTTGCCCTGAATAACCAAAACTCCACTTTCCGCGACAAAATAGTATTATATCTGTAATTCAATCGGGTCAATTCTCTGAGGTCATCAGATGACATACGGCGCTTCAGCTCTGCCTCTGCACTTTTAATATTTCCTTCCAACTCCACGAGTTCTCATGCCTTGGATTTTTTGATGAATGAGGCATACTGTATGATCCGGCCCCTAAGAACCGCCTTAAGTGCCTCCCAATCCACGCCCACAGAGGATACTGAGGACCAGTTGGTCTCCATATAAACATTGATTTCAGTCTTTAACATTTAATGGAAATCAGGATTTTGCAAAAGGATACATTAAGGCACCAACTATATGATTTCTTTTTCTCTATATGTGGCAACACCTCTAAACTCACCAGGGCATGATCCGAGACTAAAATGTTTCCAAATGAGCAATCAACAACAGATGAAATGAGGGATTTGGATGTATATATAAAAAAAAAATCTATTCTAGAATAAATCTTATGGACTGATGAAAACAATTTATAGTCCCTACCAGATGGGTTCAAAAGTCTCCAAATATCTGTAAGACCAAGATTTTTACACATCCTGTGGCGTCAATGTTGCTCTAGGGGGCTTACACACTTTTGCTTCACTATGATCAAAGACTGAGTTCATCAAAGATTAAAGTCTCCTCTCAATATTATATCATGAGGGGTGCCAGCGGTTTGCAACATCTCTTCACAATCTAAAAAAAAGCCCTGATCATCAGCGTTAGGTGCGTAAATATTAGCCAAAATCAGACTTTGCCCCTGAATTTCTGCTAAAACAATAATGACTCTCCCTAATTTATCATTAATCTGTTTGAGACATTTGAATTGTAAATGTTTATTTATCAATATAATGACTCCCTTGCTCTTACTTGAGCCAGCACTAAAGAAAACATGTCCACCCCATATCTTCCCAAATTTTTCAGCTTCCTGCGGGGAAAGATGCGTTTCTTGAAGAAACACTATAATCATATTTCTTACGTTTAAGAAAAGAAATAACCTTCCTTCTTTTTATGGGGTGCCCAAACCCATTCACATTCCATGTGGAGAGAGATAGTACACTCATATTATCATTTGGCATTTTGATATAATAGAACAAATAAATTGTGTGCCAAAAACAAAATGATGAAGACCACATTTCAACATTAATGCAACAACAAAACCCCAAACTTACCCCCGAACAAAACAAACAGAAAAAATAAAAATGTGCGCATTAACCCGGTGCACGAAAGCGCCAAATGGCATCAATCCCTCTAAACTCAAAGAGTCCATGTACACATACGAGAGTCCCCGTGACAACTTTGCCATCGGACTGCTAAATTTTGCCTCACAAATTTTTAAGGCCAAAAAGGCAAATAGTTTCAGAGGCAGAGTGAGGTATTACATTTTGATAAAAGATTACAAACACTAACATTTCTTTCTTTGGAATAATGTGCAAAGATAAATCATGCACAATAAAAATGAAAAATGTGCATTAATCTAAGAAAGTAAATAAGGTCAATGTTGATTTCATGTTTACTTTTAGCATGTACAGTTGAATTGCTTGCATCCGCTTCATCCCTGCACCAACATCAAACATCAAAATGAAGAGTTTAATGTGAAAATGAAAAAGTTTGTTGAAAGAGTTGGCTTACTTTGATCACTATGAAATTTTAAGAATTAATTTTAATTTTAACATAACTGAAGTGAATGAACTAGAAAAAAGAAAAGTGGATACAATGGTTCCTCTCACAAAAGAGAGGAGCATCTTAATGTGCCTTACCCTATAAAGCTTATAAAGATGAAAGGATGGGAAACGTCATCTTCAGTGTAACAGAGGAATGCAGAAAACACACAAAAAACTTTTTCTTTTCATCTCTGGTCCATTCCAAGCTTCATTTTCAAGATCTGTCCTCCTTTTTGTGTTTTTGGATGTGTTCAGCATTGATGACCAGCCTTTAAATGAGAAAGGGCAGCTGCTTCCACTGTGTGAATGAGGGGCATTTAATGTGCTTGGACAGCTGGAGGGTCTGAATGTAGAGTTGAAAAAACACTAACGGACCACCAGGGTTGGGCCCGCAATCCCAGCCCTGTACCTCATCCTGGCATACATAAACTTCATGAGGGAAGGATGCACTCACATGTCTGCGATAAAGATTGCTGTGAAAGCTACTTTCCCTCAGAGAACTTGTTTATTTAGATGATGCTGAGAGTAGCTAATGTGTCCCAAACTGTGGCTCTCTTTGCTAGAACGATACACATCTGTTAGTGCCATGAGATAGAGATCTCTCTCCTTCAATGTGCCATTTCTTCCAAAATGCTATATGAGGCAACCTAGTTTCTATTGAACACGATAAGGTGACAGGATTCTTACACTGAAGCTGAATGGCTGGATCAGTTTTTTATTTAAAAACCATAATTTTTATGTAAGAGCAAGTTTCTGTAACCTAGTCCCATCTGACATAATCCATTTCCAAGTCAAGCATCACTATTACTATTGCTCATACTTAAAGCTGCACTGTGTAAGATTTTTTTTGTTTACGATTACCAAAAGTTCATTATTGAGTACATAAAAAAATCCATGTTCAAAACCCTGTCCTTGTTTGAATGGTAAAAATCGCAGGCATGCGTCATTCGTCTTTAAGTGTTTACGTCATGTCCGTTTGCTCAGAAAGAAGACCCAGCTGTGATGCGAGAGTGACAGGGAAGCGGGAAGCGTGTGCAACAGCTGTTTAAACAAAGTGTTAAAAAGCTGTGAATTTCAGTTTGATCTTGTTGCACTTGATGTTCAAACCTTGTTTGCTCACGTAACTGCCAGCTGTAATAAATTATATCCCCATTAAAATACGATATGTAATAAAATTAGATTTGATAAATAGTATATTTGCCCTGTGTAAATAACAATATATAGGAACTGTATCTAAAATAAATAAGGGGTGATAAATAAATACTAATACAACAGGCTGGGAAAATAGACATTTAATCATTTTAATATCCTATACATATTTTGAATGTGTTGAAACTTGACACCGGGCTTGTCCTACTTAAGTTTAATGGTGCAATGCTCAAATATTAATTAGTGCATAAATTGTGACTTATTGCCCATTTATGCCACAACTAAGCTAAGTTTGAATGTATAGCTGGTGCAACCGGCCCCAGATTTCTTAGCACGGTATATTCATTTGTTTAGTTTGTTACCATCTCTCTATTATAACTTCCAACAAAACTATAAAACGTTTATTATTGTAATTGTTATATTGCATATTTCTGCATATTATTTTCATGCTCAATAATTGATATTTCATCCCCATCATAACTGAATCCTCAGTTTGCGTTTTTAGATTAAAGTCTTAATGTTTGCGGTGCAAAGACCTACTATTGTAGTATTATGGTTCTCTTGTATTGTCCAATGAGGCTGTAGATTGTAATATAAAAATGTAGTGTCTTCAACTGAATTCAAGTTTCATCTCTTAAATTGAGATGTGTAGTACAATACAAACATTAAAGTGTATTGTGTAGTGGATAAAACACTTGAATAATCATGTTAAAATACTATATGTAAATAAGACTGTTGTTTATCTTCCTTAAAGTAAATTTGTGTTATAAATGTTTAAACGAATAACATATCAACATGAATATAGCACATCATGGCTCCTGCTCTATAGGTAAATATCTCAGAGTGATCACATGCAAAGCAGTTTGTCACGGATATTTGTGGGAGGACCCAAATGCAGAGGCAATTTCTTAAAAAAGGCTTTTTTTTTTTTTTTTAATAAACAAAATACAAACAAAAACTTTCACGAGGCAGAAGAACAACAAAACAAGGCAAAAACAAACCAAAGTTCAGGAACTGACAGGGAACAAGACTAGAAATCACAATGCGTGCGCACGCACGTGCACACACACTAGAAAACTTACAAAAACAATCTGGCAGAGACATGAGGGAAGAGGGCACAATATATAGAGAGGGAAGCACATGAGGAGCAGGTGAAACTAATTAACTTAACAAGGACTAAACAAGTGAGAGTGACAAGGGAACAAGGAGGCAGAGTCAGGGAGCACATGACAAAACAAACACAAGGCTATGTGGTAACATACAAGATGAAACAGACATGAGTACATATGGCGATGATGAACCACACACAACCACGTGCACTCACACAACACACAAGACCGATAGAAGAGGGCATGGGAAGTTAAATAAACCCATGCGCTCACACAGACAAGACATGGAGCACAAGTGTCCGGATCTCGACTCGGAACACTAACCTGAAGAGTCAGGACCCAGACACTATGCTCCGACATGAAAACACGAACACAGAACATGGATGTCAGAATCCAGCCACAAAACTATAAACTAAACCAACAGAAGTAGCTGGATCCTGACACAGGTAACCTCAAACCATGAGATTCATCCACCAGAAGAGCAGTACCGAATCACAAATCACTTAAAATGTTCCTCCGCAAGTTGCTTGCAATTTTAGGTTCCAACCACAGATGTCGCTAGAGAGCCGCGAAGTGCATTTTTAAAGTTAGGAATTTTGACAAATGAATGATACCTCAAATTGTTGAGTTGTTGATGAGGGGTGTGGTGTGTTACTTTTATAAGCAAAAATCATACTTGCGGGTTTTGATCAAAATGGTCAAGAGAACAGTTAGAGAGTGGAAAAAAGACGGCATGCGAAGGACAGACATGTGAGAGACAGCTCTGCGCCCTTTGCTAATTTTTAAAATTATTTTCATGATATAATCCGGTGAAATTCGATACACCCAGTTACACATTTGCTGTTTGAGGTAAACATGGCAAAGAAGTCAAAATCATCGGGCTCTGGAGACATTAAAAGACACTTATGGGTTCAAGATGAAAGCCCAGACAGGCCTGTGGACCGGGGACTCAATTTGGATGGCGTGGCGGGAGAAGAAAACCAGCGTCAACTGTCCAACATGTCGGTGATGTTGACGAAGGTACTTGCGGACTTGGAGGATCTCGCTGTAATACGTCGATCGATTATGGCGATGGAAAACATTTATCTGAGTTAGTCACAAGAGTGACAGATGTTGAGAGACGAATCGATTATTTGGAGTCATCAGAGAGGGAATTAGCCGCTAATCCGCCCGTGACCAAAATTGATTTGGAACGTGTTCTTGAAAAGCTTTAAGATTTTGAGGATAGAAGCCGCAGGAATAACGTTCGAATTGTGGGAATTCCTGAGCATGAGGAGGGCAGAGATATGGTGAAATTCCTAGACGAGCTTTTCCCGAGTGTGCTCGACATAACAGGCCATAAAGTCCTGGCTCGCAGATCTGCTGAGGGAGACAGGCCCCGATCAATCCTGGCCAAATTTTTGAGATCATCCGATAAAGATCTCGTGTTGCTCCAGGCGAGGAGCAAAGGAAAGCTTTTTTGGAAGAATCACAATATTTTCTTGTTTCCGGACTTTGCGAACTCGACAAGAGTGAAACGCGATGGGTTCAAGGAATGCAAGAAACTCTTACATCAGCGGAAGATAACTTTTGCTCTGATGTTCCCTGCCAAACTGAGAATAAACACCAAGGACGGCTGCAGAGTATTTACATGTCCCAATCAGGCAATGTCTTTTATAGAAACAATGGGTGAGTAACCACTGGTTGTTTCTCTTGTGAGTGGATTGACTCATTGTACATACTCTGGCTTTCAGAGGAAGCTGGGCGCCATTTTTGTTTCTTTTTGCGTTGGCTCTGCCGAGCGGCCGGAGTTTGTTTTGCGGATTAACACTTTTCCTTAAAGAAACTTTTGCATTGACGGAAGATCACATTTCCAATGAAGTTCCCGGCCAGATTGAGAATAGACACTACAGATGACTGCAACATATCTACATGCCCACACAAAGGATGTCTTTTATAAAGTTGGCAGACTGTGTAAGTCATGGGATATACTTTTATGCAGCCTCCAAGTTCATTGACTCTTGACCATCCGAGGAACTGGTATGCATATTTCATTTCCTTTTGTGCTGGTTCTGCCTAGCGGTTGGAGCTTATTTTGTTCAATAACTTTACTTCGGGACAGTTATGGATGAATCTGTCAGTTCCTTGTGATTATGCCTCCTGTTGGATGGAGTATGATTTGTGGAGTATTTTCGTGAGACATTGGAATGATTACGTCATCTGCTGCACTCATCAGCTGGCTCACTGAAGATTCGTTTGTCTGACCGAGGAAATTGAACGGCTTTATATCAGCTGGAATTTGTTTTGTGAAGGAACACACCTTCGAGACAGTTCTGTGAGTCTACACATTCTCTGTGTTTATTCTGCCAATTGGCTGGGGTTTGTTGTACAAAATATTTGATGTTATGTAATTTTGCCTAACAAATTTGTGAGGCAAAATTTAGCAGTCCGATGGCAAAATTGTCACGGGGACTCTCGTATGTGTACATGGACTCTTTGAGTTTAGAGGGATTGACGCCAGTTGGCGCTTTTGTGCGCGGGGTAATGCGCACGTTTTTATTTTTTCTGTTTGTTTTGTTCGGGGGTAAGTTCAGGGTTTTATTGTTGCATTAATGTTGAAATGTGGTCTTCATCATTTTGTTTTTGGCACACAATTTATTTTTTCTATTATATCAAAATGCCAAATGTTAATATGAGTGTACTGTCTCTCTCCACATGGAATGTGAATGGGTTGGGGCACTCCATAAAAAGAAGGAAGGTTATTTCTTTTCTTAAACGTAAGAAATATGATTATAGTGTTTCTTCAAGAAACGCATTTTTCCCCGCAGGAAGCTGAAAAATTTGGGAAGATATGGGGTGGACATGTTTTCTTTAGTGCTGGCTCAAGTAAGAGCAAGGGAGTCATTATATTGATAAATAAACATTTACAATTCAAATGTCTCAAACAGATTAATGATAAATTAGGGAGAGTCATTATTGTTTTAGCAGAAATTCAGGGGCAAAGTCTGATTTTGGCTAATATTTACGCACCTAACACTGATGATCAGGGCTTTTTTATAGATTGTGAAGAGATGTTGCAAACCGCTGGCACCCCTCATGATATAATATTGGGAGGAGACTTTAATCTTTGATGAACTCAGTCTTTGATCATAGTGAAGCAAAAGTGTGTAAGCCCCCTAGAGCAACATTGACGCCACAGGATGTGTAAAAATCTTGGTCTTACAGATATTTGGAGACTTTTGAACCCATCTGGTAGGGACTATAAATTGTTTTCATCAGTCCATAAGATTTATTCTAGAATAGATTTTTTTTTATATATACAGGTGCATCTCAATAAATTAGAATGTCGTGGAAAAGTTCATTTATTTCAGTAATTCAACTCAAATTGTGAAACTCGTGTATTAAATAAATTCAATGCACACAGACTGAAGTAGTTTAAGGCTTTGGTTCTTTTAATTGTGATGATTTTGGCTCACATTTAACAAAAACCCACCAATTCACTATCTCAAAAAATTAGAATACATCATAAGACCAATAAAAAAACATTTTTAGTGAATTGTTAGCCTTCTGGAAAGTATGTTCATTTACTGTATATGTACTCAGTACTTGGTAGGGGCTCCTTTTGCTTTAATTACTGCCTCAATTCGGCGTGGCATGGAGGTGATCAGTTTGTGGCACTGCTGAGGTGGTATGGAAGCCCAGGTTTCTTTAACAGTGGCCTTCAGCTCATCTGCATTTTTTGGTCTCTTGTTTCTCATTTTCCTCTTGACAATACCCCATAGATTCTCTATGGGGTTCAGGTCTGGTGAGTTTGCTGGCCAGTCAAGCACACCAACACCATGGTCATTTAACCAACTTTTGGTGCTTTTGGCAGTGTGGCAGGTGCCAAATCCTGCTGGAAAATGAAATCAGCATCTTTAAAAAGCTGGTCAGCAGAAGGAAGCCTGAAGTGCTCCAAAATTTCTTGGTAAACGGGTGCAGTGACTTTGGTTTTCAAAAAACACAATGGACCAACACCAGCAGATGACATTGCACCCCAAATCATCACAGACTGTGGAAACTTAACACTGGACTTCAAGCAACTTGGGCTATGAGCTTCTCCACCCTTCCTCCAGACTCTAGGACCTTGGTTTCCAAATGAAATACAAAACTTGCTCTCATCTGAAAAGAGGACTTTGGAACACTGGGCAACAGTCCAGTTCTTCTTCTCCTTAGCCCAGGTAAGACGCCTCTGACGTTGTCTGTGGTTCAGGAGTGGCTTGACAAGAGGAATACGACAACTGTAGCCAAATTCCTTGACATGTCTGTGTGTGGTGGCTCTTGATGCCTTGACCCCAGCCTCAGTCCATTCCTTGTGAAGTTCACCCAAATTCTTGAATCGATTTTGCTTGACAATCATAAGGCTATGGTTCTCTTGGTTGGTTGTGCATCTTTTTATTCCACACTTTTTCCTTCCACTCAACTTTCTGTTAACATGCTTGGATACAGCACTCTGTGAACAGCCAGCTTCTTTGGCAATGAATGTTTGTGGCTTACCCTCCTTGTGAAGGGTGTCAATGATTGTCTTCTGGACAACTGTCAGATCAGCAGTCTTCCCCATGATTGTGTAGCCTAGTGAACCAAACTGAGAGACCATTTTGAAGGCTCAGGAAACCTTTGCAGGTGTTTTGAGTTGATTATCTGATTGGCATGTCACCATATTCTAATTTTTTGAGATAGTGAATTGGTGGGTTTTTGTTAAATGTGAGCCAAAATCATCACAATTAAAAGAACCAAAGCCTTAAACTACTTCAGTCTGTGTGCATTGAATTTATTTAATACACGAGTTTCACAATTTGAGTTGAATTACTGAAATAAATGAACTTTTCCACGACATTCTAATTTATTGAGATGCACCTGTATATCCAAATCCCTCATTTTATCTGTTGTTGATTGCTCATTTGGAAACATTTTAGTCTCGGATCATGCCCTGGTGAGTTTAGAGGTGTTGCCACATATAGAGAAAAAGAAATCATATAGTTGGCGCCTTAATGTATCCTTTTGCAAAATCCTGATTTCCAACAAATGTTAAAGACTGAAATCAATGTTTATATGGAGACCAACTGGTCCTCAGTATCCTCTGTGGGCGTGGATTGGGAGGCACTTAAGGCGGTTCTTAGGGGCCGGATCATACAGTATGCCTCATTCATCAAAAAATCCAAGGTATGAGAACTCGTGGAGTTGGAAGGAAATATTAAAAGTGCAGAGGCAGAGCTGAAGCGCCGTATGTCATCTGATGGTCTCAGAGAATTGACCCGATTGAAATACAGATATAATACTATTTTGTCGCGGAAAGTGGAGTTTTGGTTATTCAGGGCAAGACAGTCATACTTTGAGTCGGGGGACAAAGCAGGGAAGCTTTTGGCTAGATATATAAAGCAGAGAGTGTCTCTTTCTACCATTCCCTTGCTGGTGGTGAAATTTTTACCTCGGCCATTGATATTAATAACGCCTTTAAAGAGTTCTACCTTGATCTTTATAGTTCCATGTCTTCGTCTACTGATAAAGATATTAGAAACTTTGTGGAACCATTAGATCTTCCTAAACTGACGACTGAGCAAAAAAACTCTCTTGATTCTGAAATAACCTTGGAGGAGCTTGATGAGGTAATTAAGTCCCTTGCTACTGGCAAGGCTCTGGGGCCAAATGGTTTTGCCGCAGAATTGTTTAGATCCTATGCTACAGAACTGGCTCCACTTTTGTTAGAAGTTTATACTGAATCATTAAAGAATGGAAAGCTTCCTCCAACCATGACACAAGCCCGGATCTTTGTTCTAAAAAAGGACAAAGATCCAAGCGAGTGTAAAAGTTACCGTCCAATCTCCCTGATCAAACTAGATGTAAAAATGTTGTCAAAAATTTTGGCTAACCGATTATTAAGGTTATGACATCTCTTATACATATAGATCAGGTGGGGTTTATTCGGGGCCGCAGCTCTTCTGATAACATCAGGAGTCTCATCAATATCATGTGGTCAGTAGCGAATGATCAGTCTCCGGTCGCTGCCATCTCACTTGACGCTGAAAAGGCATTTGATATGGTAGAATGGGATTATCTTTTTAAGATTTTGGAAATGTATGGGTTCGGGAGTACATTTATTGGTTGGATTAAGTTACTTTATAGACACCCTGTAGCAGCGGTACAAACAAATGAATTAATTTCAGATTATTTTACTCTAAATAGGGGCACTCGGCAGGGTTGCCCTCTTTCCCCATTATTGTTCTGTCTTGCCCTGGAAC
This sequence comes from Myxocyprinus asiaticus, assembly GCF_019703515.2. Classification (NCBI taxonomy): domain Eukaryota; kingdom Metazoa; phylum Chordata; class Actinopteri; order Cypriniformes; family Catostomidae; genus Myxocyprinus; species Myxocyprinus asiaticus. The sequence continues at coordinate 7,020,387 of NC_059344.1, forward strand.
CATTAGCAGCCATGATAAGAAAGGAGGATGATTTTCCAGGGGTGATTGCAGGAGGTGTGACGCATAAGCTTCTGCTTTACGCAGATGATATTTTATTATTCGTATCCGACCCCACTAGATCTATGCCTTGCCTCCATAGAATTATGAATTCCTTATCCAAGTTCTCAGGATACAAAGTCAATTGGTCTAAATCCGAAGCTTTGGCTTTGACAGCGTACTGTCCAGTAATGGCCTTCCAGCCAGGCGCCTTCCAGTGGCCCAAACAGGGCATTACGTATTTGGGAATTTTATTCCCAGCAAATTTGTCTGATTTAGTCAGAGTTAATTTTGATCCCTTAATAGAAAGGTTTTCGAATGATGTGGACAGGTGGGCTTCATTACACTTATCGATGATTGGAAAGGTTAATATAATTAAAATGAATTGTTTTCCAAAATTCAACTACCTGTTACAATCTCTCCCTATAAATGTCCCCCTCTCTTATTTCAAGCAATTTGATTGCATAGCAAAGTCCTTCATTTGGAATGGTAAGTGTGCCAGGTTAAATTTCAATAAGTTACATAGGCCGATCGACAAAGGTGGGCTAGGCCTACCCAAGATTTTGTTTTATTATTATGCATTCGGTCTCAGACATTTGGCTCATTGGTCACTTCCACCTGAGAGAGCCCCTCCCTGGTTTTGTATTGAAAAGGAAGCTCTTGCCCCATCTTGCCTCTGCAAAGCCTAATTTTGTTATTTTGCATTTACACTCGATATGGACAAAAATGTCCAGAGTGTTTAATTCAGATATTTATTTAAACGTAGCCTTGAGCATATGGCAGAACCCTAAACTATGCTTTAATAAGTCCCCTTTCTGTTGGTCAGATTGGATTGTGAGGGGGGTTAATACAATCAGTGACCTATATGAGAGTGGAGTATTGAGACATTTTGAAAATTTGGTTCAAAATTTTGGGATTCCCAGATCTCAATTTTTTAAGTATTTACAGCTGTGCCACCTACTCTGCACTGTTTTTGAGAGTGGCACGCACCCCCCTAGTGCAGCAGATACTCTGGGAGTGGTGATTACTGCTTTTGGAAAAGGTCATGAGGCATCAGTGCATTACTCCCTGCTAATTCATAGTCTGGGGGACGGAGCTTTAAATTCCCTCAAAAGATTATGGGAGGAAGATTTAAATTTGTTTTTGGAGGAGGGAGTGTGGGCTAGGATTCTTAAAAATGTCAAGTCTGCATCTAGAGATACAAGGGTGCGCCTTATGCAATTTAAGATTCTACATAGATTTTATTGGACTCCTTCTAAATTGTATAGGCTTGGTCTTAAGGACACACCCACCTGCTGGTGATGCCATTCAGAAGATGGAGATACCACCCATGTTTTTTGGGGGTGTCGTAAGATACAGGAGTTCTGGTTGAGGGTCCAGAATTTTATGGGCGACGTATTGGGTACTCGGATCTCCTTTTGCCCCAGGCTCTGTATTTTGGGTGACGGGGCGGTCATTGATGTAGGAGATAAGTACATGAAGAATTGGATCCTGGCCGGTGTTATGGTGGGCAGACAGGTTATCCTTAGAGTATGAAAGTCATCTGGAGCCCCCTCGTTTCGTGAGTGGTGCGAGGAGAATGGCAGGGTGGCAGCTTGGGAGGAGTTGTCATATAGAAGGCTAGGCAACATGGATATGTTCATCAGGAGGTGGGGCAGCTATTAGGCCCTTTTGGAGGGCTCTCGGGGAGGGGCAGTGGAGGGAGACGTTTTGTTTTAAATGTGTATGTTGTAGCCTTTTTGTTTTTGAACATATACTTTTTTAAAATATATTTCTAAATATTTTCTTCTGTTTTATTGTCTGTTTGTGTCTTTGTCAATTGTATTTGACCACTGGGGTATCTGTTTGTGTTGGGTGGTGGGGTGGTTAATGTTCGGGAGGAAGGGTTGTAAATAATATAATGTGATTTCAAATATTCTGTTTGTTTTTTTTATTAGTATATATATATATATATATATATATATATATATATATATATACAGGTGCATCTCAATAAATTAGAATGTTGTGAAAAAGTTCATTTATTTCAGTAATTCAACTCAAATTGTGAAACTCGTGTATTAAATAAATTCAATGCACACAGACTGAAGTAGTTTAAGTCTTTGGTTCTTTTAATTGTGATGATTTTGGCTCACATTTAACAAAAACCCACCAATTCACTATCTCAAAAAATTAGAATATGGTGACATGCCAATCAGCTAATCAACTCAAAACACCTGCAAAGGTTTCCTGAGCCTTCAAAATGGTCTCTCAGTTTGGTTCACTAGGCTACACAATCATGGGGAAGACTGCTGATCTGACAGTTGTCCAGAAGACAATCATTGACACCCTTCACAAGGAGGGTAAGCCACAAACATTCATTGCCAAAGAAGCTGGCTGTTCACAGAGTGTTGTATCCAAGCATGTTAACAGAAAGTTGAGTGGAAGGAAAAAGTGTGGAATAAAAAGATGCACAACCAACCGAGAGAACTGCAGCCTTATGATTGTCAAGCAAAATCGATTCAAGAATTTGGGTGAACTTCACAGGGAATGGACTGAGGCTGGGGTCAAGGCATCAAGAGCCACCACACACAGACATGTCAAGGAATTTGGCTACAGTTGTTGTATTCCTCTTGTTAAGCCACTCCTGAACCACAGAGGCGTCTTACCTGGGCTAAGGAGAAGAAGAACTGGACTGTTGCCCAGTGGTCCAAAGTCCTCTTTTCAGATGAGAGCAAGTTTTGTATTTCATTTGGAAACCAAGGTCCTAGAGTCTGGAGGAAGGGTGGAGAAGCTCATAGCCCAAGTTGCTTGAAGTCCAGTGTTAAGTTTCCACAGTCTGTGATGATTTGGGGTGCAATGTCTTCTGCTGGTGTTGGTCCATTGTGTTTTTTGAAAACCAAAGTCACTGCACCCGTTTACCAAGAAAGTTTGGAGCACTTCATGCTTCCTTCTGCTGACCAGCTTTTTAAAGATGCTGATTTCATTTTCCAGCAGGATTTGGCACCTGCCCACACTGCCAAAAGCACCAAAAGTTGGTTAAATGACCATGGTGTTGGTGTGCTTGACTGGCCAGCAAACTCACCAGACCTGAACCCCATAGAGAATCTATGGGGTATTGTCAAGAGGAAAATGAGAAACAAGAGACCAAAAAATGCAGATGAGCTGAAGGCCACTGTCAAAGAAACCTGGGCTTCCATACCACCTCAGCAGTGCCACAAACTGATCACCTCCATGCCACGCCGAATTGAGGCAGTAATTAAAGCAAAAGGAGCCCCTACCAAGTATTGAGTACATATACAGTAAATGAACATACTTTCCAGAAGGCCAACAATTCACTAAAAATGTTTTTTTTATGATGTATTCTAATTTTGTGAGATAGTGAATTGGTGGGTTTTTGTTAAATGTGGGCCAAAATCATCACAATTAAAAGAACCAAAGACTTAAACTACTTCAGTCTGTGTGCACTGAATTTATTTAATACACGAGTTTCACAATTTGAGTTGAATTACTGAAATAAATGAACTTTTCCACGACATTCTAATTTATTGAGATGCACCTGTGTATATATATATATATGGAATCAATAAAAACTTTTAATAACAAAAAAAGAGAACAGTTAGAGAAAATCTTTTGTCTTTCTTTAAAAAGAAGAAAACAGAAGGTAAGATATTGCTATGACAAATGTACAGTTACAACATTTACCTGTTTTTAACTTTTCAGGGTTTCACCCATAAAACGCTTTTGTTTGTTGAACAACTTTTTGAACTACTGTTTAAGCATCCCTCATAGAAACAGCCTAAACCTCCATTATAGACTAGCTAGTTTGTTTATTTGAGTAGAAAAAATGCGTCTATTAAAATCTATTAAATTAAAAATACATAAAAATGTAATTCACACTAAACATTTACTTGAATACATCTTTCTATGATGAACAAATGTAAAAACACATTTTTTATTTGAAGTCATATTGATATTTTTTCAGGTGCTTAATGTAAAAAAAAATTAATGTGTGTCAAAGCTGAAATTCTTGAAATAATAAATGCTGGCATGACTAGTGCATAATAATCTTTTATTGTTATTTCTTAAAAAAAAAAAAGCAGTGAAACTGCTTTCGTCCACAAAATCATGTGGTGTAACCAAAATGTATTTGTTGTTTATGTTGACCATAAAACAAAGCAAACACCTTGAGACCCTCAAGAAAGTGTGAAATGTAAAAAACCAAAACAAAAAAAATATCTGATTTTATTTTTTTTATATTTATGAAATGGCACATTTTGTTCAGGTCCTGTGGTGTAACCCTGAGAAAACGTCTTGATATTTTTGACTAAAAAATTCATAATTATAAAAAAAAGAAACTAGATTTTTAAAAGATTTCTTATTTTTAACACCTCGGACAACCTTATTTGTCAATGACCCATAAGCATTAGCACTTTCATGCTCTAAGAGATAAAAACCGATGAAAACGATGTTTGGAGCAATAAAGCAAAGACTGAATTAAATCTAGTATATATCTAGTCTGTGAACTTCTCAATATGGAAACATACAAAGCATACAACATATACAGTGACTTTTCCGTTTGATTCCCTGAGGAATTATAAAATGCAAAATTCAGCATGATAAGCCATTTAACCCTTTTGTGAGAGGAACAGTTTATGAGTTAGAGTATTAGCATATTAGCGGTTGCTTTATACTATATGAAGTAGCTCAACGTACTTTATAAGAGACAAGAGATTAGCATATAACTAGTCTATTTGTAAACTCAGCATAATTAACCTGTTTACAGTTTGTATCTTACGAGTCTAGAAAACGTCATGGTTACTTGTGTAACCTCCGTTCCCTGATGGAGGGAACAAGACGTTGTGTCGATGTAGTGACACTAGGGGTCACTCTTGGGAGCCCGAGACACCTCTGGTCTTTGATAAAAGGCCAATGAAAATTGGCGAGTGGTATTTGCATGCCACTCCACCGGACATACGGTTATAAAAGGAGCTGGTATGCAACCACTCATTCAGGTTTTATGCTGAGGAGCCAAGACAAGGTCTGGCCATTTCAGCGGGTAGTTCAGCGTTGTGGCAGGAGGGACACAATGTCTTGTTCCACAAGTAACCATGACATTCCCTATCTGTCACTCACTCGACGTTGTGTCGATGTAGTGACACTAGGGGTCCCTATATGAAATGCCACAACTGGCTGAACTGTGTTACGTGAACTGGTGGTGTGGGGGGGGCAGACCACTGTGTGCCTCGTAGCCAGCACACCAGGTCGACATGTAACCTCCCCCAACATAGTTATGAGTGTCGAACGGCCCTTTGGGGACAAGTCGACTACCCAAAAGATAGAGACAGGCTAACCCAGTTGTGGCCTCTTTTCCCCTTCTTTTTTTCCACTCCCTAAAAAAGAAGGGGGATTATCCGACTGGGCGGCCAGGTCTAGTCGGGGGATGTCCCTCCCAAGGGGAAGACACCGCGGAGACCACACTTCGCCCAAAGAGACGGGGGGATATTTAAGAGGAAAAATAAGTCACATGGTCTTTCCGACCATGTGGAGAGTCTTCAAGGTAGATCCTACCCAACAGGGGAGGAGTTGTTACAAACATGGAGACTGGGGCAGAGGGCTCTGCCCAAGGAAGACACAGTTTGCCAATAGGGAAACAAATTAGCGGAAGATATACATCGCATGGGGTTAGCCTTACAGGGAACCGCCACATGCGGAGCACCTACCCCAGAACAGGACTCTTAGTTAGCATGTGTACTGGGCCGGCAGCGAGTCTCTCCGAAAAATCGACTGCCACAGGGCTCGGAGGAAGTCAACCAGGGAACAAATTTGTGAACACTACTGGGAATTAATGGCGCACGTCTTCAGCTCAAAAGGAGGTGGAAGGCCCTATGTGCAAGCGATACACCCGGCTGGCGATCCCGGGCTTATTCGCTTGTATTGCGTGCCACTACCTGGGATAAAACCGGTTCCACCCGGAGGTTGTAGAACCTTGCAAAGGTGTTGGGTGTTGCCCAGCCCACTGCTCTGCAAATGTCTGTTAGAGAGGCACCCCTGGCCAGGGCCCAGGAGGCCACTACACCCCTGGTAGAATGGGCTCGTAGCTCTACCGGGGAACGGCATGTCCTGGGCGTGATATGCCATAGCTATGGCATCAATGAGCCAGTGGGCGATCCTCTGCTTGGAGACAGTGCTTCCTTTCCGCTGTGCACCAAAGCAGACAAAGAGCTGCTCAGAGATCCTAAAGCTCTGCGTGTGATCCAAATAGATGCGTAAAGCACACACCGGACAAAGAAACGACAGGGCTGGATCTGCCTCCTCCTGGGGCAGCGCTTGCAGGTTCACCACCTGATCCCTAAAAGGGGTCGTGGGAACCTTGGGCACATAGCCCGGTTGGGGTCTCAGGATCATGTGAGGGTAGCCCGGACCGAACTCCAGGCACGTTTCGCTGACAGAGAACGCTTGCAGTTCTCCTACCCTCTTGATGGAAGTGAGTGCAGTCAGGAGGGCAGTCTTCAAGGAGAGTGCCTTAAGCTCGGCTGACTGCAAAGGCTTAAAAGGGGGCTCTCTGTAGACCCTGAAGAACTACAGAGAGGTCCGATGAGGGAACAAGGCGCGGTCTGGGGGGATTCAACCTCCTGGCGCCTCTTAGGAACCTGATGATCAGGTCGTGTTTCTCTAAGGACTTACCATCGACTGTGTCGTGGTGTGCTGATATGGTGGCAACGTACACCTTCAAGGTGGAAGGGGACAGCCTCCCTTCCAACCTCTCCTGCAGGAAGGAAAGCACTGATCCAACTGCGCATCTCTGGGGGTCTTCCCGTCGGGAAGAAAACCACTTAGTGAACAGATGCCACTTAAAGGCATACAGGCGCCTCGTAGAGGGGGCCCTAGCCTGAGTGATCTTGTCTACCACCGCAGGTGTCCTTCCTCAGGGGAATTCGCCAGGGGGGGCTGTCGTGAGGAGCGTGAGGTCCGAGAACCACGTCTGGGTGGGCCAGTAGGGTGCTACCAGGACGACCTGCTCCTCATCCTCCCTGACCTTGCACAGGGTCTGTGCAAGTAGGCTCACTGAGGGAAATGCATATTTGCGCAGGCCAGGGGGCCAGCTGTGTGCCAGCGCGTCTATGCCGAGGGGGGCATACCAGAGCGGGCAGTGGGAGGATTCTTGGGAGGCAAACAGGTCCACCTGTGCCCGTCCGAATCGACTCCAATTCAGCTGGACCACCTGAGGGTGGAGTCTCCACTCTCCCCTGAGGGTAACCTGCCATGACAGCACGTCCACTGTAGCGTTGAGGTTGCCCGGGATGTGAGTGGCTCGCAGCGACTTGAAGTACTGCTGACTCCAGAGGAGGAGACGGCGGGCGAGTTGTGACATACAACGAGAGCGCAGACCGCCTTGGCAAATGACATATGCTACCGTTGCCATGCAGTCGCGGGCCCGTCCACAGGCCGGAGGCTGCGTGCCTGTTGCAAACAGCACCCCAGCCCGTTTTGGAGGCATCCATCATGACCACGGCGCACCTGGAGACCAGTTCTAGGGGAACACCTGCCCATAGAAATGAGAGGTCGGTCAAAGGGCTGAAAAGATGGTGACAGACTGGCGTGATGACCACACAGTGTGTCCCGTGGCGCCATGCCCATCTTGGGACTCGAGTCTGAAGCCAGTGCTGAAGTGGTCTCATATGCATCAACCCGAGCAGGGTGGCTACCGCTGAGGATGCCATATGCCCCAGGAGCCTCTGAAAAAGTTTCAGTGGAACCGCTGTTTTCTGTTCAAACAGGCCAGCACCGACTGGGCACGCTCGTTCGTAAGTCAAAAAGAGACTGAGTCCAGCTCCAAACCAAAAAAAGAGATGCTCTGAACCAGGATGAGCTTGCTCTTTTCCCAGTTGACCCGAAGCCCTTGTCGGCTGAGGTGTGAGAGCACCAAGTCCCTGTGTGCACACAACATGTCCCGAGAGTGAGCTAGGATTAGCCAGTCATCGAGATAGTTGAGAATGTGAATGCCCACCTCCCTTAACGGGGCAAAGGCTGCCTCTGCGACCTTCGTGAAGATGCGAGGAGACAGGGATAGGCCAAAAGGGAGGACTTTGTACTGATACACCTGACCCTCAAATGCAAACCGCAGGAAGGGTCTGTGTCCAGGAAGGATCGAGACATGGAAGTACCAGTCCTTCAGGTCTACTGCCGCAAACCAATCTTGATGCCGGACGCCTGCCAGAATGCGTTTTTGCATCAGCATCTTGAACGGGAGTCTGTGTAAAGCCCGGTTCAGTACTCGCAGGTCCAAGATTGGCTGTAACCCACCACCTTTTTTTCGGTACGATGAAGTAGGGGCTGTAAAACCCCTTCTTCATCTCGGCCGGAGGGACAGGATCTATTGCGCCCTTCCGTAGGAGGGTAGCGATCTCCGTGCTCAAGGTAGCAGCGTTTTTATCCTTGACCACGGTGAAGTGGATACCACTGTCGGACGGTCCGGATCAGCCATCGCGACGGATTGGAAAGCGCAAGACACGCATCCAAGTTCCATGCAAGGGGGACCAAGGGGACAACGTCGTCGGATGTACCGGCAGGTGGGGCCTCGCGGCAGGGCGGAGCTCGAGGTGCCACACCATGTCGTGGCTGTGCTGAGTCTAGGGATGTCGAAGCACTTACCTGGCTCCTTGTGACCACGCCCGGAACAGCCTGGGACGGGGGAGGAAGAGGCCTGTCCTTGTAACCCGTGGAGACTGCCACATTGGGGCGGCTGTGTGCCACAGCTGGGCGCTCAGGGGCGGGAAGTCCACCGCTGGAGCGCCAATCCTGCAAGGAAAAACCCGTGGACGGTAGTCGTGATGACGACCGTGCACACTAGGTATGTGACCCAGGGAGGAAGGAAACCGCTCTTTTGCTGAACTGTTGGGTACCGCAGTCACTTGGGCATGCGGTGAAATCAAACAAAAAGGCAACAAAAGATTTTCCACCCGGCCCTCCACCGGGGGTCTTCTTACCAGCTCCAGGTGAGTGGGTTTCGTCGTCCCTGGGTCGCCCGTCTCAGGGGCGCTTTGATGACCTCTGTGGGTTCTTAGCGGCCGACTGTGAGACGGGTGGCATCTGTTTCCTGCGGTGGGCTCCACGCCGGGGCCGGGCTGAAGGGGCGGGCTGCGGTGGAGCTGGTGCGGTCACCGCAGGGGGATGCCCTTGGCAACGAGCAGACAGGGAGTGGGATCTTGAGCCGTGCCGGGGCAGGATGTGCTGGATTGCCTCCGTCTGCTGCTTCACCGCCGAGAACTGCTGGGCAAAGTCCTCGATGGTGTCGCTGAATAGGCCAGCCTGGGAATGGGGGCAGCAAGAGACCGTGTCTTGTCGGCCTCACCCATCTCAACCAGGATGAGCCAAAATGGCGCTCCTGGACCACTAATGTGGCCATCGTCCGCCCGAGAGACCGCACCGTGACCTTCATCGCACGGAGAGCGAGGTCGGTTGCTGAGCGCAGTTCCTGCATCAAATCTGGGGCGGAACTACCCTCGTGCAGTTCTTTCAACGCTTTGGCTTGGTAGACCTGCAGGAGAGCCATGGTGTGCAGGGCAGAGGCGGCTTGTCCAGCAGCGCTGTAAGATTTAGCCATCAGGGACGACGTGAACCTACAGGACTTGGACGGGAGCTTAGGGCGTCCACGCGAGGTGGCGGCGCCCTGCGGGCATAGGTGCACCGCGAGCGCCTTATCCACCGGGTGAATCGCCGTATAGCCCCTGGCCGCCCCGCCATCGAGGGTAGTGAGGGCGGGGGAACTGCGGAATCGGGACCGGGCAGTAAAAGGTGCCTCCCAAGATTTCGTCAGCTCCTCGTGCACTTCCGGGAAGAAAAGCATCGAAGCGGGGTGTGGCTGCTTTGAGCAGCGCCGCGAGCCCAGGAACCAATCATCAAGCCGCGAGGGTTCAGGGGAGAGTGGAGGGTTCCACTCCAACCCGACGCTCGCGGCCGCCCGGGAAAACATGTCCATCATTTCTGCATCAGCCTGTGACTGGGCAATCTTCCCCGAGGGGGGGGGAGCCCAGCTGAGGCTTCTGCGTCCGACTGGACAAGCCCGCTCTCCGATGCTGCGCTCGAGAGCTCGTCATCTTCGCGCGCTCCGAACAGAGGCCAGACTCACCATGAGATGAGCCGGCGGACTCATCCGGAAGCCCGACTGGGGCAGATGAGCGTGCTGGGGAATGGGAGGTCCTCGAGGGGATACACGGCGGAGGCGATCCCATTGGGGTCCCCAAATCGCCCCCAGTGCTAGCCGCGCTGGCCTCATACCCATAGGTAGAAGGACTGAGGCGGGGAGCCGCTGGGGTGGCAAAATTTCGTATTTCTTACGAAAGCAAGCCGCGACCACAACGTTGCCATGGTCATGTTCTCGCAGTGAGAACATGAACCATCCACAAATGCTGCCTCTGTGTGGGTCGCGCCCAGACACGAAAGACAGCGATTATGACCATCCGAAGTTGAGAGATAATGACCGCAATCAGGAATAACACACAATCGGAAAGGCATCTTTAAAAAGACGCATCTTTAAAAAGACGTTCCGTGTGTGCCGCTCTTTTAGAGAATTATACTCTTTTAGAGGAAAAAGCTCTTTCAGAAAATATACTCTCTTTTTTTTTCTGCCGAAGCGCCCAGGGGCGTTCTCTGCAGTGCACCAGTGCAGAGGAGGGAGAAGCCGCTGAAATGCGCCATCAGATCCAGCAGAGGTTAATGAACAGTAGAAATTCAGCTCAATGAGCATGACCGTTCGGCTCCGAAGAGAAAATCTGAATGAGTGGTTGCATACCAGCTCCTTTTATACCCGTATGTCCGGGGGAGTGGCATGCAAATACCACTCGCCAATTTTCATTGGCCTTTTATCAAAGACCAGAGGTGTCTCAGGCTCCCAAGAGTGACCCCTAGTGTCACTACATCGACACAACGTCGAGTGAGTGACAGATAGGGAACTTAACGCTTTAACCAGAGTTTTGCATTGAGAAACCTTGTTATTATTATTATTATTATTTTCAAAACTGCATTAACTGCATTGGTTTATGTTATAACTAATCACTGCCATAGGTCTGAATATCTGTTTGTATTGAGGTATGCAAATTTAGGCAAGGCAGCTTATAAACACCACAGAAATATTGCAAATATTTACCAGCTATGGAGTTGCGAGAACACTGCACTGATTTGTTTGTGTTACTTTATAAAATAACAAACATTCTGGCCATGGACTATCACCAGTTAAAAGAAAACATGTGCATTTTAAACTGTTTTTCTTTTCCCTACCAGCTATGACCTCGGCCACGCCCCCTTCCTCCCGTAGCCCCTCCCCACAGAAGGTCTGCCACTCCCAGACACAGACAGATGTTCTAAAGCCATTGCTGGGTGGAGGAAGTGGGACTTCTACAGGAAACGGTCCTGCGGCATTAAGACGTCGTCGACGGGTGTTATCAAAAGATGGGCGGAGCAATGTTCGTATCGAACATGTCAGTGGCCGAGGGACACTTTACTTGCGTGACCTGTGGACGACTTTTCTGGACATGCAGTGGCGCTACAAGCTTTTCCTGTTTTCAGCCACCTTTGCTGGCACCTGGTTTGTCTTTGGGGTGCTGTGGTACTTGGTGGCACTTGTGCATGGAGATTTGCTAGGTGAGGGGCGAGGCAGATGTTCTTGAACCAATTCTTCCTACATTTGAAATTAAAGGCCAGATTCAATTCTGAAACTTTACAGAATGTTATTGCATGTTATTGAAATAATTTCCATTTTTCTGATTTCTTTGTCACCAGAGTTCGACCCTCCATCAAACCACACTCCATGCGTAATGCAGGTCCAAACTCTGACAGGGGCATTCCTTTTTTCCCTGGAATCACAAACTACAATTGGCTACGGTTTTCGCTGCATCACTGAAGAATGTCCACTCGCCATCATCCTGCTAATTGTCCAGCTTGTCATCACCATGGTGATGGAGATCTTCATCACTGGAACTTTCCTTGCCAAGGTAACATTCTCAAAATCTGGGGGAACTGTTGCTAAGTTTTGATTTTATATTAAACCACTGCACCATTAAAGAGTACTCAAATTGGATTAAGGACTAGATTTGATCTGATCAGGTTGGATGCATACTGTTTATTTATTTTTCATGAACTGTAAAACTGATGTAGTAAGATTTATATATTTACTCTGTTATCTGTAGGTAGCTCGGCCGAAGAAACGTGGTGAGACAGTGAAGTTCAGTCAGCATGCAGTGGTTGCCAATCACGAGGGACGACCTTGTCTCATGATCCGTGTAGCTAACATGCGTAAAAGCCTGCTTCTAGGCTGCCAGGTGAACATATCTCTTTTTTTCTTTTTTTTCTTTTTTCCACCCAATTTGGAATGCCCAATTCCCAGTGCGCTTTTAAGTCCTCGTGGTCGCGTAGTGATTCGCCTCAATCCGGATGGCGGAGGATGAATCCCAGTTGCCTCCGCGTCTGAGACCATCAACCTACGCATCTTATCACGTGGCTTGTTGAGCGCGTTGCCACAGAGACATAGCGCGTGTGGAGGCTTCACGCCATCCACCTCGGCATCCGCGCTCAACTCACCACGTGCCCCACCGAGAATGAACCACATTATAGCGACCACGAGGAGGTTACCCCATGTGACTCTACCCTCCCTAGCAACCTGGCCAATTTGGTTGCTTAGGAGACCTGGCTGGAGTCACTCAGCATGCCCTGGGATTTGAAATAGTGAACTAGCGAACTCCAGGGGTGGTAGCCAGCATCTTTTACCACTGAGCTACCCAGGCCCCCGAACATATCTCTTTTGAATTTTGATCACACAATGGTGAGCACAGTCCATCCTCAGCATACCATTTTTGGTAGTCAAACAGAACATAAATTATTTAGGATTGCAATTAATGTAATGACATGTTGGCCCATACTCATGTTCACTTTCATCTCCTTCATGTACTGTATGAGCAAGCCATCATGTCTTTAATTCCATGAATTCCCCAGGTAACAGGTAAGCTGCTGCAGACATCCTTAACTAAAGAGGGGGAGACAGTTCGTCTGGACCAGAGGAATGTAACCTTCCAAGTTGACACGTCCACTGACAGCCCCTTCCTCATCCTACCACTCACTTTCTACCATGTGATCGATGACAACAGCCCACTGCGAGCCTGGGCTGCCAAAGGTATGGAAGCCTGGGAGAACTAGAAGGGTTATTGGAAAAATAAAATGAGTTCTGAAATTAAATTTTATGTTGAAAAGATTCTAAAAAATATGGTTTGAAACCCTTACTCTAGAACCCTATTATCCAAATACCTATTACAAGGACTTTACATGGATCTTTTAACTAAGCATGTACAAGCTGAAGTCAGAAGTTTACATACACCTTAGCCAAATACATTTAAACACAGTTTTTCACAATTCCTGACATTTAATTAGAAAACATTCCCTGTCTTAGGTCAGTTAGGATCAATACTTTATTTTAGGAATGTGAAATGTCAGAATAATAGTAGAGAGAATGATTTATTTTAGCTTTTATTTCTTTCATCACATTCTCAGTGGGTCAGAAGTTTACATACGCTTTGTTAGTATTTGGTAGCATTGCCTTTATATTGTTTAACTTGGGTCAAACATTTTGTGTAGCCTTCCACAAGCTTCTCATAATTAGTTGCTGGAATTTTGGCACATTCTTCCAGACAAAACTGGTGTAATTCAGTCAGGTTTGCAGGACTCCTTGCTTGTACATGCTTTTTCAGTTCTGCCCACAAATTTTCTATCGCATTGAGGTCAGGGCTTTGTGATGGCTACTCCAATAATTTGACTTTCTTGTCTTTAAGCTATTTTGCCACAACTTTGGAGGTAAGTGAAACAATCTGTCTGTAAACAATTGTTGGAAAAATTACTTGTGTCATGCACAAAGTAGATTTTAAAAAATTTGTTTTAACGACTTAAGTGTATGTAGACTTCTGACTTCAACTGTAGTTACTTAGCAGATGCTTTTATTCAAAGCAACTTACAGTACAAGACAAACTTCGCTACTGCAACCTGGGGTTGAGTGACTTAATCAAGGGCACAGTTTGTGTGCTTCATGTGATGGTTCATGGACTGTTTCTTGTGAGGATCGAGCCAACAAACTTCTGGTTACCAGCCCTGAGCTTGAACCACCAGACTACCCCTGTTGAAATTACCAACATTGCTGGCCACCATGCTGGTACGCTGGTGTCCCTGCCAGGCTTCTTAACAAGCTTAACCAGCAAGCCTTCCTTGGTCAACCAGTTTCTCCAGAAAGACCATATTAGTTTACCAGCATTTTGTTTCTGGTGAACAACATAGCTGTACTGGTCCATCAGTTACACCAGCACCAAATCAGCACTATAACTGCTTCGATCACCATGGAAATTCATGCTGGTCTTATCAGCAGAGACACCAGCCCATTTCCTCATACTGTACAATCTTACAGTTGTACTATTCTAACTCCAATGTGAACCCTCCTTCCCCCCAAACCCAAACAGGTTTATGTGTTACGCTTCTTTTGTGAATGTTGTAAAATGTAACAAAACCCACAGCCAAAACCTTAACTTTGTTGCGTTTGCATGGGAGTGCGGAAATGGTGTCGACTGAAATGGCAGATGAAGACTGTCAGTAGGGAACACCTGAAAACAGAGACAGCGTGGTTGGGTAGCAGCCTTTTGACTCCAGAAGAGTTGCTCTGAGGATAGAGATGCCGCATGGGAGAAATGTGGAACAGCAGTGTGGGGAGATGTGTCAAAGACACCAGAGAAGCTCTGTTTCTGCGTCAAGGTCATGCTACAGGGAGAAGGTTCAGCAAGTACACTTTGAACACGTAGTGCCCTGTTTCCACTAACATTTCACATCTGAATCAAGTACACCTGGCTTGCCAAAGTGGCTCAATTTATTTTTTAATTTTGTCTCTACTTTATTTATCATGAGGGTAAATGTGAACTAGATTTTTAGAGTGGTGCTGACCTGTGCAAAACTTGCCACCACAATGTTAAGATGTTAAGAGTGGTTGCCAGATCATTGTTATATGGTTGCTAAGGTGTTCTGAGTAGTTTTTATAATGGTATTTTGTCATTGTTAGGGTTTTTCTGTATGGTTGCTAAGCTATTGCTAGAACATTGCTATTGTGAACTGGGTGGTTGCTAGGTTGCCCAAATCAAAAAAGCCCACCTCCAAGTCAAAGCACGTATATGGGATTTTTTTTGTCCGGATTATTGTCCACAAGGCGAAAATCACAAGTTTGATCACATGGAAAAGCAATAATACTCAACAAATCCTACGTTTGAGCAAGTATAAATTAGCATCAGAAGCGCTTCTGATTTCAGCTGCAAATTGTAGGCCTAGATAATTTTGACGCTAACTTTTTGTTGAGGTAGCTCCAAGTTGAACATTTGTTAGATAATTTTTAGTTTGAATGTCTTAGGTGTGCTGGTTACAAACAGATCTCACTAAATCATAAAACAAGACTCGCTGAAAAATAAAAACAGCTTAAACCAGCCTAAGGTAGTTAGCTGATCTCCTAACCTAGCCAAGCTGTTTTGACCGGTCTGTTTTAATGTTTAGAGGCTTTTCATCACTTTTCAGTTTGACCAGGCTGGGAGACCAGCCAGCTAAGACCAGTAAAAAACCTTAGGCTGGTTTAACCTGTTGCTTTCCAGCTGGGTAAAGTGACAGGGTAGATTTTGGCTATAAAGTCAGTACTAGTTTTAATTAAGTAAAGTTTTAAGGGTAAAGATCAGAGCTCTTATGTCAGGATTGGAGTTTGGAAATTATAAAAGTCCTTAGTGGGAAAAACTGTAAAAGTTTAATTTAATTTGTGGAGGTGAAAGGACAGAAGCAGATTTCACATTCTGCCTGCAGTAAACACAATGTTTTACAATGTGTGAATTTTAGAAAATGTAATTAGATGGGGGAGTAAATAGGAGGACCCAGGTTTACAGGAACTTGGGGTTTCTATTATTGGCAGACGAGTTGGCATGCATGTCTCCATCTGTCTTTTCCTCTCTCCATCTCGTTTTCCCTCTGTTGCACTCTTGCTCTCTCTCCCATCAATTTCTTTCTCCTAATGTGGCATTACCAATCTCCCTTCATCCCATCCTTTGTACATTTTCTCTCTTTGGCTGGAATGTATGAGATCATGCCAGCGCGTCTCATTAAAAGTACAAAGCAGCCCAGTTTCTGGTGCTGACACGCAGGCTGGGGATCTAGATATGGCCCCAGTCGCTACCCCATCAAGGGCCCAAGCCATCAGCCCCTTAGGTCCCAGTGTTCACTCTTTGTTCATCTTCTCATCTTTTGTCCATCTCTGACTGCAACTCCCATCTCGCACGTTTATGCATGTTTCCTGTATGTGCATCTCCTCGGATATCTGTTTACTGTTTCTCTTATACATTCTCTCTTATGTTTCTTTCTCTTTGTGTTGGTAGTCTAGCCAGACCAGGCCAAGGTTTGACTGTAATTGACTGTAGTCAGATTATACAGTATAGGGTTATACTTAATAGACCGTACTTACATCTAGTACTACATATTCCAAATTTAACCCTCGTTAACATCCCTTCTCACTTGCATCCTCACAGTTTTGCATGTTGATCATACAAGTTTTCAAAAATCCTGTTAGTATGGGGTAGAAATAGCCATTCTGAATGGAGCAAAACGAAGAAACTGGCACTGGTTTCAAAATGTGTACGAAAGCGTGTCCCAACATTGCACCATGTGTGTGTGTAAATCTGTATGTGCATGAGTGCCTGTGTGTAAATGTGTGTGTGTAGATGTGTACCCACAGTGCACCAGTGTGTGAAACTATAGTAAAAAAATAAAAAATAAAAACAAAGTCACAGTGTGGCAGTTTGCTGAATGTGATGTTGTTTTATGTGTAGAGAGCCACAGACCTCTGAGGGAGCCCATTGACAGTTCATCATCAGGTTATACAAACCACTGAACAGGATATACAACGATATTAATGCGTGTGTGTTTGACTCCCCATGTTGAGAGAGATGTATTCAATGTTTGTGTATTTAATTGTTGGCTTATAAGAGAGCAGGGAGTGTCTAGATGAAACAGCAACCACAATTTTACTTCCATAATTTGACGTATTTCCAAATGACACAGGATATTCAACAAGAAAAAAACCTTAGGGCAGGACATGATTTTACCCATAGAGAGTTGATTTGATGGTGAACTGCGGCCATTCAATACCAGAATGGAGCCTGACCTGAATGATGTGAGTTTGTAAGTTTCAGAGGTATACTTTTTTAACATTTTGAAGATTGTGTGCCTTGGAATGATGGAATAACGTGCCCAGATGAATCATGCACAATAAAACCAGGAACATGTACTCGTGTGTATTCTATAATGTGTATAAAAAGTAAATACTGTAAGTTCAATTTTGATTTCATGTTGACTTTAACTTTCCCTCTGATGTGTGCGCAATAATCATGTACTTGTGGGTGCGCAGAAAGCTGTGGATAGTGCTAAACAATCTCATAATTCTACATCCTTCAAACACACAATAACTTCCAAAGATAACCAAGACTTTACGGAATTTGGTGGTGTGCTGGAAATTGTTACTAAAATGATGTTTCCAATGTGAGAGCGGGCTGGACTGAATGTGTGTGTCTACTGCTGGTGTTCCATCCAGCTATTATTATGCAAATGTAAATTTCCACTTAAGAAAACCCAAATGGAAACACTCTATATGTGCATAAACTATCAATGTTTGCTTAAAAGTTAATGTGATAGGCAGATGTGGATTTTCTAGAGTTTACATAAATAAAAATGTGCATTAAGGTGATGGAAACAGTTTATTTGCAATACAATGCAACACGTTTTGTCCATTTGTGCACGTGTTTCCTTCTCACCTAAACAGTTCTTCTAACATAGCCCTTGACATTTGGAAGTGTTTAACCCACAGCCTGGTCATTAAAGTGTGTCCTTATAATCCACCAGAACAGTTTTGAGAGCAGGCGCTCCCAGGTATACAGATACTGGTGGCGTATGGACAAAGAATTTCAGGTCCTAATTATTTGAGATATTACAATCAATGGGCCTCATTCATGAAACTTCCGTAAATATTTTAGTCAATTGTGAGTAATTTGCTCACAAAATGGACTTTCCCGAAAACTTACCCCCGGATTTACAAACACTGCGTATATACCAGAGTTGTTAGTTAAACATGTGTATGTTGGTGAATTCCAAACATTCGTAAATAGGGCACACGCATGTTCATTCACAATTATCATAATCCAAGCCCGTGAAAATGACATATAAGGCCTTAGACTGGCTAGTAAATGAGAATGGAAAACTTTTAACATCTATGACCCTACTAGTAAACTTATTTGTCTAGGGGTACACTCTGGTTAGGGCTTTGGCCCATACACCATTTATATGGTGCCCCCCAGGGATGTGTGCTCTCCCCACTACTCTTCTCCCTTTACACCAACAACTGCATCGCCAAGGACCCCTCTGTCAAGCTCCTGAAGTTTACAGACGACACCACTGTCATCTGCCTCATACGAAATGAAGATGAGTCTGCATACAGAAGGGAGGTTAAACAGCTGGCTGTCTGGTGCAGTCAAAACAACCTTAAGGTGAACACGCTCAAAACAGTGGAGATCATTGTGGACTTTAGGAGGAACACCCCAACACTGTCCCCCCTCACCATTCTAAACAGCACTGTGGCAGCAGTGGAGTCATTCAGGTTCCTGGGCACTACCATCTCACAGGACCTGAAGTGGGAGACCCACATTGACTCTATTGTGAAAAAGGCCCAGCAGAGGTTGTACTTCCATCGCCAGCTGAGGAAATTCAACCTGCCACAGGCGCTGCTGATACAGTTATACTCAGCAGTCATTGAGTCTGTCCTCTGCACTTCAAGATCTGTCTGGTTTGGTTCAGCTACGAAATCGGATATCAGAAGACTACAAAGGACAGTTTGGACTGCTGAGAGGATTATTGGTTGCCCCCTACCCTCCCTTCAAGAACTATACATTTCCAGAGTGAGGAAAAAAAATCACTCTGCACCCCACTCACCCTGCCCACTACCTTTTTGAACTGTTGCCTTCTGGCCGACGCTTCAGAGCTCTGAGCACCAGAACCGTCAGGCACAGGAACTGTTTTTTCCCTCAGGCTATCCATCTCATGAACAGTTAAAACTGCCTATTGTGTATTCTATCTATACTTTATTTTATTTTCAATATTTATTTATTTATTTTTTATTCAATTTTTAATTATTTTTTAAACGTCTTGTTGCTGTTTTGTATTGTTGTGTACTGGAAGCTCCTGTCACCAAGACAAATTCCTTGTATGTGTAAGCATACTTGGCAATAAAGCTCATTCTGATTCTGATTCTGATATCTGTCCCTACGTGGTGCAAAATAATGTGGGAGTCTGTCCTAGCTACGATGTATGTGTGTGTGTGTTTTTGTGTTTGTGTGTGTGTCAGCTAGGGGACTCCCAGAGAGAGGCCACTCACCTGCATTTGCTTTGCTTTAGCCCGATGGCAAGTCGCGTGGCGGTCCGATTCCCCAGTCCAGCCCTGATGTCTGTCGGTAATGTTCAGTTTTAAAAAGAGTTCCCGTGTAGTAGTGATGGTAGTAAGAAAACAGTGATACTTCCCAACCAGAAAACAATCACAGTAGAAGAGGAAGATTAGTCCACACAGAGCCATATTTCCCCAGACACTTGGTGGGCCAGCTTCCACAATCACACCACTGGCTGCCCATCTGATGCATGCGTCCTACTTATTACCCACAGTTGAGTGACATTATCTGGGCTCCGACTTCTGTGTCAGTCAGTACTATCCCTAACTACCTCCTAACATCGTGGACCAGTAAAAGTTTTTTTTTAAGCGAAGTGCATTTGTCGCCGGTCCTACTCGACCTGCCCTGAGCTGGATTCAAACTTCCGATCCCTGGCATGGGAGTTGGACATGCTAGCAAGGAGGCTATGGCCTCTAGCCTTGGTCGCTAGTGCATCTCTTAAGGCCAGGAAAGTGAGGTTGACACACTACACAGCTATCACTTACCAGCAGGCTACCATTATGCATTCAAATAGTAAAATATTGATTTAGCAAACACACTACTGTGTCCAGTCTCAATAAAAGTGAGGAACATTTATTATAGAGTTTTAGGATGGGCTGACCTGTGGAAGATACCCCATACCAGGCTAAGTTTTCTAATAAGATCCACCTATGACACTCTTCCAAGCCCTGGAAATTTGGAGAGTTGTCCCCTCTGCGAGGCTCCAAGAGCAAATCTGCAGCACATGATGGCTGGGTGCAAGACCACTTGGCACAAGGACGGTACAGGTCCTGCATGATCAGGTTCTGTATGAAAAGCTGGCAGAGATCCTTGAGGTGTGTAGAATAAAGGAGAACAAAGGCCATCATGCTCCTCAGAGGAAGTACATTGAGTTTGTTAAAAAGGGAGGTGCCGCACAAGGCACGGCATGGAGGGAGGAAAGGTCAATCCTGGTACATGGAAGTGATTGGTCAATGGTGGTCAACCTTGGCCAGCAGCTAAAATTTCCTTATGAGATTGCCATTAACTCCTTAAGGCTGGACATAGTGTTATGGTCGGTATCAGCTAAGAAAGTCATAATGATTGAACTTACTTTCCCATGGGAAGAGGGACTGGAGTCAGCCTATGAGAGGACTGCCACATACCCTGTGGAGGTCAGGTTTCGAGGGTTTATTGGAACATCAATGCAGCACCTGTTGTAAAACACTGGAATCTTTGAATAAGCATTGAAGAAAAATCTGAAGGAAATGACAGAGGAAGCAGAAAAAGGGAGCTTCTGACTATGGCCAAGAAGGAAGGATAAAAAGTGGGGTGTGCAGCAGTGAGAAAGTAGGAATAGGGAACAATTGCGATATGTGGTGAGGTAGCATGTAGAAGAGGAAAGGGTTGGGGAGGAATTATTTCAGCTAACCCACTCGGTTCTTATCCAGGGGTTTCTGGAGAGAGATCGAGTGGGGGAGCAAAACCAGGCCAAGCTAAGCATTGGAGGGGCGATTGACGCAGTCTCATGGCTCGCCTCTCACGTCGCTCTCCTACTTAATCTGTTGGAGGATTGGTTTAAGGATAAGGACTGGATGAGTGGTAGGCAGAGATTGATGGCTTGTGTTTTTACTAATAGAGTAGAGGCCTTGGTTGTAGGGTAGGTCTGCTCATGGGGTGGGGCATTGGTTGTATGGTATGTCTTGATGGGAAAGCAAGAACGAGAGGCAGTCGAAAGGATCTGGTGTCCAGCTGCGGGGGTGGCAGGGAGACGTCCCTGACCGAGGCCTTACCACTAGGAGATGTTCCGGGATTAATGGGGCGAAACATACGTGATAGGTGGCTTCCGGCTGATGACCCGTAGTTGGACAACTGAAGGCATCAGCGGAGGTGCGGCAGGCAGTAATGCCCAGCAGGTAGACATTTACCTGTACATCTGAGCATGTTCTTCCTGTCATCAGAAGTTCTTTTGTGAATTAAAGAGTTCAGTTGGTCAAGAAAAATGATTTGACTTGAAGCTTAAGCGTAAAGAATTTAGCAGTTCAGGAGTACACCACCATCAACTTTATTTGGCTCATTTGACCATATCACCAGCATCATCGGTGAAAATCCTTGGGTAAATCATGATGGTAATAGTGATATACAGTACCTCCCTTGCAACTGGAAAAATTTTCAGAGAAATTAACAGACTGCCTGAAGAAGGTCTTTGACAAAAACTCTGCAAGCTAACAAAGATTTGCAAGCTACGACAGTGTGCAGGCTTTTTCTATTTTTCCATTGTATCTTGTACACACCTGCCCATGGCATGTTTATTTATAAGTTTAATAGCATTAACATAGACCATGTGATATCAACTGAACGCGATATATCGATGCCTTTATTGAAACAGTGAAACCTAAATTATAGAGCTCATATCAAATGTAAAAATGGTCAAACCAGTCATGTTAGATGGTAATATTATTATAATTTTTTTTGGATAAAACAACCTAGTTCTGCATCTTTTTGCCCCAATTGTGCGGTTGGTGTGCAAGGCAATCATTTGATGGGAAAAGTGTTCCATGACTGCATTAGAGTCCCTCAATAACGTATTACGTATAACCTTCGTACCAACTAACAATTTGTTCTGCTCGTGTTTCATGAATGAGGCCCGTTCTACAACATCTCCTGGTAGCATTTAAAAACAATGTACAAATGCTCAAATACCATAAGTACAACTCTCCACCGAAGCAGATCAGAATTATATCCATTTGGCAGAGACAAATTTACTGTATGTGGCCAAGAGTAAATGGAATCTGCTTAGCAATCCGATCAGTAAAAATGCATGAAGTGACCAAGTGTAAATACCCCCTATGTGAAATTTCTGCACTACTGCAGATGCAAAAAAAAAAGGCTGCAGTTGATTGAGGCACAAGTTGTCATGTCATATGGCTCAAAAAACGTTGGTTTTAATGAATGTTTTGAAAGCGTTACTTGGGGGAATTTATTAAGAATGAATTCGATTTGCTGAATTACTGCTGCCACGATCGATAGAAAATATACACGAATATTTATTTTATAATATGATGTTAATAGACAATAATCAAACACACTCTCTGAAAATCTTATATCTCTCTCTCTTTCATATGAAGTAATGGTAAGTCTAAATAAGTTTATTCAATCAGTTCAATTGGATAGTTAATTTAATATGGTTTAAATATATTTTTTATACTTTCACCCTAAGTGAGACACATTGTGTTGTGCCAGATAAATACTGCTCTCATTGCAAAGTGAGAATAAAAAAACATCATCTGATAGTTATATTTAAAAAGATATTGCCCCTGTGTTTAATGCAGCTTTAATGGGGTGAGCAAATTTCCAGTTGCACTTTATTTTACAGTATGTGTACTTTCAGTATACTTACAGTGTACTTACCCAAGAAAGTACTGAGCAATATTGGGTCACTACATGTACTTAATATGGGTTAAGGTTAGGGTTGGGGTTATGTATAGGGTTAGTACCTAGTAATTACTGTAGTTGTTGTAATTATGTAGTACGTAAATTTAGAACATTACAGTAAAATAAAGTACTATCAAATTTCCATTAGTATACATGTAGTGTACTACTTTTACAAAAGTTTGAAGTTTAATGATTTTAAATTATGAGTAGCTTTACAAGCTACACTTTCAAAGCAGCTTCCCCAGCACTAGGCATATCTGTATCATTAACATATTTATTTGCATTATGGTTTGAATTTATTAGGATTTGATGATATAGGATGCGTCTTTCTGTATATGTACAGTGTGTTTGTGTGTGGTCTGTGTATTAATCTTAGAAACACTTTGCAGAATAATTGTGAGCATGATAAAGTGAATGTGTGTGTTTGTGAGTTATGAAACCCCATGTTTTTGCTTCCAGAATGCAGAACTTGCTCTGGGTTAAAGGAAGGACTGTTTTCACAGATGACCGTCTCTCGCTCTGAATGTGGGATGTTGATGCAGGTGTGTGTGTGAGTGTATGTGTCAGTGGGTGAATGGCATGTTTACAAGGGGTATTCATAATTCTGTGCATTTATGGAATGAGCAATACGTGTGCCTTCACATAATGTGTTTTTAATTAACCTGTTATATTGCCTTTTTGTCTGGATTATAATACACAATCTACTTTGCATAATATTTTAAGAAATAGTTCACCTAAAAATAAAAATTCTGTCTAAATTAAAAAATATGAATTAATGTGCTTATGAATTTCCTTATTCTGTGAAACACAAAAGGAGAAATTTTTGATCATGTTCATGCTGAAGAAAAATAAGCATAAATGAAATGCCATGAATCAATATTTATAAGTGTAATAAGAGTAATACATAATTTTGTAGATGGGGGTCAAAGACAGAAAATTGTCTATGATTTTTAGCAAAGCTACAGGTAAAAAAAAATTACAATTAAATGAACGATAATTTTTCAGGAGCATCAATGTTACTTACCAAAATTCAACTGGATCAGTCAAACGAGTCTGGCGAGTAAGAAAGAGAAGAAAGAAGAGTAAGAAAAACAAAATGTTTCCAATAAAAAATCAAAGTGGGATACATTTTTTACACAGAAATGGAAGTCTATGACCATTTCAGCTTGAGGCAATGAAGGATTCAGAGAAAAAAAAATATTCTAGCTCTTATGGTTCAAGAGTTATTAGTGAAAATGTTAATTATGACCCTGCGTCCTTCTGCATGGTTGTATTTTGGCTTCGCAATATGCAGTGCATAATTTAAATGAATTTAAACAGACTGATCTCAGATCAGAAGACTCTGGGCTGTCAGTAAAATGTTAAACTTTCGACGTACCGAGTTATATGACAAAACAACATGGTGCTGAACACAGTGGAGTTTGTCTTTGGAAGAAACGCCAACAAAAGTCTCTAGTTTCGTCCGATATGCTATTTTCTTTTTATTTGAGCGATTTATTGCAAAATGGCATGCTGTTATACACAATGCTGGAAAATAGCGCTAGTTTTTCATTAGAAATCCTATATTTACTGTGTATTTTCACATTGAGAAAAAAAAAGTTGCTTTCAGAGGGTTTATATGGAGTTAGGATAAAAATAAGGAGCATTTTGAACTGTTCTGAGACCAGTGCAGACAGACAGCACACTGGAAGTCATTCAATAAATAGGGAGCAAGGGAGCATCTGTCATGTGTATTTTGTTGGTTCATGTTTCTCATGTCTTTTATTTTGAAATTTCTAATTCCTGTTTCATCTCATGTGGTTCCCTTGTCATGTGATTTCATGTTTGATGATTCCATGTTCTGTGTTTGATGATTCCATTTCATGTTTGATGATTCCATTCCATGTTTCATGTTTGATGATTCCATGTTCATGTGTCTTGTTTTCATTGATTGATTGTCTTGTTATCTTGTTTAGAGTTCTTTGTGTTTATTGGTTATCTTTGTCATTTGTTCTCCCATGTCATGTATTTAACCCTCATGTTTTCCATGGTCCATTATCAGGTATTGTTGAAAGTAACTTTGGTTGTGTTTTCAAGTTTATGTCAAGTTAAAGTCAAGTTCATGTTTTTTGTTTACGTTTGTAGTTAGGGTTTTTGGATTTCACTTTTGTTAATAAATTTGCACTTGGGTTCTTTACTTCATCATCTTCGTCATTGCTAGTGCTTGCAACAATGTTACAGAATACCTGACCAACACAATATGAACCCAGCAATTCAGCTTCTTCGACTTCACCAGGGGAATCGTCCCCTGGAGGATTATGTGGAGGAATTCTGTGCTTTGGCCTGCAGGGTGGATTTTAATGAGGTGGCTCTCAAGGACTGTTTCCGATTGGACTGAATAGGCCCATCTCTTCTCTGATGCCAGGTGGTCAGAGTACCCACAGCCTGGCTCAATATATCGACCTCGCCCTGCAGATTATTGGTTCCACGTTCACTGTGGGGGAGGCGGATGCCGAACCAGAGTTCCACGTCATGGCCGCCGAGCCAGAGTTCCACAACATGGCCACCGAGCCAGTGTTCCATGACATGGGCGCCAAGCCAGAGTTCCTCGTCATGGTCGCTGAGCTAGCGGCATCTTTTGCCCTGGATCCTCAGCCTGCTCAATGCCATGTCACAGCAATGCCTCAGCCTGCTCCATGCCATGTCACAGCAACGCCTCAGCCTGCTCCAATCCATGTCACAGCCACGCCTGAGCCTGCTCCATGTCACGTCACAGCCACGCTGAGCCTGCTCCATGTCACGTCACAGCCACGCCTGAGCCTGCCTATACCATGTCACGGCCATGCCTGAGTCTGTTCCACGCCATGTCATAGCCACATCTGAGCTATTGGACCTGGAGATGGTTCCCGCTCTTGTACCCACCTTATGGGTTTCCTAAAGATCAGGCAAGTTGAACTTCCGACCCTCTGAATTTGCCTAGACCCTCCGAGCCCTGGACTCCGCCTTGGTTCTCCGAGCCTTCAGTCTCACCTTGGCTTTATGTCCCTTTGGCTCCACCGTGGTCCTTCGGCCAATCGGCTTCACCGGGGTCCCTCGTCCTTCCAGCTCCGCCTTGGTCAGTCGGTCACCTGGCTCCGCCTGAGCTCTCCAATCCCACAGCTACGCTTCGTCAATCCGAGCCTGCGGCTCCACTGGGAACCTCCTTCCCTACGGCTCCGCCTTGGTCCTCAGTTCCCCCGGCTCTGCCTCTGTCCTCCGATCCCCCAGCTCCACCTCGGTCCTCCGAGCCTTGGGCACTACCTCGGTTGTCCGAACCTCCACCATGGTCCTTCGAGTCGTCGGCTACTCTCCGGGCACCAAGTTCCATGGTGTCACCCTTCAAGTCTCTCACAGCTCTGCCTTCCATGGCTCTGCCCCTCAAGTCTCAAGACTCCGCCCCTCGAATCTCTCATGGCTCCACCTTCCACAGACGTTGCCCTGATCCCATGCTCCACACCTTGTCTTGCCAAGCCATGCTTCAAGACCCCTCCCCCCCAAGCTCCCTACAGAACTTTGGGTTTATGCCATGTTTTATGTGTTGCTTCATGTTTTGGGGTGTCGGGAGCCGCCCTTTAGTGGGGGGGATATGTCATGTGTATTTTGTTGGTTCATGTTTTTCATGTCTTTTATTTTGAAATTTCTATTTCCTGTTTCATGTCATGTGGTTCCCTTGTTATGTGATTTCATGTTTCCATCCATGTTCATGTGTCTTGTTTTCATTGATTGATTGTCTTGTTATCTTGTTTAGAGTTCTTTGTGTTTATTGGTTATCTTTGTCATTTGTTCTCCCATGTCATGTATTTAACCCTCATGTTTTCCATGGTCCATTGTCAGGTATTGTTGAAAGTAACTTTGGTTGTGTTTTCAAGTTTATGTCAAGTTAAAGTCAAGTTCATGTTTTTTGTTTACGTTTGTAGTTAGGGTTTTTGGATTTCACTTTTGTTAATAAATTTGCACTTGGGTTCTTTACTTCATCATCATCGTCTTCATCATTGCCAGTGCCAGCAACAACGTTACAGCATTCTATAGCTTTTTTATGCAGCCAAGTGGATTCACACCTAAAATCAGACCAAAAGTTTTTTAGTTTTGCTGCAGATGATGTTTGGACCACTCAACATGTTTGGCACACATTGGACAATGGTAATCAGTACATAGATTCAGAACTGATTATGTATAATTTTATTTTAACTAGGTTGGCAGTGATTGGACGATGCTGGCCATTATTTTGAATCAGAAATATTTTTGCTAATTTCTGATTGGTAAAATGCTTCAACACTGGCTATCACTTGTTTGTTTGACAGTGCAAAGAGAAAACATTGAGATTTTGTTGGCAAAGTAAAAAAACACATTATAGCATAAGTCAAATCAAGTCAAATTATTTTTAATTGTACAGTTTTTTTATTTGTGCTTTTCCCATTACACAATGTTCCAAAGCAGCTTTACAGAAAATCAGCTGTAATGTCTGTTATGTCTCAAAAACATGAATAACCAACACTTCTGGAAACATAATAAACAATTTGATAAAAAAATAAAAAAATAAAAAACAATCTGACTTTCTATAGCTTGGTATTATTATAAATTTCACAACTAAGTCCCACTGTCCAAATATGTGGACATCAATTTTCAGAAAAACTATTTGCTCTAGATTTCTTTTTATTTATTTATTTTTTATATATATTAGGTTTATTAGGTGCTACTAGTTACAAATCAAAAGGGAAATGAAAAATGCACACAGCAGTCACGCTCAGGTCTCAAGTGGTTAAGATAGGTAGGAGTTATAGGCATTTTTGGAGTTATAGGATATACCTTTGGAAAAAGAACAAAAAGTGTTGATGTTTTATTTTTTTTTTTTTTTTTTTGGACTTGCAATTTTGGTATTTAATGCAATAAGGGGTGCTGACTTTAGTAATGTACCTACCTACCTACCTTTTTGTAAAAATAAAATAATGACACTGTCTCATTTATAAGGCTATTTTAAGTTTTGCACTAAACGTTTGACACCCCTATACAAAATTATGGATTTCTTGGTAAATAGTCATCCATGGCATTTAATATTTTGTCTTTTATCATCATCAATGTATTTCTTTCACCAGTAACAAAATAAATAAATAAACAACAACAAAAACAAACTTTTCAGCCAGGGACACAGAATGGCCCTGTTGCTCTTTCCCAGAAGCATATAATGTTCCTCACACAAATATCTTGTGGTAGAACTTAGAGAAATTCAGAAGTTAAAGTGAGAAAATGACTGGTGAGTGAAACACAAAAAGAGACGTTAGGCAGAACGTTAGCATCGATCATCATTCACTTTTATTGTATGGAAAAAATATGCAATGAAAGTGAATGGTGACTGAGGCTAACCTTCTAACATCTTTAGTGTCAGAAAAAGTCTTCAGTAAGGTCAAAGTTATTATGCTCCTCACGGGAATATGAAGCACGTTATTAAGGGCAGTTACGCTACTGAATTTATGAAGTCTCTCTCTATGCATGTTTTGTTTCTAGGTGGTGGATGGACAGATCCAGAGCTGGCTGACTTTGAACTGCTTGTAATCATGAGCGCTACTGTGGAGCCAACCTCGGCCACCTGCCAGGTGCGCACCTCCTACTTGCCTGATGAGATCCTGTGGGGCTACGAGTTCCCTCCTGTCATCTCCCTCTCCCCCTCCGGAAAGTATGTAGCTGATTTTGCCTTCTTTGACAAGGTTGCCAAGACCAAGACCCCGCCCCTATTTAAACAAGCTCCACCTCCCAACACCCATTCACCCCATCACCAAGGCAGTGGAGGCGGTGGAGACCAAGGGCCGGATACCGAGAAGATGAGACTGGAGGAGAGTTACCGGGAAGAAAGGGGGCGGGATAGGGGGCGGGTTCGAGACCAGCTTAGCGTCCGTATTAGTAATGTCTAGAGAGAAAAAAACAGAAAACTATGGAGGGCTGAAGAAGGGGTCTGATGAAGATAAATTGCCAGAGCACTTGTTTGATTCAGTGTTAGCCAACTTTTTTTTATGCCACTGAGCTTACCTGTTTTGCCAGGCAGCATGCCAAGAGAGTTGGCTAGTGCTGAAATACATGAAATAAAGAAGGGGAGGGCACAAGAAGAGAGAGAGAGAGATACAGAAATATCTATGTTCGGAATAGAATACCACTATACAACAACTCCTACTATTTCTGCAGCATACAATATGAATACAGTTCATACTATGCAAATTTTCTGTATGCATAGAATACCCGGATGATCTACTACATTTGACAAAATGTGTAAAAAGCACCATGCAGTGAACTTGACTTGAACTTCCTTTTAGTTTGATGAGTTTTACTTTTATAAATAACCATATTTACAGTATTTCCGAGATAACTGAGAGCAAGTCACTGCAAAATACATGCAATGTTTGAAACATTTATTATTGCATAATGTTTTACTTAAAAAATAAAAATAAATGTTTACTGCACAGTGTGCACAAAGCATAGGTAGTAAGTATGCTAGTATTCCATTCCGAACATAACAAGAGACAGTAAATGTGAAATACTGTAAACAACTAAACTATTAGACCATGTGGAATCAAATGATGATTCAAGATAGATCAGCTACTTCACTCATGACAAAACTGATCATGCACACTCACACACACACACACACACACACACACACACACACACACACACACACACACTCATAAGATGGACCTGTTCACTGCGAAGGACTGTATCCCCATCTTGTGGCCAAGAAAAGCAGTGGCACAAATTTGAGACAGTTGAGAAGATCTAGAAGTGTGATTGATGGACAATAACTGATTTTTATAAACATGTGGAAGTCTTTTTGCTTAAGATTTCAGGATTACAACAGTCTGAAGAATGGAATAGAATAGACTGGAATAAACTGGAATAATATTTAAACAATGTAGTCAATGATAAAGCAAAGGTACAACTTTTAGATTATTGTAAATAACTTGTGCACATCTTAGACTACATTGGAATCCATCTACAGTTTATGATTTTTTTATTTATCTATATTTGTGTCTAACAGTGCCAGTATAGAACTATTTTGGGTAAATATCTATTTAGAATTTTTCTCCCCCTCCATAGTTTATCTTTTCTCACTGGAATAAACATATTGATGTTTGTTAACAATACTAAAAGCACTTTAACTCTACGAGGAGGGTTTATTTTTGATACTTTCTTTGGGTCCAGCTTAACTGTACTTGCTCTGATTTTTTCATGTTAAATGAAGAAGAGTGAAAGAATGTATTTTGAATTTATATATTCAACGTGCCTACAACATAAATGTAATTATTATTATTAATAATTATTATTATTACTACTACTACTATATTGTTGATATTTGTTGTTTGTTGAAAAAGAATGACTTGGCACATTTTGCCTGTCTTAAACTGTGGCTGTAGGGAACTGTATGTTTTTGTGTTCAGTCAGGATTCGCTTTCAAAAACTGGACTTTCATCACTCTAACTGCTAATGATCTCCAATGACTGTTTTTAATAAATGAGACATTTTGAAGTAGTCACAAGATGATCTTATCAATGTGGATAATGAAGAGTGCAAGAATGCTAAAACACAGTTACAGTTGTGGCCAAAAATATTGGCACCCTTGGTGAATATGAGCTAAGAAGGCTGTGAAAAAAACTGCATTGTTTGTCCATGTGATCTTTCATTCAAACAAATCACAAAAATCTAACCTTTAATTGAATTAAAACAATTGAAACAGGGGAAATATCTCATTATTAAATAAATATATTTCTCCAAAACGCATTGGCCATAATTATTGGCACCCTTTTATTCAATACTTTTTGCAACCTCCCTTTGCCAAGATAATAGCTCTGAGTCTTCTCTTATAATGCGTAATGAGGTTGGAGAACACCTGGCAAGGGATCTGAGACCATTCCTCCATACAGAATCTCTACAGATCCTTCAAATTCAGAGGTCCATATTGGTGGACTCTCCTCTTCAGTTCACCCCACAAATGTTCTATGGGGTTCAGGTCAGGGGACTTGGATGGCCATGGCAGAACCTTGATTTTGTGGTGAGTGAAGCATTTTTGTGTTGATTTTGATGTTTGTTTTGGATCATTTTCCTGCTGGTAGATCAAACAAGGGCCCATTGTAAGCTTTCTGACAGAGGCAGCCAGGTTTTGATTTTTTACCTGTTGGTATATGATAGAGTCCATGATGCCATGTATCCAAACAAGATGTCCAGGACTTCTGGCAGAAAAACAGCCCCACAACATTAAAGATCCAGCACCACATTTAACCGTGGGCATTGGGTACTTCTTCGTCTCTGTGTGTGCCAAACCCATCTCTGGTGTTTGCTGCCAAAAAGCTCTTTTTTTGTTTCATCTGACCATAGAACCTGGTCACATTTGAAGTTCCAGTAGTGTGTGGCAAACTGAAGACACTTGAGTTTGTTGTTGGATGACAGCAGAGGCTTTTTTCTTGAAACCCTCTCATCAACTTGTGATGTAGGTGATGTCTGATATTTTTTTTTATTTTTTTGAGACTTTCTGACCCCAAGACCCAACTAATTTCTACAATTCTCCAGCTGTGATCCTTGGCGACTCTTTGGCCACTTGAACCATCCTCCTAACTGTGTGTGGAGACAATATAGACACACCTCCTTTTCAAGGCCGATTCTTAAGATCTCCAGTTGATTGGAACTTGTTAATTATTGCCCTGGTGGTGGAGATGGGCATTTCCAATGCTTTGGCTATTTTCTTACAGCCACTTCCCATTTTGTGAAGCTCAATAATCTTTTGCAGCACATCAGAATGATGTTCTTTAGTCTAACCCACTGTGATTGATGATTAAGGGAATTTGGCCTGTGTGTTACCTCATATTTATACCCCTGTGAAACATGAAGTCATGGCTGAACAATTTCATGTTCCTAGTCACCCAGGTGTACTAACTTTTTAAAATATGAATGGGAATATACTTCAGATATATTTTACTCATAATAATTTCTAGGGGTGCCACTAATTGTGACCAACATATTTTGGAGAAAAATATTTATTTAATAATGAGATATTTTCGAGGGAGTCACGTGACGCCATGCAAGGTTTGGAGGTGTGAACGGTGAGCTCTGTGCACTTGGCTAGTTTTGATACTTTTAATGATATAAACCGGTGAGATTCGATACACCCTGATCCATAACTGTTCTAGGAAGACAACATGTCAAAGAATTAAAAATCCTCTGGCTCTGGAGACATTAAAAGACACTTACGTGCTCAGTTCCACGTGACGCCATGCGAGGAGTGGACGTGTAAACAGCGAACTCTGCGCACATTGCTTGTTTTTAATTATTTTTATGTCATAAACCAGTAAAATTCAATACACCCTACTACATATCTGTTCTTTGAAGTCAACATGGCAAAGAATTCAAAACCTCGGGCTCTGGAGATATTAAAAGACACTTACGTGCTCAAGCTGATACCTCAGACAAGGTCGCAGATCAGGGACTCGGTTTGGATGGTGCGGTGGGAGAAATCCAGCGAAATCCAGAGAAATCCAGAAAGTTGTTGCTGAATTAGAGGATCTTGCTGTAATACGTCAATCGATTATTGAGATGGAAACGAAATTCTCTGAGTTGGTTACAAGAATCGGGGATGTCGAGAGGTGGATCGATTATCTGGAGTCATCGTAGAGGGAATTAGCTGTGTGGCAGCAAGGGCGTGGTCAAGCATCTCTCCGGAGAGAGAAAGCGGTAAGGGCGCTTACACCTGAGCTAAATTATGTCTAACACCTGTCTCTAATTTCAGTGAGCACGGGGAGAGCGGCATAAATAGAGCCAGACCGCAAGTAGATGAGAGAGAAAGCCTGGGCACTGATTGTGAAGCCAAGAGTCTGTTGTTGCAAAGTTGAGAGTTTATTTGTGAAATAGCTTGTGGATTTTAGACTGCATTATTGAACAGCGCAAAAGCCTTGAAAGACTGTGTTGACTGCAGTAAGGAAAATAAACGCTTACCTGAACCAGGAAAAGCTGCTTCTCGTTTCCTCTTTACACTGGTGCAGAAACCCGGGACTGAAGTTTGGTTGAAAATGGATGGAAGTCGTCCCATAGAGTCCTCCCAGTTGGTGGAGATCCTCCAGACCCTCGCTGGCCTACATCGGGGCTACCAGCAATCCCTGCTTGAGCTTTAGCAAGATCAAGACTGCCGGTTTGTGGAGCTCATGCGCACTCAAGCAGAGGACCGACAGGCAATCCGGAGCCTTCTCAGCCAGGAGGCAGCCCCAGCCGCGACCCCGGACACCCACACGCCGTTACCCCCACCTGCGTTACAAAAGATGGGGGCGGCGGACGACCCAGAGGCATTCCTGGATCTCTTTGAACGCACTGCTGAGATCTGGGGCTGGCCACTTGACCAGTGGGCGGCCCGACTCATTCCGCTACTGTCCGGGGAAGCCCAGCTTGCGGCTCAACAACTACCAGCGATGAGCCTCCTGGCCTACGAAGACTTAAAAAAGGCCATTCTGCAACGGGTTGGTCGGAGTCCGGAAGAAAGTCGTCAGCTCTTCCGGAGCCTGAAGTTGGAGAACTCCGACCGCCCGTTTGCCTTCACCCAGCGGCTCCGCGACGCCTGCCGAAGATGGTTGCTAGTGGGGGACCGCGGCGTCGACGCGATCATTGACCAGGTGGTACTGGAGCAATTAATACGACAACTGCCAAAAGGGACGGCGGAGTGGGTCCAGTGCCACCGCCCGGCGTCGCTGGAGGAAGCTATCCGGCTTGCGGAGGACCACATGGTGGTGATCCCGAGGGCGGAAGAGCCCTCCCTCTCTCTCTCTCTTCCCCCGTCTCATTCCCCTCCCCTATCTCCTCTCATTCTGCTCTCTCTGCAGGTCCCGTTCCTGCCCCATGCAGACGAGGAGGACTTCAGCCACGGAGACCAGTTCCCTGGGTGTGGGAGGCATCACTTTCCCCTATACCAATGCCCCGCCGCTCTCCCCCTCAGGGGGGGGCGCCTGCCGACGCAAGTTCGGGCGTAGCGCCTGGGCCGGCCTGCCGGAGATGCGGAGACCCGGGCCACTTCCGAGATCAGTGCCCTCTGATGGAGCTGGGGACAGTGGTGTGGGTCTCTGACCTCCCACAGGCTGCCCCCGACCGGGCCGGAGCGTACCGGATACCGGTAAGTGTCAAGGGGGGTACTCACCAAGCGTTGGTGGACACCGGGTGTAATCAAACCACTATCCACCAACGCTTGGTTCATCCCGAGGCATTGGTCACAACTGAAACGGTGAAGGTGAAGTGTGTACACGGGGATATTCATAAGTATCCAGTGGTGACCCTGACAATTAAATTTCGGGGGAAAAAGCATAGAGTGGAGGCTGCGGTTAGTTCCCGCCTCACCCATCCGCTGATTTTGGGGACTGATTGGCCTGATTTTAGAGTTTTATTAAAGAGAATTTGCGCGGATGGGTCCTGTGTGAAAATAGGGAGATGTGTGATGTGCGATGCTCTGGCAGGGGAGGCGGAGCCGGGGCTGTCCTCGACAGCTCCACGTCATGATGACGAGAGAGAGGGAGAGGCTGCAGCCCCTCCCCTTCTCAGGGAATTCCCTGACGGGGATTTCCCTTTGGAGCAGTCGCGAGACGAAACCCTCAAACACGCCTTTGACCAAGTGAGAGTCATCGATGGTCAACGACTCCAGCCTGACATCGCACTTTCATACCCCTATTTTGCAATTATAAATGAGCGGTTGTATCGAGTGACACAGGACACTCGGACCAAAGAGTATACAACCCAACTTTTGATTCCAAGGAGCCGTCGGGAAATGGTATTCCAGGCGGCTCATTATAATCCCATGGCAGGTCATCTAGGAGAAAGGAAAACACTGAACCGTCTAATAGCCCTTTTCTATTGGCCGGGCATTGGCGGCGATGTCCGCAGGTGGTGTGCGGCATGCCGCAAATGCCAGCTGGTTAACCCACCGGCCACCCCAAAAGCGCCATTGCGCCCCCTCCCTCTGATCGAGGTCCCCTTTGAGAGAATTGGAATGGACCTCGTCGGGCCATTAGAACGGTAAGCACGCGGACATTGCTTTGTATTGGTCCTAGTGGACTATGCAACGTGATATCCGGAAGCAGTGCCTCTTCGCAACATCTCAGCACGCAGTGTTGCGGAGGCACTCTTCAAAATAATCTCCCGGGTGGGGATTCCGAAAGAAATCCTCACCGATCAAGGCACAACATTTATGTCACGAACACTACGCGAACTGTACGAGTTATTAAATATTAAATCGATTCGCACCAGTGTATACCATCCTCAAACGGATGGCCTGGTGGAACGATTTAATAAAACCCTCAAAAACATGATTCGTAAGTTCGTGCACGATGATTCTAGAAATTGGGATAAATGGCTCGACCCCCTGTTATTTGCAGTATGAGAGGTCCCGCAAGCCTCGACTGGCTTCTCCCCATTCGAGCTGCTGTATGGGCGACGCCCACGTGGCGTGCTTGATGTAATGCGAGAGGCCTGGGAGGAAGGACCTTCAAACAGTAAAAATGAAATTCAGTACGTTCTTGATCTTAGAGCAAAACTCCACACCTTGGGGCAACTAACACAGGAGAATTTGCTCCAAGCTCAAGAACGACAGCACCGACTGTATGACAGGGGAACTCAGCTAAGGGAATTTGCACCGGGAGATAAAGTGCTTGTATTGCTTCCCACATCGAGCTCTAAATTACTCGCCAAGTGGCAAGGACCCTTTGAGGTCACACGACGAGTGGGAGATCTCGATTATGAGGTTAAACGAACCGATAGAGGGGACGCACGTCAAATATACCACCTCAATCTCCTAAAATTGTGGAGGGAGGCGGTCCCCGTGACGTTGGCTACAGTGGTTGAAGGCGGAGGCGGAGGCGGAGCTCGGACCGGAGGTGAGTTCAAAACATAAACAGTCCACCCCAGTCACTTGCGGAGACCACCTCTCACCGAGCCAACTTGCGGAGGTTGCTAAGTTGCAACAGGAGTTTGCAGATGTGTTCTCCCCTCTACCGGGACGTACAAACCTCATCCATCACCACATCGAGACCGAGCCGGGGGTGGTGGTACGTAGCCACCCCTACCGACTACCCGAACACAAAAAGAAAATTGTTCAGGAAGAATTGGATGCGATGCTTGATATGGGGGTAATAGAAGAATCCCACAGCAATTGGTCCAGTCCAGTTGTTCTAGTGCCTAAGAGCGACGGGTCTGTACGATTCTGTGTGGATTACAGGAAAGTCAACGCGGTGTCTAAATTTGATGCATATCCAATGCCTCGCGTTGATGAGTTGCTCGATCGGTTGGGCACTGCTCGTTTTTATTCGACATTGGATTTGACGAAGGGTTAGGATCCCCTTGACACCAATTTCCCGTGAGAAAACCGCCTTCTCCACACGGTTTGGATTACACCAATTTGTGACACTTCCGTTTGGTTTGTTTGGAGCCCCGGCTACGTTTCAGCGTCTCATGGACCGAATCCTCAGGCCACATTCAGCTTACGCCGCTGCCTATTTAGACGACATCATCATTTATAGCAATGATTGGCAGCGGCATATGCAACATCTGAGGGCGGTTCTGAGATCGCTGCGCCGAGCGGGACTCACAGCGAACCCGAAGAAGTGCGCGATTGGACGGGTGGAGGTACGGTATCTGGGGTTCCACTTGGGCCACGGGCAGGTGCGTCCCCAAATTGACAAGACAGCGGCGATTGCAACCTGCCCAAGACCCAAGACCAAAAAGGGGGTGAGACAGTTCCTGGGGCTGGCTGGCTATTATAGAAGGTTCGTGCCTAATTATTCGGACGTCACCAGCCCGCTGACTGATCTCACTAAAAAGGGAGCTCCAGATCCGGTCCAGTGGACGGAGCAGTGTCAACGGGTGTTCACGCAAGTTAAAGCCGCACTTTGCGGGGGGCCGCTGTTACATTCACCTGACTTCTCTCTCCCTTTTGTTTTACAGACAGATGCTTCAGACCGGGGTCTGGGGGCCGTACTCTCGCAGGTGGTGGAGGGGGAGGAGCGCCGGTGCTGTACATTACCCGTAAGCTCTCTTTAAGGGAAACTAAGTACAGCACCGTGGAAAAGGAGTGTCTCGCCATCAAGTGGGCAGTCCTCACTCTCCGATACTACCTGCTGGGGCGGGCCTTCACCCTCTGCTCAGATCACGCCCCACTCCAGTGGCTCCACCGCATGAAAGATACTAACGCCCGGATCACCCGTTGGTATCTGGCTCTTCAGCCGTTTAAGTTCAAGGTGGTCCACAGACCGGGGGCGCAGATGGCTGTCGCCGACTTCCTTTCCAGGAATGGGGGGGGAGTGGTAGGCAGGCCGGATGCCGCCCCGGCCTGAGTCGGGCGGTGGGGATATGTGGCAGCGGGGGCGTGGTGAAGCATCTCACAGGAGAGAGAAAGCGGTAAGGGCGCTTACACCTGAGCTAAATTATGTCTAACACCTGTCTCTAATTTCAGTGAGCACGGGGAGAGCAGCATAAATAGAGCCAGACCACAAGTAGACGAGAGAGAGAGCCTGGGCACTGATTGTGAAGCCAAGAGTCTGTTGTTGCAAAGTTGAGAGTTTATTTGTGAAATAGCTTGTGGATTTTAGACATTTTCTTGTTCCCAGACTATGCAAATTTGACAAGAGAGAAATGTGATTGATACAAGGAATGCAAGAAACTCTTACATCAACGGAAGATCGCTTTTGCACTGATGTTTCCGGCCAAACTGAGAATAGATACTAAAGATGGCTGCAAAATATTTACATGTCCACAACAATCATTGTCTTTCATAGAGACAATGGGGTGAGTAAATGGGGTGATTTTCATGTGGCCCCTGAGTGAGCTCGTCTCGCTGAGCATACACTTGACT
This sequence comes from Myxocyprinus asiaticus, assembly GCF_019703515.2. Taxonomy (NCBI): domain Eukaryota; kingdom Metazoa; phylum Chordata; class Actinopteri; order Cypriniformes; family Catostomidae; genus Myxocyprinus; species Myxocyprinus asiaticus. The sequence goes on from NC_059344.1 coordinate 7,058,208, forward strand.
GTCTGAGGAAGCTGGGCACCATTTTGTTTCTTGCTGTGTTGGTTCCGCCTAGCGGCTGGAGTTTGTTTTGTGTAGTAACACTCCTTCAAGAATCTCTTGCATCGACAGAGGATCGCTTTTGCACTGATGTTTCCATCCAAATTGAGAATAGATACTAAGGATGGCTGCAAAATTGTTACATGCCCACAACAAGCAATGTCTTTCATAAAATCAGTGGATTGAGGAAGTCATGGTGTGTTTCTCACGTGCCTCCAAGTAGGTTTGACCATCCGAGGAAGCTCTGTTTCTTTTTGTTCTGGTTCCGCCTAGCGGCTGGAGTTAGTTTTATGGACTAAAACTCCATCGGGACAGTTGTGGATGAATCTGCATGTTCCTTGTGTTTATGCTTCCTATTTGGCTGGAGTTTGTTTTGTGGAGTATTTTTTGCAGGACATTGGATGGATTAGGTAATCTGCCTGAGGAAACTGGACCGCTTTTTTGTTTGTTTGTTTTTTTATGCTAGTTCCACTAGAGGCTGGAGCTTGTTTTGTATTTTGCTCACTGAACATTCATTTGACTGCCTGAGGAAACTGGACTGCTTTTTTTTTTTTTTTTTTTGCTGGTTCCACTAGAGGCTGGAGCTTGTTTTGTGGAGGAACACACCTTTGATACAGTATTGTGAATGAATCTTCACGTTCTTTGTGTTTATTCTGCATATTGGCGGGAGTTTGTTTTATAGATCATTTTCTGTATGTAATTCTGTCTCACAAAATTTTTATAGAAACACCGGACTTGAGCAATCCGGCGGCACAGTTGTCACGGGGGCTCTTGTAGGCGTACATGGACTGTTTGAGTTTAGAGGGATGGACGCCAGTTGGCGCTGTCGTGCACGGGGTTAATGTGCACGTTTTTCTTTTTGATGTTTATTTGGTTCGAGGGAGTTTGGGGTTTGATTGTTGCACTAATGGGAAATGTGGTCTTTATAACTTTATTTTAGACACACAATCTATTTTTTTCTAACATGTCAAAATGTCAGATGTTAATATGAGTGGACTGTCTCACTCCACGTGGAATGTGAATGGGTTGGGGCACTCCATAAATAGAAGGAAGGTTATTTCTTTTCTTAAACATAAGAAATATGATATAGTATTTCTTCAAGAAGCGCATCTTTCTCCGCAGGAAGCTGACAAATTTGGGAAGATATGGGGTGGACATGTTTTCTTTAGTGCTGGCTCAAGTAAGAGCAGGGAGTCATTACATTGATAAGTAAACATCTACAATTCAAATGTCTCAAACAGATTAAAGATAAATTAGGAAGAGTCATTATTGTTTTAGCAGAAATACAGGGGCAAAAGTTGATTTTGGCTAATATTTACGCACCTAACGCAATCAGGGCTTTTTATAGATCTTGAAGGGATGTTGCAAACCATGATATAATATTGGGAGGAGATTTTAATCTTTTGATGGATTCAGTCCTTGATCATAGTGAAGCAAACATGTGTAAGCCCTCTAGAACAACATTGATGCCTCAGAGTATGTGTAAAAATCTTGGTCTTACAGATATTTGGAGACTTTTGAACCCATCTGGTAGGGACTATACATTTTTTTCATCAGTCCATAAGATTTATTCTAGAATAGATTTTTTTTATTTTTTATATCTAAGTCCCTCATTTCATCGGTTGTTGACTGCTCAATTGGAAGCATCTTAGTCTCAGATCATGCCCTGGTGAGTTTAGAGGTGTTGCCACATATGGAGAAAAAGAAATGTTAAAGGCTGAAATCATTGTTTTTATGGAGACCAACTGTTCCTCATTATCTTCTGTGGTTGTGGCTTGGGAGGCACCTAAGGCAGATTTTAGGGGCCGGATCATACAGTATGCCTCATTCACCAAAAAATCCAAAGCACGAGAACTCATGGAGCTGGAAGGGAATATTAAAGTACACCTATTATGGTTTTTAAACGTGCCTAATTTTGTTTTAAATGTCTCATACAATAGATTTACATGCATCCAAGGTCGAAAAACACTTTAATTTGCTCATAATTTAAATTGCTGCATTACCTTTTTTTCCCAGTGTCAAAAATGACTCCTTCAGTGATCCGTTCTAAAGGATTCATTCTAAACTTCTCCTTTCAGAGAGCCTACTCTGCTCTGATTGGTCAGATGTCCCAGTCTGTTGTGATTGGTCTACCGCTTACAGCACTTGTCAGAAAGGAAACGCCCACTACCATATCCGAGTATAATAGATATAATACTGTTTTGGCACGGAAGGTGGAGTTTTGGTTATTCAGGGCAAGACAGTCATACTTTGAGTCGGGGGACAAAGCAGGAAAACTTTTGGCTAGATATATAAAGCAGAGAGAGTCTTTTTCTACCATTCCCTCAGTGAAATCTGCTGGCGAGGTAATTAAGGTCCTGCCCCCAATTAAGGTTGCCATCTTTCCCCATTATTGTTCTGTCTTGCCCTGGAACCATTAGCAGCCACGATAAGAAAGGAGGATGATTTTCCAGGGGTGACGGCAGGAGGTGTGGCGCATAAGCTTCTGCTTTACGCAGATGATATTTTATTATTCGTCTCCGACCCTTCTAGATCTATGCCTTGCCTCCACAGAATTATTAACTCCTTTTCCAAATTCTCAGGATACAAAGTCAATTGGTCTAAATCCGAAGCTTTGGCTTTAGTTAGAATTAATTTTTAATTAAGAATTACCTTTAATAAAAAGGTTTTTGAGCGATGTGGATTTATCTATGACTGGGAAGGTAAATGTATAAAAATAAATTGTATTCCAGATTTCAACTACCTACTACAGTCTCTCCCCATTGAAGTTCCCCTCTTTTATTTTAAACAATTTGATAGTACAGCTAAATCCTTTATCTGGAATGGTAAACGTCCTCAGATGCATTTTAATAAGTTACACAGGCCAATTGACAAAGGTGGGTTAGGTCTCCCCAAGAATTTATTTTACTATTATGCTTTGGTCTCAGACATTTGCCACATTGATCGCTTCCACCTTAGAGAGCCCCTCCCTGGCTCTTTATTGAACAGGAGGTCCTTGCCCCTATCTTGCCATTACAAAGTCTTTCTACCAAGCTGCCCGGAGAAGTAAAGACACATCCCGTTATCTCGCACATGTATTTAGTGTGGACAAAAGTTTCCCGCATGTTCAGTTCGGACATTTACCTGAACGTTGCTGCAAGTATTTGGTTAAACCCTAAATTGTGCATTAACAAGTCCCCTTTCTGCTAGACAGAATGGATTGAGAAGGGTGTTGCTACGCTGGATGACCTGTATGAAAATGGAGCATTGAGACCCTTTGAAAATATAATACAGTGGTTTGGGATTCCCAGATCTCAATTCTTCAGATACTTACAGCTGCGCCATCTACTTTGTACCACCTTTGGGTGTAGTGCGCAGCCCCCTGAAGTGGCAGACACTCTTGAAATGGTGCTTGCTGCTTTTGGAAAGGGTCACAAGGCTTCAGCTTACTATTCCTGGCTAATTCAGAGTCTAGGGGATGGGGTTTTAACATCTCTTAAGAAGTTATGGGAGAGATTTGAATTTAGGACTGGAGGATGAAGAATGGGGTAGGATTTTTAAAAATGTCAAGTCTATGTCTAGGGATGATAGGGTGCGCCTCATTCAATTTAAGATTCTGCATCGTTTTATTGGACTCCCTCTAGATTTTATAGGCTTGGCCTTAAATACACACCTACTTGCTTGTGATGCCAGTTGGAGGATGGAATCATAGACCACATTTGGTCCTGTACTAAGATTCAAGAGTTTTGGTCGAGGGTTCAGAGTTATGTCTGTGAGGTCTTGAGCACTCATATTTTATTCTGCCCCAGACTTTGTATTTTGGGTGATGGGGCGGGTATTAACGTAGGGAACAAACACATAAAAAACTTGGTCCTTACCAGCGTGATGATCGGCAGGAAGGTGATTCTTGGGGGATGGAAGTCAGCTCAGTTCATGAGTGTGCACCGAGTTGGGCAGAGTGGCGGCTTTTTAAAAGATGTCGCATAGACGGCTGGGCAGTTTGGGTGCTTATGGCAAGAAGTGGGGCACTTATTTGGCCTTCCTAGAGGGTTGCCAGGGAGGACCAGTGGAGAGGGACAGTTTGTATTGAATGTATGTAATTGATTAATATGTGGAGCCCTTTTTCTTTTTTGTTGGTTAATTTTTTATGTCTTTTTATGTCAGCGTGTATTTTCTTTGGACTGTCTGTTTATATGTGTGTCTGTTGTTATTCAATGTCTGACCACTGGGATGTATGTTGGGCAGTGGTGGGCCGTGCATTTTAAGTCCAGGCCTTCACTGTGATTCATGCCATTAAGAAAACACAGTTTCACAATGAATAAGACACCCTATGCCTTTGGGCATCATACATTATTTCGCAGCTAACTAGTAATACCTATTGACATTTTAAAAACACAGCCACGCACGAAAGCCAGAACTTGAAATGACACTTAATGCTCAAGCAAGCCAAATTTTAACTGCAGCATGACTGTTTTGTGAAATGAACATCTCCCGAACAGACATTCAGAAATCATAATTTTTCATATGAATCTACCAAGGAGGTCTATAATACCTGGAAAAATCTATCTAATAATATTTGTGATTTAAATGTTGCTTGCAATAAATTTCGTTTTGTCAGGGTACACGGTTATGCTGCATTCCATTCCCCGATATTCTGAACTGCAACGCTCCCGTTAGCTTAGCAGGGGTTTGACTGTCATTAGAGATGTCTCCTAGCAACCCAACTGTTAAACAATGCTGCAGCGCTAGCATTTGTGCTTCAGGTGTATGATTATCAAAAGAGATTATAATGTTTTATACACCTATTTCTGCAGGCCTTTGTTAAACAAGCTTTAATATCATGTAATTTGGAAACAAACTCATTTATCGATATTACTTAATAAAGTGAATGTTTATCACTTACTTTGTATATCTCCCTGAGTGTCGACATGTTTGTGTGACATCATGCCCCTGCATCTCGGCGAAATCAGAGTTGAGAATTTCTGCACGAGCCTACAAGTTGTAATTCTGACTTCAAGATGCATTCCATTGGAGGAGGTCATGTGACACCATGCAAGAAGCAGACGTGTGAGCGACGAGCTCTGCGCACTTTGCTAAATTTTTTATTATTTTCATGTTATAATCTGGTGAAATTTGATACACCTAGTTACACATTTGCTCTTTGAGGCAAAACATGACAAAGAAGTCAAAATCCTCAGGCTCTGGAGACATTAAAAGGCACTTACGTGTTCAGGATGAAAGCCCCGACAGGCCTACAGACCGGGGACTCGATTTGGATGGCGCGGCAGGAGAGGTGATCCAGCGTCAGTTGTGCAACATGTTGGTGATGTTGCGAAGGTTCTTGCTGACTTGGAGGATCTCGCTGTAATACGTCGATCGATCATTTTGGTTTCTTTTTGCTTTTTGCATTGGCTCCGCCGAGTGGCTGGAGTTTGTTTTGTGAATAACACTTTTCCTTAAAGAAACTTTTGCATTGGGGGTCACGTGACACCATGTAAGAAGCAGACGTGTGAGTGACGAGCTCTGCGCACTTTGCAAAATTTTTGATTATTTTCATGTTATAATTTGGTGAAATTTGATACACCCAGTTACACATTTGCTATTTGAGGCAAAACATGGCAAAGAAGTCAAAATCCTCGGGCTCTGGAGACATTAAAAGACAATTACGTGTTCAGGATGAAAGCCCCAACAGGGGACCCCATTTGGATGGCGCGGCGGGAGAGGAGATCCAGCGTCAGTTGTCCAATATGTCAGTGATGTTGACGAAGGTTCTTGCTGACTTGGAGGATCTCGCTGTAATACGTCGATCGATTACGGCAATGGAAATAAAATTCTCTGAGATAGTTACAAGAGTGTCGGATGCTGAGAAACAAATCGATTTTCTGGAATCTTCGGAGAGGGAATTAACCGCTAATCCGCCTGCGACCAAAGTTGATCTGGAATGTATTCTTGAAAAGCTTGAAAATCTTGAGAATAGAAGCCGCAAGAATAATGTTCAAGTTGTTGGAATTCCTGAGTATGAGGAGGGCAGAGATATGGTGAAATTCCTAGATGAGCTTTTCCTGAGTCTGCTCGACATAACAGGCCACAAGCTGGAAGAGGCTCTGCTCACAGATCTGCTGAGGGAGACAGGCCCCGATTGATTCTGGCCAGATTTCTGAGATCATCCGATAAAGATCTGGTGTTGCGCCAGGCGAGGAGCAAAGGGAAGCTTTCTTGGAAGAGCCATAATATTTTCTTGTTCCCGGACTTTGCGAAGTCGACAAGAGAGAAACGCGATCGGTTCAAGGAATGTAAGAAACTCTTACATCAGAAAAATATCTCGTTTGCTCTGAAGTTCCTGGCCAAATTGAGAATAGAAACGAAGGTCGGTCGCAAAGTATTTACATGTCCAAATCAGGCAATGTCTTTTATTGAATCATTGGCTGAGTAAACTGCGTTGGCTCCGCCGAGCGACTGGAGCTTGTTTTGTGAGTAACACTTTTCCTTGAAGAGACTTTTGCATTGATGAAGGATTACTTTTGCATTGAAGTTCCAGGCCGGTTTGGGGTGGACACTGCGGATGAACGCAAAATATCTACATGCTCACACAAAGAATGTCTTTTATAAAGTTGACGGATTGTGTAAGTCATGGTATATACTTTTATGCGGCCACCGAGTGAATTGACTCGACCATCCGGGGAACCGGGATGCCGGTTTTGTTTCTTTTTGTACTGGCTCCACCTAGCGGCTGGAGCTTGTTTTATTGAATAACACTCATTTGGAACAGCTGTGGATTAATCTGTTCGTTCTTTGTACTTATTCCTTCTGCTGGCTGTGGTTTGTTTTGTTGAGTATTTTTACGGAACACTGGAATGATTACATCATCTGTTGAACTCATAACAGCTGGCTCACTGAACATTTGTTTGTCTGACCGAGGAATCTGAATGGTTTTATATCAGCTGGAATTTGTTTTGTGGAAGATCACACCTTTGAGACAGTTCTGTGAATGAATCTACACATTATTTGTGTGTTCATTTTTCCTATTGACTGGGCTTATTTACAAAGTATTTTCTGTTATGTAATTTTGCCTCACAAATTTGTGAGGCAAAATTGAGTAATCCGATGGCAAAGTTGTCGTGGGGGCTCGTGGGCGTTCATGGACCTTTTGAGTTTAGAGGGATTGTCGCCGGTTGGCGCTGTCGTGCACGGGGTTAATGCGCACGTTTTTCTGTTTGTTTTGTTCGGGGGGAAGTTCAGGGTTTGATTGTTTCACTAATGGGGAATGTGGTCTGTATAATTTTGTTTCTGACACACAATTTATTTTTTCTACTATATCAAAATGTCAAATGTTAATATGAGTGTACTATCTCTCTCCACATGGAATGTGAATGGGATGGGGCACCCCATAAAAAGAAGGAAGGTTATTACTTTTCTTAAACGTAAGAAATATGATATAGTGTTTCTTCAAGAAACACATCTCTCCCCGCAGGAAGCTGAAAAATTTGGGAAGATATGGGGTGGATATGTTTTTTCTAGTGCTGGCTCAAGTAAGAGCAGGGGAGTCATTATATTGGCAAATAAACATCTACAATTCAAATGTCTCAAACAGATTAAAGATAAATTAGGAAGAGTCATTATTGTTTTAGCTGAAATTCAAGGGCAAAAGTTGATTTTGGCTAATATTTACGCACCTAACACTGATGATCAGGGCTTTTTTATAGATCTTGAAGGGATGCTGCAAACCGCTGGCACCCCTCATGATATAATATTGGGAGGAGACTTCAATCTTTTGATGGACTCAGTCCTTGATCATAGTGAAACAAAAGTGTGTAAGTCCCCTAGAACAACATTGACGCTTCACAGGATGTGTAAAAATCTTGGTCTTACAGATATTTGGAGACTTTTGAACCCATGTGGTAGGGACTACACATTTTTTTCATCAGTCCATAAGATTTATTCTGGAATAGATTTTTTTTATATCCAAATCCCTCATTTCATCTGTTGTTGATTGCTCAAATTGCCCTGGTGAGTTTAGAGGTGTTGCCATATACAGAGAAAAAGAAATCATATAGTTGGCACCATAATGTGTCCCTTTTGCAAAATCCTGATTTCCAACAAATGTTAAAGACTGAAATCAGTGTTTATATGGAGACCAACAGGTCCTCAGTATCTCTGTGGGCATGGCTTGGGAGGCACTTAAGGCGGTTCTTAGGGGTCGGATCATACAGTATGCCTCATTCACCAAAAAATCCAAAGCACGAGAACTTGTGGAGTTGGAAGGAAATATTAAAAATGCAGAGGCAGAGCTGAAGCGCCATTTGTCATCTGATGGCCTCATAGAATTGACCTGATTGAAATACAGATATAATACTATTTTTTCACGGAAAGTGGAGTTTTGGCTATTTAGGGCAAGACAGTCATACTTTGAGTCGGGGGACAAAGCAGGAAAACTTTTTGCTAGATATATAAAGCAGAGAGAGTCTTTTTCTACCATTCTCTCAGTGAAATTTGCTGGTGGTGAAATATTTACCTCGGCCATTGATATTAATAATGCTTTAAAGAATTCTACTTTGATCTCTATAGTTCCATGTCTTCGTCTACTGATGAAGATATTAGAAACTTTGTGGAACCATTAGATCTCCCTAAACTGATGACTGAGCAAAAAAATTCTCTTGATTCTGAGATAACCTTGGAGGAGCTTGGCAAGGTTATTAAGGCCTTACCTACAGGCAAGGCTCCGGGGCCTGATGGCTTTGCCGCTGAGTTTTTCAAATCTTATGCTACAGAACTGGCTCCACTTTTTCTAGAAGTTTATACTGAATCATTAAAGAATGGAAAGCTCCTGCCAACCATGACACAAGCCCAGATAAGTCTGATTCTTAAAAAGGACAAAGATCCAAGCGAGTGTAAAAGTTACCGTCCAATTTCCCTGATCCAGTTAGATGTAAAAATGTTATCAAATATTCCAGTGGCCCAAACAGGGAATTAAGTATTTGAGAATTTTATTCCCAGCAAATTTGTCTGATTTAGTTAGAGTTAATTTTGACCCCTTAATAAAAAAGTCTTCGAATGATGTGGACAGGTGGGCTTCATTACATTTATCGATGATTGGGAAGGTTAATGTTATTAAAATGAATTGTATTCCAAAATTCAACTACCTACTACAATCTCTTCCTATAGATGTTCCCCTCTCTTATTTTAAGTAATTTGATAGTATAGCAAAGTCCTTCATTTGGAATGGAAAGCGTCCTAGGTTACACTGCAACAAGTTACATAGGCCAATTGACAAAGGTGGGCTAGGCCTACCCAAGATTTTGTTTTATTATTATGCGTTCGGTCTCAGACATTTAGCTCATTGGTCACTTCCACCTGAGAGAGCCCCTCCCTGGTTTGGAATTGAACAGAAAGTTATTGCCCCTATTTTACTATTACAAAGCCTTTCTATTAAACTAATTGGAGAAGTTAAGTCGCACCCCATTATCTCGCATCTGCACGTGCTATGAACAAAAGTGTCCAGAGTGTTTAATTCAGACATTTATTTAACTGTTGCCTCAAGCATATGGCTAAACCCAAAGTTGCGTATTGGTGAGTCCCTTTTCTGTTGGTCGGAGTGGATTGAGAGGGGTGTTAGTACACTTGGTGACCTATATGAGTGTGGTGGGTTGAGATCGTTTGAAAATTTGGTCCAACATTTCAGGATTCCTAGATCTCAGTTCTTCAGGTACTTACAGCTGTGCCACCTTCTTTGTACTATTTTGGGAGTAGCATACACCCCCCTAAAAGGGCAGATACTCTAGAAGTGGTGATTACTGCTTTTGGAAAAGGTCATGAGGCATCAGTGTATTACTCCCTGTTAATTCAGTGTCTGGGGGATGGAGCTTCAACTTCTCTCAAAAGATTATGGGAGAGAGATTTAAATTTGGTATTGGAGGAGGGAGTGTGGGCTAAGATTCTAAAAAAGTCAAGTATACATCTAGAGATTTGAGGGTGTGTTTGATGCAATTTAAGATTTTGAATCGATTATATTGGACCCCATTTAGATTGTATAGACTTGGTCTTAAAGACACACCCACCTGCTGGCGATGCCAATCAGAAGACGGGGACACAACCCATGTTTTTTGGGGATGTGTTAAAATACAGGAATTTTGGTTAAAGATTCAGGGATTTATGTGTGATGTGTTGGACACAAGGTTTTCATTTTGCCCCAGACTCTGCATTTTGGGTGATGGGGAAGTCATACATTTTGGGGATAGCCACTTGAGAGGTTGGGTCCTGGCCGGAGTTATGGTGGCCAGGTGAATAATACTCAGGGGGTGGAAGACGGCTGGGGCACCCTCGTTTCGGGAGTGGTGTGGGGAGATGAGCGAGGTTGCGGCATTTGAGGAGGCAATCTTCAGAAGCTTAGGAAAGTGGGATTTGTTTAATAGGAAGTGGGGTGGATATTTTGATTTTTTGGAGGGTTCTCGGGGAGGGGCAGTGGAGAGGCATTTTTGATTTGTAATTTTTAGTTTGATGTGTATGTGCACTCTTGCTTTTTGAAAGTATTTTTTTTTTTAGTTTGTTTCTAATTTTTTGTTATAATTGTAAGAGACCACTGTAATGCGTGTTTGTGTCGGGTGGGGGGGATGTTCGGGTGGAAGGGTTTAATTTATATATCTGATTCCGTATTTTATGTTGTGTCTATTGGTTTTTTATGAATGGAATCAATAAAAATGTTAATAACAAGATGCATTCCATTGCACTTTTCCTAGTAGGAAGTTGTAAAATCTGACTTTCTGAGTTGAATGGAGCGCAGCACTATTTTTCAAAACTTGATCCGACACTGAATGCTCCAGCAGCCTAATTTACACTTAGAAAACTCCTGATGTTGCTATAACAATACAAAAGGCACTTACCAATTTGCTTGAAGTGAAAATCAGTCCTCCTTTCCTGTTTAATAAATTTAGCAATCACACGGTCATGCAGAACAGCTCTTGTTTTTAAATCCATAAGGATCTCTTTCTCAACGGCAATACCAGCAGTGATGACAGCCGACTCGTCAGCAAGATCTCGTGCTCTTCGCTTTCAAATTACATCACTTAAAGTGTGATTGCGTCACTCAAGACCAGCTAGAATGCCTCGACTGGGACATATCCTAAAGATCACACCCACCAAGAACAAATAAATCATACTGATTGGCTGATGAATCTGACAGTCTGACTTTAGTTGCCCATTCATTTGCTCTATTGAGGGATTCTGAAGAAATTCTGAAGGCCTGACGGGGTGGAGCTCAAAGTCACGCGCTGCTTCGGGCATGTGATTTGTGAAACAGTTGTCACACTTTGCTTGTAAGCATCAGGGAATAAATTCTGTCTGGATAAACTTTTTATTTTTCTGTTTGTAGATTAATTATGAGTGGAAAGCGATTAAAAATACATAGACAAAGGGGGGGTGGTGATTCCGTGTTTTCATGTGTTGTTTGTGTTAATTTGAGTATGGAATCAATCAAAATTATTAATGACAAAAAATAATGAGATATTTCCCCTCTTTTAATTGTTTTACTTCAATTAAAGGTTAGATTTTCATGATTTTTTTATTTATTTTTTTCACAGCCTTCTTTGCTCATATTTACCAAGGGTGCCAATACTTTTGGCCACCACTGTAACACCTGATATGTGACAATTAAAAGGTGGTATTAAAAACACACTGTGTATTACCTAAAATTTCCCACCATCATGGGAGCAAAATCCCCATCATCATGAAAGTGAAAGATGATCATGTGTGATGCAAATGTGTCTTTGGTGAATTTAAGCTTCATTTGAAGTCACTGCATTCATATGAGATAAATATAGCATATTCTGCACAAGTGAATCTTAAACATACACAGAGTCCTTTGAGAAGGCACTTTCCGTGAATAGGGTATAAAATAGGAAACATTTTTCTCTCTTTCTTTTTCAACAAATGGTCAGTGAAAGGAGGTGCTTAGCTTCAAAAAATGTTGATTGTCAAGCTCAGGAAGTCAAACTTAATATTATATGTTTTATTTTCCATTCATTATCAGATAGGTTTACAATTTTTGCAACCATGTTACCAAATTTTGTCTAAATAGTTTAAAACCCTGATTTCTGTAATTTTATAGCAATTAACATTAAACAAATATCACAATTAAATAGACAATTTATTAAAATTCATAAAATAAATGCATAATAATACACTGGCAGACAAAAATTTTGAATAATGTACAGATTTTGCTGTTTCGGAAGGAAATTGGTACTTTAATTCACCAAAGTGGCATTCAACTGATCACAAAGTATAATTTTATCAAATCTAGAAGGCCCCATTTCCAGCAGCAATCACTCCAACACCTTATCCTTGAGTAATCATGCTAAATTGCTAATTTGGAACTAGAAAATCACTTGCCATTATATCAAACACTGCTGGAAGCTATTTGGTTCAGTAAATGAAGCTTAACATTGTGTTTGTTTTTGAGTTGCCACAGTATGCAATAGACTGGCATGTCTTAAGGTCAATATTAGGTCAAAAATGGCAAAAAAGAAACAGCTTTCTCTAGAAACTCGTCAGTCAGTCATTGTTTTGAGGAATAAAGGCTATACAATGCATGAATTTGCCAAAAAAGATTTCATACAAAGGTGTACACTACAGTCTTCAAAGACAAAGGACAACTGGCTCTAATAAGGACAGAAAGAGATGTGGAAGGTACAACTAAACAAGAGGATAAGTACATCAGAGTCTCTAGTTTGAGAAATAGATGCCCCACATGTCCTCAGCTGACAGTTTCACTGAATTCTACCCGCTCAACACGAGTTTCATGTACAACAGTAAGAGAAGACTCATGGGTGCAGGCCTTATGGGAAGAATTGCTAAGAGGGGGGGGGGGGGGGATTTTTCCCCTTTTTCTCCCAATTTGGAATGCCCAATTCCCAATGCGCTCTAAGTTCTCGTGGTCGCATAGTCCGGGTGGCGGAGGACGAATCCCAGTTGCCTCCGTGTCTGAGACAAGTCAACCCGCGCATCTTATCACGTGGCATGTTGAGCGAGTTGCCACGGAGACATAGCGCGTGTGGAGGCTTCACGCCATCCACCGCGGCAACCACGCTCAATTCACCATGCGCCCCACCGAGAACAAACCACATTATAGCGACCACGAGGAGGTTACCCCACGTGACTCTACCCTCCCTAGCAACCGGGCCAATTTGGTTGCTTAGGAGACCTGGCTGGAGAAAAAGCCACTTTTGAAACAGAAAAACAAAAAGAAAAGGTTAGAGTGGGCAAAGAAACACAGACATTGGACAACAGATAATTGGAAAAGAGTGTTATAGATCTTAAGCATCGGATGCAGTGGTGTAAAGCACGCCGCCACTGGACTCTAGAGCAGTGGAGATGCTTTCTCTGGAGTGACGAATCACGCTTCTCCATCTGGCAATCTGATGGACGAGTCTGGGTTTGGCAGTTGCCAGGAGAACGGTACTTGTCTGACTGCATTGTGCCAACTGTGAAGTTTGGTGGAGGGGGGATTATGGTGTGAGGTTGTTTTTCAGGAGCTGGGCTTGGCCCCTTAGTTCCAGTGAAAGGAACTCTGAATGCTTCAGCATACCAAGAGATTTTGGACAATTCCATGCACCCAACTTTGTGGGAACAGTTTGGGGATGGCCCCTTCCTGTTCCAACATGACTGCGCACCAGTGCACAAAGCAAGGTCCATAAAGACATGGATGAGCGAGTTTGGTCCTGACCTCAACCCGATAGAGCACCTTTGGGATGAATTAGAGCGAAGACTGCGAGCCAGGCCTTCTCGTCCAACATCAGTGTCTGACCTCACAAATGCGCTTCTGGAAGAATGGTCAAAAATTCCCATAAACACACTCCTAAACCTTGTGGAAAGCCTTCCCAGAAGAGTTGAAGCTGTTATAGCTGCAAAGGGTGGGCCGACGTCATATTAAACCCTATGGATTAAGAATGGGATGTCACTTAAGTTCATATGCGTCTAAAGGCAGATGAGCGAATACTTTTGGCAATATAGTGATATATATATATATATATATATATATATATATATATATATATATATATATATATATATATAACTTAATCAGAATGAATAACAGTGTTGCAAATTTAGCCACTCAGTAGGGAGACTCAGTAGGATATCCAGTGTGGGACAAAATTAGTTTGTTTATAGTTATATATAATCTCTCTAATCTCTATATAATTTCTCACAACAACAACAAAAAAACTTGCCTCTAATGCTTTGAAACAATTAATGGGACACCATAGTATACCATATTCATGGAATGTACCAGAATCAAAACATGTAATTCTCTCCTCTGTGTTAATATATACTGTTTACTGTAATGCTAATTGAATTGTCTGTTTTGTTGATGGGATACAAGTCCCATTTAAAAGATAGTTCCCCAAAAATGTTAAATTCTCTTATCATTTACTCACCCTCATGCCATCCACTTTCTTTCTTCTGCAGAACACAAACGAAGATTTTTAGAAAAATACAGTATTTCAGCTCTGTAGGTCCATACAATGCAAGTGAATGGTGACAAGAACTCAGAAGGTCTAAAAAGCATATAAAAGCAGCATAAAAGTAATCCATACGACTCCAATCGTTTAATCCATGTCTTCAGAAGTGATATGTTAGGTGTGGGTGAGAAATAGATCAATATTTGGGTCCTTATTTTCCATTATTATGTTACTTTGGGGACCTTTTTTAAGCTTTAAAGTGAGTCACTGACTGTAAACTGTCATTGTATTGAAAGGACATACTGGGATATTCTTAAAAAAAACAAAAAAACATTGTGTTCCACATAAGAAAGAAAGATATACAGATTTGGAATGACATGAGAGTAAGTAAATGATGACAGAATCTTCGGTGAACTATTCCTAATTACAGTACAGTTAGAATTTCCATTTCATCACTGTCCTATAGCCGCATTAAAACTAGACTGATCACTTGCTTGATTTACAGTTTTTCTTGATTGCTAAGACACATTTCATGGAACAATTAACAATTTTCTTGAAACTATAATCACAATATCAAAACTACACATCAGTTTGTACAAACCTCAAACTTCCACATCAAAATCAAAAATTTCTCTCAAAAACATGTTATCTTCTATCAAAATTACTTTAAACATTGGCAACTCTAAAGTAATTTTAAAAAGGTTTATTTGAGAGTAGTCTACATTCAGGGTTGGAGCCATGGTGGGGCACCAGGGGGTAGTGTCCACTCTATCAAAACTTTTTTTTTTTGACAGCCTAAATATTCAACTCAACTGTAAAATACATTAAATAAATAAAGCAAATGAATTATTAAACTATTTGTGGTGTGTAATTGAACGTTTTGGGTGAAATGTGACAGTCAGGTGACTGCTCTCTTCTTAATTACAAAAATGTTGTCTGCCATATAATTCAGTCAGAGCTCAGAGGCTCAAAGGCCAAAAGAAGGAAATGGATTTAAGAAAAGGAATTTAACTAGGATTAGGAATTAACTAAATGATGTAACAAAAAAATTGCAAGCATAAGTGGAAAGATGAGGTCCTCAAGACAAGAGATTAACACCAGCACTTGGCATGTTCAGTTGTTCTAATTGTGTGTACAGCGGTTTACAACCTATTGTTGTGTTTTGTGATGTGAAGCTGTCTTAAACATTATTTAGGTTGATAATTAGATAGAATTTCATGCACTTAAACAAACAAAATCATAACAAAATTCCATCAAATTGAATTCAGTTTTATAAAAAATTTAATTAATTAATGTAAATATGTTGAGGTTTTATTCATTAGATTTTTTTTTTTTTTTTTTTTTTTTTTAATTACTCAATTACATTTCATGGAATTTTGTTATGAAATTGAAAACTGTAAATCTTAAATATAGGCAGTATTTTGGAGTGTGGAGGATCATTTGATTAGACATTTATTAGACAAACATTTTTAGATTACACTTTTTGTTTATTTTGTACAATTTTGGCATATTTTAAAGTGCTGACATGCCACAGTTTCAGACACATGTATACAGGCAAGGGATAAAGAAGCGTCTTCTGGCTGCAGCCTCTGCTTCACAACAGTTTTCAGGAATTGAACATATATCATGCACTCTGCTTTAGGAGGTGTTTAGGTTAATGTGGTTTGCAAGACTCAATCCAGTTTTTTTTTTCTCGGTGGAATGTTATAGTTCTCTCATTAGTAATTTTAGTTAATGTTAATTTTTTAATTTACATTTGACTCATGCTTATTTAAAAAAAAATAATAATAAATAAAAAAAATAAATAAAAAAAAAAAAAATATATATATATATATATATATATATATATATATATATATATATATATATATATATATATTAGGAAAGTGAGTTAATGAGCATAAAAGAAATTGTAACTGTCAAATCTTTTTCATTTGAACAGATTTTATTTATATCGAATGTTTGGTGATGTTTCAGTTGAGCTTATGCATGTGCATTTGTATCAAAGCCATAACTAGCAACGAAGGTATTGGGGGGAAAAAACTTCATTTTCAGCAACGTTACATCTTAAGGTAAAGTGACAAATCCATGCCCCCTTCAACATTTCAAATGTCCCCTCGGACAAATTATCCTTGGGTAAATTATAAAAGTGTTACTAGGTGAAAGAACTGTCAAAAAAAAACAAAAAACAAAAAGACAAAATCAGTTACTCTACAGTAACAAGTGATTTCAAAGTACAGAGAAATACTGTATGCAAAGTATACTGCACACAAAAATCTTACAGTAGTGCTCTGCCTTGTCAACTGCTCATCAGTATCAGTACAGATGTCAAGAACATGTCATACAGTACATTACATAGCCTGTAAAATACATAGCCTCTAACCTGCATGTGTAGAAGCCTGTCTGTATGTTACTGTGGTGATGGGGCGTGGCCAAGCGATGTCTGTGGAGAGCGAAGCCGAGAGAGTGAGTGCGGTAAGGTTTGACACCTGTGGGGAATCACCTCTAACAGCTGTTTTGTGTTTGCAGTGAGAACGCAGAGGGATTTAAAAGGGCAATCCAGACAGCCGGAAGAGAGAGAGAGAGAGAGAGACTCACACAGCAGGAACCGTATGTGCCTTGCACGTTGCTGAAAAGCAAAAATTGTGTCTTAATAAATTTACGTTGGATTGTTTGCCCGGCTCTCACTTCCTCTTTCATAAAAGAGTTACGAACCTGTCAAAGTTTTGCTGAAACCGAGAATCGAAGGTGGAAGAAACATCATCATGGTGTCCTCTCCGCTGGACGAAGTAGTCAAGAGCCTCGTCGGCATCCACCAAGCCCAACATCAGGCTCAACATCACCGGCAGGTGCTACGGAGCTTCATACACCATGGGCGGTCTTCAGCCACAACCCCGGACCCACTCATGACCGTGCCGCACATCACATTGTCCAAGATGGGACCTCAGGACGACCCGGAGGCTTTCATCGTTCTCTTTGAGCAAGTGGCCAAAGCATGAAAATGGCTGAGCACCCAGTGGGCGGTCTGCCTACTGCTGCTGTTGAATGGGGAAGCCCAACTCATGGCCCATCAACTGCCAGCCAACAATCTCCTGGTGTACGAGTATCTGAAAAGAACTATGTTGCAGCAGGTCAGCGCAGCCCGGGGTAGCCCGGAGCAGCATCGGCAGCGCTTCTGGTTACTGACATTGCGGGAGCATGACCGTCCGTTTGCCTTCTCCCGACAGCTCCGTGACGCCTGCCGAAGGTGGATGCTGGCTGAAGATTGCAACGCCGAGGAGCTGCTCAATCTGGTGGTACTGGAGCAGTTCATCGCCTGGCTACCGGAAGGGACAGCAGAATGGGTTCAGTGCCACTGACCGTCGTCAATGGATGATGCGGTCCAGCTGGCTGAGGACCTTATGATGCCATATCGGGGGCCGGTGTGCCCTCTTCTCTATCTCTCTCTCGTCCTTCCCCCTCCCCTCCCCCTCATCCCGTTCCTGTTCCCCAGAAATGGGGAATTCCTTTACCAAAACCCATTCCCCAGTCCTGTGGGCCGTTCATCCCGCTGGCTTTCCCTAACCCTCTCTGTTCTCCATCACAGGCTGGTAAATCCACTGCCGTGGGTGTGGGCATGAAGTCTGGTCCAGTCTGCTGAAGCTACGGGAACCTGGGCATTTCCAGGACCAATGCCCCGCGATGGAGGTGGAAACATTGGTCTGGGTCCCCCACACACCACAGGCCACTCTTGATTGAGCAGGAGTGTACTGGATACCTGTGAGTATAAAGGGGGGTACATATCAAGCTTTGGTGGATTCAGGTTGTAATCAAACCTCCATTCACCAAAGCTTTATTCAATCCGAGGCTTTTGATACAAGCTGGCGGGTGAAGGTAAGGTGTGTGCACGGGATATTCATGATTACCTGTTAGTGATGGTAAGCATCACTAGACAAAAGCATAGTGTCGAGGTTGTGGTTAGACTTTGCCTCACCCATCCACTAATCTTGGGTACGAATTGGCCGCCATTTACCACTTTATTGAGGGAAATTTGTGTGGATGGGTCCTGTAACAAAGTGTCTCGGTGTGTGGTTTGCGAATGACTGGCTGGGGCGGCGGAGCCAGGGCCAACTACGTCAGCTCTGTGTCAGGATGACGCAAGGAAGGTGCAAGTCTCGGCTTCCCCAGCTCTTAGAGGATTCCCTGCAGGGTATTACCCTCTGGAGCAGACATGAGACGAGACCCTTAGGCACACCTTTGGTCAAGTGAAAGTGATTGATGGCCAAAGCCTCCGGCCAGACATTGCACTCACATATCCGTATTTTTAAATTATCAAGGATCGGTTGTATTGAGTGAAGCAGGACTCTCAGACAAAGGAAGATACAACCCAATTATTAGTATCGAAGAGCCATCAGGAAATGTTATTCCAGATGGCTCATTATAATCCAATGGCGAGTCACTTAGGGCAGGAAAAAACACCGAACCGTCTAATGGCTCGGGATGTTCACAGATGGTGTGTGGCATTCCGTGAATGTCAGCTGGTGATCCGCCGGTTACCCCAAGAGCGCCATTGCACCCGTTTCCATTGATCAAGGTCCCCTTCAAAAGAATTGGTATGGACCTTGTCGTGCCATTAGAGCGGACGGCATGCAGGCATCGCTTTATGTTGGTTCTGGTGGACTATGCAACGTGATATCCAGAAGCAGCACCTCTGCGCATCATCTCAGCATGTAGTGTTGCGGAGGCACTCTTCAGAATAATCTCCCGAGTCAGGATTCCAAAAGAAATCCTCACTGATCAAGGCACAACGTTTATGCCACGCACACTACGCGAATTGTATGAATTATTGGGGATTAAATTTATTCGGACCAGCGTTTATCACCCCCAAATGGATGGCTTGGTCAAATGATTTAAGCAGACACTAAAAAAGACACTCAAAACTGGGATAAGTGGCTCGAGCCTCTATTATTTGCAGTTCAAGCCTCCACAGTGTTCTCCCCATTTGAATTATTGTGCACGCTGTGTGGTCGACACCTGTACAGTAATTCAAATGGGGAGTACCCCGTGGACGTCCTATGGGAAAATTGGGAGGAGGGACCTTCAAACAGCAAAAACTAAATTCAATACGTTCTTGACCTGAGAGCAAAACTCCTAAACGTCAAAGAACGTCAAAGCTGGCTGTATAATAGGGGTACACGGCTACGGGAATTTGCACCGGGAGATAAAGTTCTTGTATTACTCCCCACATCGTACTCTAAATTATTCGGCATGTGGCAAGGGCCTTTTGAGGTCACGCGGCAAGTTGGGGAAATCGATTATGAGGTTAAACTAATGAAGAGGTGGAGCACGTCAGATTTATTACCTCAATCTCCTAAAACCATGGAGAGACACGGTGGTGACTTTGGCGAGGGTGGTTCCGGAGAGGGAGGAGCTCAGACTGGAGGTCAACTTAAAAGCCACCGATTGAGTTACTTGCGGAGACCACCACTCACCGTCACAAGTCACAGATATTGCCAGGTTGCAAGGAGAATTCTCTGATGTGTCGCCTCTTCCCGGTCATACAAATCTCATAGAGCACCATATCGAAGTAGTGGTACACAGTCGTCCCTACCGATTACCCGAACACAAAAAAAGAAGTGGTTCGTGAAGAATTAAAGGCCATGCTGGATATGGGGTGATAGAAGAATCCCACAGTAACTGGGCCAGCCCAGTGGTGTTGGTTCCGAAGAATGACAGCTCTGTCCGGTTCTGTGTGGATTATAGAAAAGTCAATGCGGTGTCTAATTTTGATGCATACCCGATGCCTCGTATTGATGAACTGCTTGATCGGTTATTTGAATATCGCTTTTATTCGAAGCTGGATTTGACAAAGGGATATTGGCAGATCCCCTTAACTCCCATGTCCCGTGAAAAAACAGCATTTTCCACACCGTTTTGGCTACACTAATTTGTCATTCTTCCTTTCAGTTTGTTTGGGACCCCAGCTACGTTTCAGGGGCTCATGGACAGAATCCTCAGATCGCACGCCGCTTACACCGCTGCCTACCTAGATGACATCATTATTTACAGTAATGATTGGCAGCGGCACCTGTAGCATCTGAGGGCTGTCCTGAAGTCATTGAGATGAGCGGGACTCATGGCAAATCCTAAGAAATATGCAATTGGATGGGTGGACATATGGTATCTGGGCTTCCACTTAGGTCATGGACAGGCGCGGCCCCAAATTGATAAGACCGCAGCGACTGCAGCCTAAGTATTGCACAATTGAGAAGGAGTGTTTGGCCATCAAGTGGGTGGTCCTCACCCTTCGGTACTATCTGTTGGGACGTGCTTTAACCCTCTGTTTGGACCACGCCCCACTCCAGTGGTGACATCGAATGAAGGATGCCAGCGCGGATCACCCGTTGATATGTAGCTCTCCAGACTTTTAAGTTTGAGGTGGTCCACAGGCTGGGGGTACAGATGGTTGTTGCAGACTTCCTCTCCAGGAATGGGGGGAGTGAGTAAGTGACAGGCCAGACAGCTCCCCGGCCAGAGTCGGGCGATGGGGGTATGTGGTGATGGGGGTGTGGCCGAGCGATGTCTGTGGAGAGCGAAGCCGAGAGAGTGAGTGCAGTAAGGTTTACACTTGTGGGGAATCACCTGTAACAGCTGTTCTGTGTTTGCAGTGAGAATGCAGAGGGATTTAAAAGGGCAATCCAGACCACCAGAGGGGAGAGAGAGACGTATTGCTACAGTGTACCATGCAAAAGAACATACACTAGGCAAACAGAATAGAGATATGTCCTAAGACTACTGTTCCTCTGCCCCTTCCTCTAACTCTTTCATTATTTCTCAGCCTTTCAGCTCTTCAAATATTGTTTGGATCCATTTTTCCAAAGCAAATAATTACCTGTTGCCCTAATACTGTAATTTATCCTAAGATTCTGATTGGTGTGTAAAAACTTTTGCTACTTAGTGTTTTCACAGAAATGTGTGTTAACTGAGTTCAGGCTTGGACGCCTTTTGAGTGGTTGTGCTCTATGAATGAGAACATGGTTAAACGTGTGCACAATGAGGACATTCGTGTGTAGAGTTTTTCAGAAAATGTCAAACTAATTGGAACGTGTGAAAACTGGTGAATTATGTTTATAGCTTTGAGAAATGTGTCTGTTTCGAGAGTTGAAGGAATGGTTAGAGGAATTGGGCCAATAGAATCAGTTATAGTCAGTTATAGCAATCAAGAAAAACGGTAAATATGCAAATGAACTGGAAGATTTCAGTGTGTAAACGGAAATAGCTATATCCCATACAATTACTACAGCAAATCTTACAGGGAAGATTTTATAATCGTCTAACAATAAGATACTTTCTTGCATTCATATTTTTGTAATTTGCTTCTAATATGTAAGAATGAATAATCCTGATAATCTCATATTTTTGCAGTCTGTGCATTTACTGTATATCTACTACTTTTGACATTCTGCATTTTACACACGAAAAATGCAATTCTTAGTATCTCAGTTGTTTTTTGTTTTGTTTTGTTGGTTTTGTTTGTTAATGTTTTGAGGAGCATTGAGTTCACTTTTGTTGAAATGATGTAAGTGGTATTGAATTCACTTTAGTTGAAATGTTTTGGTATAAGGGTGTTGGTGGTTAAGCGTGTTATAAGAGTGAGAGAGAGTCTGGCTGTTTGTGGAGGAATCCACTGAGTGTACTTACAGTACCAAGAAAATAGGCATATAGTTGCATCACTTAGAAGAGGAATGGTTTCAGATGATTTCACATTTAATATATATCTATAGTATCTGCTGTGAGAATAGAGCACACTGATAAAGCAAGTCTTTATTTATGAAACTTCACATTGAAACAACACTTTGTGGTTGTCTGCCAGTGTGTGTATGTGTGTGTCTCCTGCTTTGGACTATGCTTTACCAGTTGCCAACATGATGAGATTTTTTATTATGTGTGTGTGTGTGTGTGTGTGTGTGTGTGTGTGTAGAGAGAGAGAGAGAGAGAGAGAGAGAGAGAGAATAGTTTTCTACTATCTGAGTTTGACTTGAGTTTGCAAACAGTAGTCATATGTTCCATGAGACAAGGTGACATCTTTCAGAAATATGCTCTGCTAACTATGTAACTTGACACATATGTACATACAGTTTTTTATATATAGTGCAATGAAATACAAAAAAAAATGGTCTGAGCAGTTAGTTTCTATTTTAAACCATTGGTTTTGTGCTGTGTATGAAAGCTGGTTATGTTTTGCAAAAAACTTCTGCAAACATTAATGTCTCTGTTTATTTCCTGTTCTCCCCCCACATATTCTGCAGGTGTTCATCAACAGGAAGTCTGTTGTCAGATCTTCTGTCTTCAAAGTTGACAGTTATGACACTCAATCTGTTCATTTTTTAGTTAAGCTTTACTCAAGGTGTGTAGTTTTTTCAGGTTTTTATTGTTTCATTCAGAATTTCCCAACTAAAAAAAAAAAAAAAAAAAAAAGATCTACGGAATCCCTTGACACAGGGGTTTTCAAACTTTTTGATGCCAAGAGCATGATGATGATATTGTTTCACTTCCTAAAATGTAAAGACATCTTTACATATTTTAATGTATGAAGACCCTTTTTATTTTGTTTAAGAAAAATAACAAGCATGATATTGTAGGCAAAAGTTTGGTTGTGAAATTAAATAATTTACATGGTCATTATACTAAAGCCTAAAGCTAAAATTATTATCTGGAAAATATGTACATTGTATTAAGTTGATTGTGCATCTTTTTTCTACCCACTATTCAAATCTTTTTATAGGGGAGACAGGGGCTTTCACTAGTAATAATATTTAGATTCAAAAGACCAATTATGCAAATGTATGTTTTGTATGTTGGTTTCAAACACCTAGTTCAAAAACTTTTTAAATGAGAATAGATTTTGTGAACAATAATCTCTAAAGTAAATTTTCACATTCAGGCAAGGGTCGATTATATTATAAACGTGGATTTTTACAGAAAGGTTCAAATGTGTTTTTAGGACAAAGGTATTTTTCATGAAAGTCAGGTCAGGGCGTGTTGTCACATCATAAATATACACAATTTTATCAATTCCAATTTTTGTTGGCCAAAACAATGTTTTGATATTTTTGTCCATTACCTGTTCCATTTGTGTAGCTTCAGTAATCATTTTGTGCCCAATAATTGATTTACTTTAAGTTTTCACATGAAATAATATCACATGACAACCTACTCCCTATATAGTGACAACATAGCCCGCTAATGGAGCAAGTTGTCACAAAAGTCAGTGTGTTATCAGTGAACAGTATCTTAATTCCTGGGCACCAACTGTAAAGGACTTTAAAGGGATAGTTCACCCAAAAATTAAAATTCTCTCATCCTTTACTCTCCCTCATGCCATCCCAGATGTGTGACTTTTTTCTGCTGAACAAAAACGAAGATTTTTAGAAGAATATCTCAGCTCTGTAGGTCCATACAATGCAAGTGAATGGTGACCAGACCTTTGTAGCTCCAAAAATCACAAAGGAAAAATAGAAGAAATTCGTAAGTTAAATCCATATCTTCATAAGCAATACAATAGGTGTGGGTGAGAAACAGATCAATATTTAAGTCCTTTTTTTTTACTCTAAATCTCCACTTTCACTTTTAGATGTGAAAGTGAAACTAAACAGGCACCATATGTGACTTTCCGAGATTTAGAGTGAAAAAAGGGCTTAAATTTTGATCTTTTTCTCACCCACTCGTCTTGACAAAGGTTTTTGTGGTTTTAACTTTTAAGATGTTGAAAGTTGACATTTGCTTGTTTTGAATGCCAAGCGCTGCACCCTTTATCTGCTTTCAGACTGGCTGTTGCACAGTTAAACAATTGCACCTGTAGTTGAATGGTCTACCTGTAAAAATATCTAAAAATCCTTGAAACAAGATCAATTTGATTTATCTTGTTTTAGAAACAACACTGCATGAGGTATTTAGGTTTTTCAGAGAATGTATTTTTAACATGTGTATTTTGTCTCACTGGCAGAGTTTTTAATAGTCAAAACAAGTGAAAAAAATCTACCAGTGCTGAAGTAATCCAAGTATATAGAATACGTTACTGACCTTGAGTAATCTAATGGAATATGTTACAAATTAAATTTCACAGCATGTATTCTGTAGTAGTGGAATACATTTCAAAAGTAAGCCTCCCAACCCTGCATGTGTATATACGATACAACGGTGCTACATACATACCTTAAGGACAATTTGCTTTTTTTCTGGTCACAAAGTATATCAAGATATTTTTATTGAATATTGATGATGGGGGATTTATAGTGATATTGTGCACATAAAGGGGCAATAGTTCTATTGCAAAATTTGCCAACTATTGCAAGTAATTTTGAGACAGCAAGATGCTTTTTTGAGTAACAAATTAAGATGACCACTTCAGGGAAGAGTGCACCATTTTTACCCCAAATACTATAATTTATTGGACAGTTATTGAAAAACTTTTGATTTACAAAACTGAAAATGAAAAAGATATTCTATCTCAAAATAAATGCGACAACTTCAGGGATTTTCATAAGCTCGATTAAGTTGCAACATTTTAAAAATTATCATTTTAAAATATTAGATCAAATTGCCTAAACATCAAACTTTAGACATTGTATGCCATGAGCTCATGGATCAGAAAATTTTCACTATTATTAAATGCAACAATCATTAAATCTGGCACATTTTAAGATACCAGAGAGGTGCTTTTTTCCCCCCCTCCCCTTTCTCCCCAGTTTGGAATTACCAATTCCAAATGCGCTCCTCCCAAGTCCTCGTGGTGGCATAGTGACTCGCCTCAATCCGGGTGGCGGAGAAAGAATCTCAGTTGCCTCCGCATCTGAGACCGTCAATCCACACATCCTATCACGTGGCTTGTTGAGTGCGTTACCACAGAGACGTAGCGCGTGGAGGCCCACGATATTCTGAACTGTGGTAGTCAGCGTCAATACTCGCTGAGCTACCCAGGCCCCCAGAGAGGTGCTTTTTATTGGATAAAATTCAGTGTCCAATTTATTTCTTGCAGGACAGCTTTCATAACTTTCAGAAGTGTTTTATAAACCATGCTTTAAAATGTTGTGAATGTGTGCGCTCATGTTCTCTCCATAAGTTCACAGGTATTGTAGGACAATCATATGTTTCAGTAGTTCGTATGTTAATGTAACCTTGTGTTGAAGCAGTAAACGTATTTGGCTTGCTGTCCGTATACTGAAGGGCTCGGAGCTCGAGAGTCAACTCGAGTCCTGATTACCCCCAGAAAAGGCATTAAGATGAAAGAACAGTACCATGACTATGGCAGGAAGCATTTAGGACAGCAAGCCAGTAACAATTCTATTTGGTAAATTGGCTTGGCAGTTGCTTCTGAATTGTTCTCCCCCCCCAAAAAATATGTATAGAGGGAGTGCTTTAAGCATTTGCTTGAAGGTGCATTCTTGTACGATGGCTGGTCGAGAGGGCTACACTGCGATTCGAACAAGAAACCACCACTCATCATAGAAGTGGGTGGGCTCACGGTATATGAACAGGTTGGGTGAAAATGAGAGTTGGCTCATGCTGCATTCAAAAGGGAGGGCTCACACTGCGATTTGAACGGGAGACTGCTCTATTGAGAGAGAGTGCAAGCTCACAGCATTCAAACGGGTAAGCTCAGCAAGCAATCAAATGGGAAAGGTCAGAATGAGAGTTGGCTCACGCTGTGTTCGAAAGGGAGGGCTCACACTGCAATTCGAATGGGAGACTGCTCTATAGAGAGAGTGCTCGATGCATTCGAACGGCTAAGCCCAGCAAGCAATCGAATGGGGAGAACGAGAGGAACGGGGCTTGTTTGCAGAGGTAGCCTCACTTAATAGACTACCCATAGATAGGGAAATATGGTGCTTTGAGAAGAGGAGATGGTGACCACTATCTCCTGTAATACTAGCTGCAGCTGCTGAGAAGCGAAGTCTAAAAGGCTTTGGCGGAAGCATGGTAAAACGCTGCTGCGGCAGTAGAGTAAAGTGGGCCTCCTGTGGGAGCAGAGTTAAGGCAGTGCTGTGGCAGTGGAGTAGAGGTGATGGAATAGTTAAAAAAAGAAAAAAAAGAAAAGAAAAGAAAGGGGGGGGGGGTTGTGTGCTTCTGCGGGAGCAGGAGTTTAAACCACTGCTGTGGCAGTGGATCGAGTATTTGGGGGCATAGTGAAGGAGCTTCTGTGGGAGCGCTGCTGTGTTTCCATTGCTGTTGATGCACTTCTATGAAAGTATGGAACTTAGACATTGAATAGAACAGGAATTTAAGGGCTCTCGCAGAGACCTGCTGGAAGTAATATTGGTGAGACCCTGCGGAAGGCGCAATTTCAGGCTTTGCTGTAGAAAAGACAAAATAATCATATTTAGGTGAAACTTTTGAAAAAAAAATGTGCTAGGGAATACAGTACATCTTCATATTCAATGTGAAAAAATTGCATAAAATGATCTGAGAAATAAGAGCTTTGGCTCTGTACTGCATAAATATATGCATGGACTTGCAATCATCATTGAAGGATTCACTTTAGGCCATTCGTTCCTTAGGAGTATAACGGTCACCTGTAGTACAATATACATCTTGCATAGGAGATGCATTGCATGGCAATAGGTGTGAATTATCTAGGAATGCATTGAGTTGCAGCTCTGCACTGCATACAGAAATGTAGGAGATATGTGCTGGGAAATACAGTACATCTTAATAAACAATGTAAAAAAAAACAGCATAAAATGATCTGAGAAATAAAAGCTTTGGCTCTGTACTGCATGCAGATAGGCATGGACTTGCAATCATTATTGAAGCATACACTTGTAGTCATTCGCTCCTTAGGAGTATGACTGCCCCCTGCTGTACAATATACGTCAATAATGCTGAGAGCAAGCGAGACGCCTTGCGGGATGTTTATGAATGAGTTGGGACACAGCGCATGATCCACCTCTTGGGGAGACGAATTCGGCTCGTGTCTGTTCGGACAGAGGCCGTGTAGAACTGCAGTGTGCTGTGGAATGGTCAGAGCGAGTGCTGCACGGCAGCGAGCTTGCGTTAAAATGTCTGCATTGGTTTGAAAATAATTTGTCATTAGATTATTGGTCGATTGAAGGGAGCTCTGTTTGCATGATGCCCCTGTGTTCAGAATGAAATAAATCACGCTCCGAAGGGCACTCTGGAGGGAGAAACAATCGTAATATTATTGTTAGAAGATGAGGAACCATCGCTGAATAGAGCACGACCCCTAAACAAGCTGTGAGGAGATAATGAGGCATCACATGTGTGGCAGAATCGGATTAAACATGCTGGGGCTGAAATGGTTGTTGGATTGAACAGTTAATCTTCGTTTCTCTCGCTTTCAAAATTTTTTACTCTAATGGCATGCAGCCGGAACGGCGCCCGTTCGCGGAGGCAGCTGGCACTGCTTTTCTGGTGGAAAGTTTAGATAAGAGAACATATGAGCAGTCATAACGAACTGTTTCACATTTTAAAGTGCAAGAGCGGCCAGTTTGCGGCAGCAACTTCACGCTATAAACTGCTTCGTCGAATGGAGCATAGAAAGACAGACAGGGTAAAATAAATAAATAAATTATATATATTTATAACACTTAACGTGGTAGCCGTCAATACTGCTAAAAACAAAGAGCTGCTGTGGCAGTTTCTGTTGAATAACGAGATGGTCTTTGGATGGAAGAGCTGTTCTGGTGGAGCCGAATGCTTTGCAGGGAAGTTGCATCCTATGATCCGTCTGCCTGGGGCTGTTCGTGGGGAAAAGGGCGGGGCCGAATGCCAGAAAGATTCTTATGTCAGAAGAGTTGTCACAGGAAGCAGGTAAGCAGCGGCTTATATACTCCTGCACGTGGGCTGTGATTTGTCAGATTATAATTAACATGCTCTTCCCGAACCTCTGTTAATTAACTCCATTATGCATAAACATTAGAAATGACTCGGACATAAATTTTATTATCATCCCTGCAGATTTATATGCAGACTGTCTAAAGGATCTTTACGGATTGAAAGGAACATCAATACGTCTGAGCTTCAGTCAGAAAAAAACCGTTACATCAGCACTCGCGACGATTCAATAGTCAAAAGTTACTTGCAAATTCAGCAGGCATTTCCCCGGATTATACGAAGATGATAGAATTTAACTTCTCAGATGGGTCTTTGACCTTTAAAAACCTTCAAGAAAATGACAGTGGGAAATATGAGACCCTTGGGGGCCCCTGGGAACTAGAAACTCTGGCTGCATTCACACTTACAGTGGAGCTAAGCTTTCTTTCTTAGTTCACATCAGGTCATAGAGTTTAAAAAAGCAGGTTTAGGGTCTTTTATGTGTTTACATGATAACTGTTGGAGTTTGAATTCACAAACATTCCAAAACAGACTCTGAACATTCCATCAATATAAATCTGTGGGATATTTGTGCTGCGTTCTCGTCGTGTCAGAATTGCTGTAATTACAAGATGGCAACTCTAAGATTCTTCTTGGAGCTGTTCAAATCCTGGGACCTTAGAAGTTATTTATTTGTATGGCAACACTAATAATGCCAAAACAGCTTTGTTGTTTATAATAGTGAGTTATTTCAGGTGCAGTTTTAAACTTGGTGCTAACTGCTACAGATTTTCCACGCAGAACAATAAATCAAACAGTCCATTTCCAGAATAACTTTTAATGTTCTTATTCAATGAGGGTATGCATGTATGTGTGTGTGGTTCTATAGAAAATCATTTCAAGTTACTTGGCAAATGCGAGCTATCTCAGGACTATATAGATTTAGTATTTATAAGCACTGAAGATGAGCTTGCAAAGAAAAATTAAGATAATCAAAACTATGTAAACTTAAGTAATGATTGAAAACAGGTATTAGATGCATAAACAAGAAATTTAGTGTACTTTTAATATGTATGTACACAGTATAAAATACATTGCAAGGACTTGTATGAAATGGGACCATCATCAACAAACTAATGTTCCAGGGTGTGAGTCTCTGATTGGCTGGATGAATAACCTCAGCAAATGAGAGGCTCTGAAACTGCTGATCAAGTGAGGTGTGCATAAGTTCGTGATGGGAGAAAGGTGCCATCCGTTGTTCCTTGCAGGCTACTCAGCCTTACAAGCTCCATAATGTTAGGATTAGGGTGGGGGCGGGGTTAGGGTATCTGCTGCCTGCCAGGAACAAACCATGGCCCCTTTGCAAAGAAGGATATAGCGGCAGGCATTGCTCCAAAAAGGGGTGGGAGCTCCAAACTGCCATTAAAGATATAAGAAGCCCCTTACCTAACCTTTTCCCTAACCTAAAAGGGATAGTTCACCCAAGAATGAAATTTCTCTCATGATTTACTCATTCTCAGGCCATCCCAGATGTATATGACTTTCTTTCTTCAGCAGAACACAAATTAAGATATTTAGAAGAATATTTCAGCTCTGTAGGTCCTCATAATGCAAGTGAATGGGTGCCAAAATTTTGAAACTCCAAAATCCACATAAAGGGAGCATAAAAGTAATATATATGACTCCAGTGGTTAAATCCATGTGTTCAGACATGATATGAGAGGTGTGGGTGAGAAACAGATCAATATTTAAAGCTACGCCATGTAACTTTTGGCCCTCTAGCGGTTTAAGCATAGAACTGCAAGTTACTTGCGGAGGGACATTGTTACAAATAAATAATGTTACAAAAGTTAGGCAACGATGACCAGGGTTGGGAAGGTTACTTTTAAAAAGTATTCTACTACAGATTACAGAATACATGTTGTAAAATGTAATTTGTAATGTATTCTGTTTCATTACTCAAGGTCAGTAACATAATCTAAATACTTTGGATTACTTCTTCAGTACTGGCAAATTTGTTCACTTGTTTCGACTATAAACAAGTAAATAAAGTAAGAAAATACACTTATATAAATTGAAAAAAAAAAGCCTAAATATCTTATGCAGTTTTGCTGTTTAAATAAATAAATAAACCTAAATGTTCACATTACAATTTACACAAGGTTAACTACTTTTGCTGCTCCAGCTTTAAAACCCCACAGAGTGTACACATCGACATCCTTTTCTGATCGTATTTGGATTGTGTACATAGAATGAGGCAGAACGTATATTATTTGTATCTTTCTATACGATGTTAAAGGCTACATTGATTAACATTTTTGTAAAAATACCCTAACTGCAATAAAAATATTGACAAGGCATATAATCATGTATTTACTGGATTTATGTTTTATCTGTTCTGTTCACGAAGTAGCCTCTCTATTGAGCTCCCGGGGAAAATTCCTCGATGTCATACCCGCATTTTCACTCACAACAGCATGAATATGTATGAATGTAACACATCATAAGAAAGTGTTTCACTGCTGTTCAAACGCTCCTTGGATTGGATAAATCAATTACCAATGATTTAAATTGTAACTGTAGTGGAATACAGTTACTTATATTTTGTATTTTAAATACGTAATCCCGTTACATGTATTCCGTTACTCCCCAACCCTGACGATGACATAAGACCTAAAAATTGATAGTCATATCAGATAAAGTCAAACGGTGGAAACTATAACTTAGCTAGCAGGCAAATTGACTAACTGGTTTAAAGATTGGCGTTGTTACCAGCATAAAGTTTCTTTCCATTGTGCTTCCTCGAAAGTGAAATCAAGCTCTTCAGTACCACAATCCATAATAAAACACCCCATTAAAGTGGCTAACGCTATCTCATGAACTACAGCACTAAAAGAGCTTCCTGGCTAACTATCAGTCCAATAAAATATCTTACCTGTCAAGCAAAAAAAAAGCCATCTCTGGGATGGTTTTAAATTCTTTCAGATTTTGGAGTTGTCTCCACCACTGAAAAATCCAAGCCGATGTTATTTTGTGTTTTATTACAGGCTCTGTCTCTTTCCCTTTTTGCTTGCAGACTGTTCTCGTTTCGGTATCTTTATTTTGAAAACGGGCAATTCCCCAGAGGTTTACTTTTTTGAATGATCCATGGTCAGTGTTGCTCATTTGTTGTGGCTACAAGCTTTCAGCTTAAAACTACTACCACCTATCATACATATCTGGGATGGTATGAGGGTGAGTAAATGAGAGAATTTTCATTTTTGGGTAAACTAACCCTTTAACCGTAAGTGGAAGTGACGCCACCTTTTGGAGTTGGCGCAACCCCCTTTTGGAGTAACAACGCCCCTTCTGTTGTAACTTCACCCTCTTTCGGAGATGCTGCCTCCATTTGAAGGTCTCCCGCCTGCAGCTATGCCTACTTGCATTTACTTATCAGGCCACTGGTGGAAATGTCCAGTAGATGGCACTAGATGCATAAGTGCATTGTTTTGTATGTAATGAACTTAATGAACAGTAATGAACATTAATTTATTACCTCTATTTGTTGTTACGAAATGTGCTCCAGGTTACAATAAAATAATGAAATTGCATGTCAAACAGAAATATGAGTTTACTGCTTCTTAACTGTTGAGGCTTTGAGCTTTCATAGAATTCTAAGTTTACAACTCATTACGAGTTCTACACAGACATGAACACTTTGTCCGAATGTCATAATTACAGTAATTCCACATGAAGTGAATGCACCATTAATCATTTTTGGAAGAAACAAAAACACAACAACCCAAGTTTGTACAAAAACAGTATGTTGGCCTTGTCATACAGTAAATACTTCCAATGAACTTTTAAGTATCTCAGCATGGATTTTGTTGCTATCTAACCTGGCTCTGTTTGTACATCAGGTGCTGTATCTGAGCCCTTAATCGAATTTAATCAGAACGACAGTAACTGCTCGGCTGATGGCAGTTGGGCCGCTTATGACTGTGACCACAGTGTATGTACACGGACACACGGATCTCTTGCCTCCATTAACATCACTGTTATTGCATTGGGCAGTAGACAAGTTCAAGGTCAGGCCAACAACCATGTGAGCAGGAATCATTCTGGAATCAATCATTCACACTGAACATTGTGTAAGCATACATTTCACAAAGCTTCGAAACTTCATCAGATGATAACAACTGTGATTGTGCTCTAAATCAGCTTTCTCATGGGCTTTTTACACTTGAAATAGTCAAAACAGGGGTATGTATTTCATGTTTCACATTTATCATACTGTGGACTAGTAAATAATCCTGGGTTGTCAGGTTTTGGGATTTCACACTGTGCATATGTAGGGTTATTAAAGAGATAGTTCACCCAAAAATGAAAATTCTCTCATCATTATTCACCCTTATGCCATCCCATATGTGTACTGAATCTGCTGAACACAAATGAAGATTTTTAGAAGATATCTTTTGGTCCATACAATGCAAGTGAATGGGTGCCAAAATGTTGACACTCCAAAAAGCCATCATAAAAGTAATCCATAAGACTCCATTGGTTAAATCAATATCTTCAGAAGCTATATTATAGGTGTGGGTGAGAAACAGATCACTTTCATATTCTTCTTCTTGTGTTTTTGGTGATTTACATTCTTTATGAATATTGCCCCTACTAGGCAGGGAGAAGAATTTCAAATAAAAAAAAGTACTTAAATATTGATCTGTTTCTCATCCACACCTATCATATAAATTCTGAAAATATGGATTAAAACACTGGAGTTGTATGGATTACTTATGATGGCTTTATGTGCTTTTTGGAGTGTCAAAATTTTGGTACCCATTCACTTGCATTGTATGGACTTCTAAAAATCATAATTTGTGTTCTGCAGAAGAAAGAAGATCATACACATCTGGGATGGCATGAGGGTGAGTAAATGATGAGAGAATTTTCATTTTTGGGTGAACTATCCCTTTAAGGGTTATAGTGCTGCAAAAGGCATGCAGGCTTCATATGGGTTCAATTTAAGTACTACCTTTATTCAAAACTACAAGTGTGAAACTTAAAAGTGGCCTTAACCATGATTCAGCATTGTTATTGTTTCTTATACATTACCTTTTGATCCAAAACTTTGTTTTTATTGCATTCGTAATACCGTCTTCTGTCTTTAGGCCTGGAAAAACAGGAAACTTGTCTTTTTGGATTGTTTTTACCATTTGTGTTGGTGTTGTGCTGGGTTTCCTTTTGGGTTTGGTTATAGTGCTTGTCAAAAAAAGAAACCCTTCAAAGATTCATCCACAGGTAATTGTCAAAATTTCTCTGTTTCTCTAAAAAAATAAATAATTGTGCTTTATACTAAATTATTTCACTTTGGATCAGTCTAGTGTTGCCGTGATTGACGAGACAATGAGTGTACAGGGTCCTGAAACTGTGTACAGCACAGAGCACAAGGCAAACACATACCAGACTCATGCAGCAAACAACACTGACAGAAACATGGAAGGAACCATTTACGACACCCCATCAAGAAAAGTATGATGCATCTAAGATTAGAAATGGAGGAAATATGATAATTTGCTAAATCATAACCTAGAAACATTGCAAGATGAAGGCCTTTTTTAAAAATTTTTTTTTTTTTTTTTTTTTTTTTTTTTTATATACCAGATACAGTATGACTAGTTTTGATGCAAATAAATCTCATATAACTTGTTTGTTGGTTTGTGACTTTCCTAACCTAAGGTTCATCAAGCCGTCAGTCTGGAGGTAATGATAGAAAATCAGGAGCAACAGCGCCCTCGAGAGGACAACATGGTTAAAGTAAGAGCTACCTTACACCAGGCAGCAGAACCCGATTCGGAACAAATCAACACAATTTACTGCAAACTGGGAGAGATATGACTCTAATTAGATTACGCCTTCTCATAGTATAATTGTTAAATAGCCTATTAAAAAAAACTCCAATCTTGTATTCTATGCACATTTAAGCTGTTTATGTGGCTAAGAGGGTGGCTCCCCCTGGTTAAAATCATCTTATTACAGAAAAGACTATTTTTGTCAGAATTGTATAATTATTACAGGCTCATGTCAAGCAGTCACACTGCAGATGAGAGGTATTTCATTGGTCCTATAAATTTTCTCATGTTGGTAAATTAATTCCAAACGAATCTTTTTAGACTGAACTCTTTGATGTGGAATGGAGATGGTATATTTTATGTAATGTGTTATAGTGCTATTATCAAATAAAGACAACTACACAGCTGTTATGTTGTTATTTACCATGCAATTATCATTCCAGTTGAGGTCACAATGAATGCAGAAGGAACATGCTGACACAGTTCAACATTAGAGAATCCGCAGTGAACATATAGAAAAATCTAAAAACAATATGCATATTACAATAATAATAAAAATTAATGCATATCAGCGCTATATTTTTGTCTGCAGGTTACATCTTTAAGACATTTCTACTGTTTTGTTTTTTGTTGAAAATGTTACATATATCGTGGAGAGCTGGGGCTAGTTTTCAGAATGTCACAATGTTTTCCCCCAGTGTTTGTTTGCTCTATACTAGCAGTGGTACTAGTAGTAGTACTAGTAGTATGTTCATTATAAACACTAATTTAAAACTATCTAACTAACTGTCTCAAATTATAATAATTTGTGTGAATTCTATCCTCCAAACAAAAATTACAAAATCATCATATTTTTTTTTTTTTTTTTTTTTTCTATATGTGTTGGGTAAACAAGTGAACACAATAAAAACACACTAGCATACAGGCATGAGTCAACTATAAAAAAAGGCACATTTAAACTGAAATGTTAAACTGTGTTCTCAGGACATAGAGATTTTTTTGTAAATATCAGGTTGGGGCAAGACACAAGTTGTAAAACCTAGTGAAAGTTCTAGGGGAAGCCCAACCTGCAGCTTGCAGATTTCTTCAAGGGAAACACCATTAGACAAAGCCCATGAAGTGGCCATGCCTTTAATGGAGGAGCTATAACTTCTATAGAGCACAACAGTGCCCCGCCAATTTATTCATCATCTGGGTTCCGGAAGTATTTTTCCCATTCATTTTTTGCATAAGCTTTTCATAAAATTCTCCATAAAGGAGTTATTAGCAATGAACCAAACCAACCAGCTCCGAGGCAAATTTGCCATGAACTCTCGTTTTTTGTAAAGGAACACAAAGGTACAAGGCTGTGTATTTACCGTCTTTCACGAGGGTACAAACTACAATTCCATGAAGCATTGCGAATGATGTAATTAAATAAAAAACGATGGGAATATATCAAACTATTGATTTAAGTTTGTTGATTAAGTATAGAAACAATATATTTTACGTTAATTGCAAATGATTCAGATATTTACAATTATACAAGTAGTTTAATGGTAAAGGGAGACCGACTCGATCACGTCACTCACAGTGCGTCATGGTTGCTCCGAGGAAAATTTTGTGGTCTTTTTGGCCGAGGTTCTCTGATTGGTGAAGCGTTCTCTGCTGTACCATGAGTTATGACCTGCGTGAAGTTGGCCCCCCACCCAACGCAAAACGTCGGCAAAATAGTCTCAATCGTTTGTGCTGCTTCGGTTTTTTAGATATATGTATAGGTCATTCTGAGGTCACTCAGCCCCCCATTAGAACGGAAATTTTACCGGCACAAACCAGCACAAACGAAGCACAAACGACTGAGGCTAATTTGGGTGAATTTGGAGCATGTGGGGGGGCTGAGTGAACACAGAATGACCTATAAATACACAAATGAACATTTTTACAGCACAAACGATTGAGACTATTTTGCCGACGTTTTGCGTTGGGTGGGGGGCCAACTTCACGCTCCCTGAGTAATGTAGTTGTTTACCAGGAATTCCGCTATCAAACACGCTATTTAACCCTTACCAGCCGGAGCGTTCAAATTTGGGAACAATTATTCCCATGGTTCCTGTCTCAGTATCTTCGCCGTCCAATCACCGATTTTATTTCTGAAAACTGCCAGATACTCATGACAATATAAGCTAAAGGCACATATGACTGGTTAAGGGGTTACTGGGTGTGAATAATTAATGTATCGTCATCATCCTCCATTTGCCTGAGCGGAGCCAGAGAGGATATCCCGGGAGATTACCTTCAGTGTTGGACTTACTGCTTCAAATTGAAAACTGGGGTGATCTTTCGAGGTATGACAGGTTATTTAACATGTGTTGTCAATATTGTCTATTGAAAGTCAAAACGTTTTACTTACGAAGCATTTATTTGTAGGAGTAACACTAGTTATTTCTGGAAAAAATGACATGACCATTGGCGTTCATCGGACAGGCAGCTCTCCTCTATTTTTAAGCAAATTTCTGTGAAACTTGATAAATAAACATTAGCTAGCAATACTATGTACATTTTTAGCTAAATATCAGTAACTTGTTTGGCCAATTTTGTTGCTTGTGGAAGATAGTCAAACCTTTTTAGTTACGAAGCATTTATTTGCTCTAACTAGTTTCTTTCTGGAAAAACTGACATGACCGTCATCGGCGAGCCTCTTCTTTTTATATAAACGTTTTTTTGGCAGTTTCTGTGAAACTTGCTAAATAAACATTAGCTAGCAATACTATGAACATTTTTAACTAAATATCAAGAACTTTTTTTTTTTTTTTTTTTTTAATGTTGTAGAGATGGATAGAGACTATGGCTCCCTGCTCTGCACCCTCAAGAGGAGGAGGCAGCTGACTGCTGATGAACTTAGATTCATAGCAGAGGAGGACATGGCTCATGAGGGCATGAGCACGCAGGAGGAAGATCTGCTGGGCCAGGAACTACTGCAGAAAGACCCGGACCACGAGGAGATGGAGGATGAGATGGAACCTGATTCCCAGCCAAGACCATCAATTGGGTATAAATGAATGTGTATTTATTGTTTGTTTCTATTTCTCATATGACTGATACTCACAGTAACACTAAAACTGTTACTCTTATTATTTTGGGTATGGCTAGCCATACTCACACAGGTCCCAAGTCAGCTAGAAAGCGTAAACGCTTCCCTGACTCTGTTTCTTATCCCTTGTACTCTGACATCGATTCACAGGCACCAAAACCTCTCCCATTTAAGCCTAGCCGTCCATTCAGTATTGACTTAGGTAGCGTGCGTCAGGCTGTGCGGTCAACCTCCAATATGACGTTGCGAGAAATTGACTTTTTCATGCTGTTTTTTACTCAGGATGTAGTTGCTGAGATATGCAGCTTTACAAACCATCAGGGGTGGGAGCTTGTCCTAAACTGTCCGTCATATTCTAGCTACCAAGGAGCTTGGATGGAGGTGACCCCAGATGAATTTTACAAATTTCTTGGGTTGCTCATTTACATGGGGTTTTCAATTCTCCCTGATTCCCATTGTCATTGGGGAACCAAGTCACTTCAGGGCTCGTGGGCGAGGGGCTTTATGTCACGTGACTGCTACAAGGCTGTTTTATCAGCTCTACATGTCGTAGACCCTACCACAGAGGATAATCAGGATCGCCTTAGGAAGTTGCGTTATCTTATGGACAACCTCAAACAAAAAATGCCAGCAGCTCTTTCAGCCTAACCAAAATCTCGCAATAGATGAACGTATGGTCAAGTCTAAAGCTCGGTCAGGATTTAAACAATACATGAAGGGCAAGCCTACTCGGTGGGGTTTTAAATTATGGGTAACTGCAACATCAGACTCGGGATATACTCTCGACTTTAATGTTTACACGACTTTTAATGTTTAATGTTTAGTATGATGGGTGTGTCACTGACTTGGCCACCAAAGTAGTTGAATCGTTACTGCAGCCATTCAAAGACCAGGGCCACAATGTTTGGTTTGACAACTTTTACACATCCCCAGCTCTTATGGTTAAGTTGTTAGAAATGAGAGCTAATGCCAGGGTGAATCGTAAACTGTTTCCTGTAGAATTTAAAGACATCAAAAGATGGGAATGCAAGACAGCTCGTGGGGATATGAGGTGGTGTAGGATTGAGGGGAATATATTTGTAATTCAGTGGAAGGACACGCGTGCAGTTATATGCCTCTCCAATTTCCACAATGCGAATGGCTCAACCGAAATTACTAGGTTTGAAAAAATTATGGCGACTGGACAAAAGAAGTAGCCCTCCAGCCCGCTGTCATCAGCGATTATAACAAAAACATGGGCGGTGTTGACAGGTCAGACCGAATTATAAAACCTTACGACGTCCTACAAAAAACTCAGAAGTGGTGGAAGACTCTTTTTTTTTTTTTCTTTTTTCTTTTTTTTTCCACTTCATAGACATTGCCGTCGTCAATAGTTTCATATTGTTTAAGGAATGGCAACACATTCATGTGGCACCAGGGCATGAGCGTAGACCGGTGAACTTAACTCAGATAGATTTCAGAGAAAACCTGGCTCGTCAGCTGGGAGGTATCGATATTCATGCAAGTTTCCCTTTGCATAAACTAAAGCTTGTAGTCCCTCTTTTGTCATCACTCCAAACAGCCCACGTCCCTAAATTTGAAGAGTCCTCCAAGAGATGTTGGCTATGCTATCGGAAAAGTAGGACTGAAAATAAAACTAAAGTAACTTGTTGCACGCCGGAATGTAATGGCAAAAGACTTTGCTTGGTTTGCAATAGGAACTGTTTTCAGTCTTGGCACTCAGCTGAGTGTGACCAGTTTCGCGAAGAGGCCTAGGGCTGTGTTTACTGGTGTTGTCATCCTCCCCCTCCCCTCTTTTCTCCTTCTCTCCACAGGTATTGCAGTTATTGAGTATTTATGAATTTATATATATTCTGTTCCTGCACTCTTTATTAAAAAATGTATTTACTGTAGATAGTTCAAAAGTTTTGCTGTGTAATTCGTGTGTAATTCTAATGTTCAAATTAAATAAAGTGTGTGTTTTATTGAACACATAAAATGTATATTTCAGTGTTTGTGTCCTTCAATTTCAGATGCAATCTCAATTTATTATTACAGGTGCTCAAATGGAGTATTTGAGGAGTGGTCATGTGAAATGTATCTTAACATTCTAAATGTTTGTTTTATTCCATTTTCCCACTAATCACTTGAATGGTCATAACTTTTAAACAATAGATTATATTTCTAATCTGTCTGCTATTCTACATTGCCCATAAAATTATGTATATTTCATACACTCTAAGTTTCCCTCTAGCTTGTAATTAAAATGGTTGAAAATGCAGTTGTCTGATGAAGTATGGTGGCCGAAGAAGATTTTTGTAAAAATTGCTGTGTGAAATCTTATTGATAAAGGATGATTAGCCTTAAATAATCATACATATATTTATATCATTTGAAAGCCCTAGTTCTTCTCTTCAATATGGTATATACAGTGGAGATGTTCCAGTCCGCCTCTGATG
Organism: Myxocyprinus asiaticus; assembly: GCF_019703515.2. Classification (NCBI taxonomy): domain Eukaryota; kingdom Metazoa; phylum Chordata; class Actinopteri; order Cypriniformes; family Catostomidae; genus Myxocyprinus; species Myxocyprinus asiaticus. Next base: position 7,097,824 of record NC_059344.1, read on the forward strand.
ACGATATCAAGCTTTACGCTGATAGCGTAATGTGTTTCATCAAAAAGTGCGTGGAGGATGTAGTTCTGACCAGAACAATATGGATCTACCTGAACCAGAAGCCATGGATAAATAGTGATGTTCGCGCGGCACTTAATGTGCGGACCTCCGCTTTGAAATCCGGGAACGCGGAGGAGCATAACCAAGCCAGTTAAGCCCTCCGAAAAACGAACAGAACAGCAAAACGCCAGTACAGGAACAAGATTGAAGGACAGTTTAACACCACCAACTCTAGAAGCATGTGGCAGGGAATTAACATCATCACGGACTTTAAAGGGAATAAAAACTTCGCCATGAACGCCGCTGCCTCTCTCCCGGATGAGCTAAATACTTTTTATGCTCGTTTTGAGGGAAATAACACCACCCTCGCGGAGAGAGCTCTCGTGGCCGAAGCTACAGAGGTTAGTTCACTTTCCATCTCTAGCGGATGTAACCCGATCCTACCGACGGGTGAATATCCGCAAAGCTGCGGGCCCAGATGGCATTCCGGGCCACGTCATCAGAGCGTGCGCGAACCAGCTGGCTGGTGTTTTAACAGACATTTTCAACCTTTCCCTCTCTTTGTAGTCCCCACATGCTTTAAAACATCCACCATTGTGCCTGTTCCAAAGCAATCAAAAATAACTTGCTTAAATGACTGGCGTCCTGTTGCTCTGACCCCCATCATCAGCAAATGCTTTGAGAGACTAATCAGAGATTACATCTGCTCTGTGCTGCCTCTCTCGACCCATTGCAGTTTGCTTACCGCAACAACCGCTCCACTGATGATGCCATTGCATCTACAATACACACTGCTCTCTCCCACCTGGAGAAAAAGAACACTTATGTGAGAATGCTGTTTGTAGACTACAGCTCAGCATTCAACACCATAGTGCCCTCCAAGCTAGATGAGAAACTCCGGGCTCTGGGCTTATACAGCTCGCTGTGCAGCTGGATCCTGGACTTCCTGTCAAGCAGACGTCAGGTGGTTAGAATAGGCAGCAACATCTCATCACTGACCCTCAACACTGGAGCCCCACAGGGCTGTGTTCTCAGCCCACTCCTGTATTCCTTGTACACACATGACTGTGTGGCAACACATAGCTCCAATGCCATCATTAAGTTGCTGATGACATAACGGTGGTAGGTCTGATCACTGACAATGATGAAACAGCCTACAGAGAGGAGGTGCACACTCTGACACACTGGTTTCAGGAGCGCAACCTCTCCCTCAACGTCAGTAAGACAAAGGAGCTTGTGGTGGACTTCAGGAGAAGAGAAAGAGAACACAGCCCCATCACCATCAATAGAGCACCAGTGGAGAGAGTCAGCAGCTTCAAGTTCCTGGGTGTCCACATCACTGAGGAACTCGCATGGTCCATCCACACTGAAGCCATTGTGAAGAAGGCTCATCAGCGCCTCTTCTTCCTGAGATGGCTGAGGAAGTTTGAAATGAACCACCACAGCCTCACATGGTTCTACACCTGCAATGTAGAGAGCATCCTGACTGGCTGCATCTCCGCCTGGTACGGCAATAGCACAGCCCACAACCGCAAAGCACTGCAAAGGGTGGTGCAAACTGCCAGACACATCACCGGAGGTGAGCTTCCCTCCCTCCAGGAAATATATACAAGGCGGTGTGTGAAAAAAGCTCGGAAGATCATCAGAGACTCCAGCCACCCGAGCCATGGGCTGTTCTCACTGCTACCATCAGGCAGGCGGTATCGCAGCACCAGGACCCGCACCAGCCGACTCCATGACAGCTTCTTCCCCCAAGCAATCAGACTTTTGAACTCTTGATCTCCCACGATCAAAATACATCAGCACTGCACTTTATTACTCTTACTCTTATATCTCACACCGGACTGTCATAAATTATATTATTATTATTATATTCTCTCTTAACAACTTACTATCCACCGACAGCCTGAATGTCAATACAGTACAATACAACCTACTGTACATCCTATATATACTACTATATATACTTTATTTTTTATTTTTATTGAATGTGTATCTATATTGTGTGTATTGTATACTGTACAGTGTATGTTATTTGTATATTGTGTTGTTTGTGATTATGTGTATATTAGACTTTAAATTGTGTTGTGTTAATTTGATGTTATTGTAAATTGGTATATGTCTCATCACTGTCACGACTGCTATGTTGATCGGAACTGCACCCAAGAATTTCACACACCATTGCACTTGTGTATATGGCTGTGTGACAATAAATGTGATTTGATTTTTGATTTTGACTGTATTCCTTGCCTGTCAGATGCAAGCACAATGGTATCCACTATCCAAATTGAAAGCCTTTGTTTGGAGACAGCCAAACATTTAAAGCGACCTGTGACACAGACAAAGAGTACGATCGACATACTGTATGCCCTTACGGTACATATTGTGTGCAGCCTCTCTGTTTCGTCTGAATCAAATGGAGGGGGGTAGACAGCCTGAAGAGTAATAACCTGCGCCCTGAAAGGAGTGGTCAAAACTTTTGGCACATAGCCTTTCTGGGTTTAAGCATGGCTTTTGACAAGCCTGGTCCAAACTCTGAACAGGAGATGTTGACCAACAGCGCTTGAAGGTCCCCGACACATTTTACTGAAGCTAAAATGAGAAACAGCACTGTCTTAAATGAGAGTATGCGTAAAATCACTGTATCCGATGGCTCGAAGAGCAGGCCTGTGAGTGCTTTAAACACAAGCGCTAAGTCCCAAACTGGCACAGTGATCTCAACCGCCTTACGCCATGCAAGAATTTCACAATCAAAAGATGTCTGCCTACTGACAGACCGCCCAATGGGTTGTGTCCGGTTGCTATGGCAGCGACATTTACTTTGAGCGTAGGCGGGGTGAGACCCACTTCCAAACATTCTTGCAGAAAATGAAGTATAGGCTGTACAGGGTCCTCGCTTCGAGAGGAACACCAATCAGTGAACACTTGTCATTTCAAGGTGTGTTAACGTCTCATTGAGGGGGCTCCGGCCTGTAATATGGCATCGGGCACTGGATTGCGAGAGCCAATCCAAATCAGTTGGGCACCGTTCAGTGACCAAACTTGAAGTCTCCTCAAATCTGATTGTGGATGCCAAATCATGCCCTCTGCCTGCATGAGCATATCCCTGCTCAGTGGAATCCTCCCCAGCCCGTGTTTGAAGCATTTGTCATTACCACTTTATGTCTGGATACTTGAACGAATGCCACTCCCATCTGATAGAACGGTCGTGTTGTGTTTTGTGTTGAGGCATGAATTGGAAAAGAGCTCTTAATTGTGAACATGTTTGTGCCCCTGCAAAATTGCATCAGTGTTTGCAGCTTTTATTGGTTTGTGACACACACTTGGCATGAAGTCAACAACATTTAAAACATAAACACAATTTTCTTGTCAATCCCGGGGAACCGTCTGGGAAGGCAGCTGAAGCTCTGTGGGGGACTCTTTGGGATGATCCGCATCCTCTTGGCTGCTGGAACAAACACATCTGTGGGCTCTGGTCCCCCCTTAATACCAGTGACATTAGGAACGCTGCTCCGTATTGGCAGGGGGCTTCCCTCCAGTACAAGGGCACCTTGGGATTGCAATCTTGCACTTGGGCCAAGGATGTTGGGACCTCACCGGGGGCTCTGTCTCCATTTTCCTCGGTGGTGGTGCAGCGGGTGCCTCAAGTTTGCGTGGGCATTGTCCCAAGGAAGAGCGCGAGCTAGTCAGAGGCAATGCAGAGTCCCCTCGCCTTGGCAAGAGGTGCTTGTAGGCCTGCGACTGCTTCTGCACCACCTAAAACCTTTCAGTGAAGGCATTTATGGCATCACCAAACAAGCCCTATTGAGACACCGGGGTGTCTAACAGCATGGCTTTGTCCCTCTCACGCATCTCTGACAAAATAAGCCAGAGATGGTGCTCAGCGGACACCAGGCTACCCATCGATCTGCCGAAGGCTTGGACGGTGATCTTGGTAGCCCAGAGAGCCATGTCAGTGGTGCTGCGCAGCTCCTTGAAGGACTCAAAATCTGTCCCATTTGCATCCATCTCCCTGAGCAGGTCAGCCTAGTAGGCTTGCAGTATCGCTATGGTGTGCAAAGCCGAGTCAGCCTGACCCGCTGCTCTGTAGGCCTTGCCTAAGTGTGTCGATGTTGTCCTACAGGATTTTGATGGATGAGCGGGCCTGGATTTCCACACCGGGGTCATGGAGGGGCACAGGTGGGCCACTACTGCCTCTTCAGCCGGGGAATCGACGCCATCAGCGCAGTCTAGCCTCGTGAAGGCCACAGGTCCTGAGACGAGCATTTGCGCAGGGCAGAAAACACAGTGCTCGTGCCCATCGGATAAGTGATTATATCGCTCACACGGAAGAAAACATTTATGAAACTCCATCTTGAAAAAGACATTAAGTAAATGGCACTTTTACAATTGTGCACAGTATACAAATATACACAAACACAATCAGGCTGTAGTGCTTATGCTACACGCTATAGAAAATCCAATACAATTCCAATAAATCCAATAATTCAAAGGATACATTTCATTGAGGCCCACGGGCCGTAGAATAATCCGGTCACTGTGAAGTGGTGATACCAGCGAAGATGCTCATCCATCCACTGTCCCACAGGAGGAGAATTCCACATGCTGTCATTCAACGGCGAAGATAGTACACCACGACCGCTGGAGCACCACAGGGAGTAGAAGAAAACTCTGATCCACCTGCTGTGAAGAGTACAGTTTCATAGCGATTCCAGTTGACAAAAATGAAAATTCTCTCATTATTTTCTCACCCTCATGCCATCCCAGATGTGTTTGACTTTATTTTTATTTTTAGAAGAATATTTCAGCTCTTTAGGTCCTCACAATGCAAGTGAATGGGTGCCAAAATTTTTAAGCTCCAAAATACACATAAGCACAGCATAAAAGTAATCCGTAAGATTCCAGTGGTTAAATCTATATCTTCTGAAGCAATATGATAGGTGTGGGTGAGAAACAGTTCAGTATTTAAGTCCTTTTTTACTATCACTCTCCACTTTCACTTTTAAATTCTTCTTCTTTTGTTTTTGGTGATTCACATTCTTCGTGCATATCGCCACTTACTGGGCAGGGAGGACAATTTATGGTTAAAACAGACTTAAATATTGACCTGTTTCTCACCCACACCTATCATATTGCTTCAGAAGATATGGAGTCTTACAGATTACTTTTATGCTTTTATGCTGTGTTTATGTGCATTTTAGAGCTTATTTATTTTATTTTTTTCATTCACTTGCATTGTATGGATCTACAGAGCTGAAATATTCTTCTAAAAATCTTCATTTGTGTTCTGCAGAAGAAAGAGAGTCATACACATCTGGGATGGCACGAGGGTGAGTAAATGATGAGATAATTTTCATTTCTGGTTGAACTATTCCTTTAACATAGATCATGCGTTATCAACTGAATGCGACGTATCGATGCCTGTACTGAATGAGTGAAACCTAAATTATAGCTCATATAAAATAAAGAAATTGTCAAACCTGTCACGTTTTAATTTTTTTTTCTGGAAAATCAAACAAACTGCAAATTCCTACCACATTTTCACCCCATGCCAAGCACTTCTGCTGGAAAAACTATATAAAATGTATGCAGAGTTGGAAACAAACATTACATTCAAGAAATAAATACAAACATAAAATAAGCATTTCTAATTAAATATACAGTATGTTTTAAAAAGAAAACAACAAACCGCTCCCTTTTTTTTTTTTTTTTTACCAATTTATGTACTTTTTATGGTTAATTTCACTCATTCAAGTATTTGTAAAGTTTTTTTATTATTTCATTTAATTTCTATTCAAATGTAGTCATTACTGTTTGCCTGAAAGAACACAAAACGTTTGGATGTCTTATGCACGATTTAAACGTTAGTCAGGAGCAGGTGTATATTTTATTTGTACCAACTAATATTTTCAAAATATGAAAACTCTCATGAAAACAAAACATTTGTTCTGCTCGTTTTTTATGAATAAGGCCCAATGAAAGTGGATGGTGACTGAAGCTCGCGTACCTAACATTCTATCTCCTTTTGTGTCCATGGAAGAAAGTTAGGCAAAATGCTAGGCATTGACAGCCTTACAGAGCGATAGATGCTACACATAGAAATAATATTTCACAGAACATACTGTAGATACAACATTTTATTGCCAGTAAGAACTGCTGCAGGCAAATAAATGTTGACGACTTGATAAACCAGCCAGTCTTGATTATCAGTGGTTTGAAAGTTTTTTCTTCCTACACATAAACAAATCTCATAATAGAACATGAGCAATGAGTACTTTATTATTGCACTGACATAACATGATTGATTTGCATTTATTTAACTTTTCATCAGGGATCTGAAATTTATTTCCCATTGGCAAGTTCTAAACATGCACAAGTGTGCCAAATGCAGTTTTGTAAAGCTTTCACAGAAAAGTAAAAAAAAAAAAAATATATATATATATATATATATATATATATATATATATATACACTATATTGCCAAAAGTATTCGCTCACCCATCCAAATAATTGAATTCAGGTGTTCCAATCACTTCCATGGCCACAGGTGTATAAAATGAAGCACCTAGGCATGCAGACTGCTTCTACAAACATTTGTGAAAGAATGGGCCGCTCTCAGGAGCTCAGTGAATTCCAGCTTGGTACTGTGATAGGATGCCACCTGTGCAACAAGTCCAGTCGTGAAATTTCCTCGCTACTAAATATTCCACAGTCAACTGTCAGTGATATTATAACAAAGTGGAAGCGATTGGGAATGACAGCAACTCAGCCACGAAGTGGTAGGCCACGTAAAATGACAGAGCGGGGTCAGCGGATGCTGAGGCACATAGTGCGCAGAGGTCGCCAACTTTCTGCAGAGTTAATCGCTACAGACCTCCAAAGTTCATGTGGCCTTCAGATTAGCTCAAGAACAGTGCGTAGAGAGCTTCATGGAATGGGTTTCCATGGCCGAGCAGCCGCATCCAAGCCATACATCACCAAGTGCAATGCAAAGCGTCGGATGCAGTGGTGTAAAGCACGCCGCCACTGGACTCTAGAGCAGTGGAGACGCGTTCTCTGGAGTGACGAATCACGCTTCTCCATCTGGCAATCTGATGGATGAGTCTGGGTTTGGCGGTTGCCAGGAAAACGGTACTTGTCTGACTGCATTGTGCCAACTGTGAAGTTTGGTGGAGGGGGGATTATGGTGTGGGGTTGTTTTTCAGGAGCTGGGGATGGCCCCTTCCTGTTCCAACATGACTGCGCACCAGTGCACAAAGCAAGGTCCATAAAGACATGGATGAGCGAGTTTGGTGTGGAAGAACTTGACTGGCCTGCACAGAGTCCTGACCTCAACCCGATAGAGCACCTTTGGAATGAATTAGAGCGAAGACTGCGAGCCAGGCCTTCTCGTCCAACATCAGTGTCTGACCTCACAAATGCGCTTCTGGAAGAATGGTCAAAAATTCCCATAAACACACTCCTACACCTTGTGGAAAGCCTTCCCAGAAGAGTTGAAGCTGTTATAGCTGCAAAGGGTGGGCTGACGTCATATTAAACCCTATGGATTAAGAATGGGATGTCACTTAAGTTCATATGCGTCTAAAGGCAGATGAGCGAATACTTTTGGCAATATAGTGTATATATATATTTATGATTGTTCACTTCAAACATAGTTATCAAAAGTCACTTTTATGACATACTAGCATGTATTTTTAGGTAACATTAACAGTAGAAGTCAGGATAATTATATTCAAGGTTCAAGATTCAAGTGCATTGAGGTCAAGAGCCCTGACACAATTCCAGTACTGCCTGGGGATAGCATTCCCATGCACGGTTGCAAGCCATTCACTAGCATGTATCCTTAGCTGTGATATCAGAAGCAGTGAACTGGTAAAATATTTCCATTTCACGTTTTTAAGAATACTCCAAAAATTGTACATTGCTAAACTATCTACAATTAAAAATATTTTAAAATAATTAAAATAGAATATTTATGATTTAGATTTGCTTGCAACAATGTAATAAGAATGCAGAGCTACTTTTTAATGGCCATAAATGCATAAACGTGCTTATTGCCAACACCAATGGTGTAGTTACGGCATCGACTGAAACTAACCAAATGTTATATTCCCCAAATTCTATTTCATGTTCATTTAAAAAAAATAAAAATTATTATTCAAGCTAACGTTCTTCCCTAATGTGTCTCTCTCACACACACACATGCACATAAACTTATTGTGATGCCAATTGATAAAGCATTTTTTGTTTAGCATTAAGTCCAAAGCAGATGACAAAAATACCTTGGCAGGTGTAAAAAAAAAAAAAACTACTTTGCACTGTGTAATGTACATCAAACACCTCAAACAACAAACGAAAATTCTTCCATTTCAACCACAAAATGGCACTCATCAGGCACCAGCTTTTGACTTTTGCTTGTTGAATGTGCTCATCTACTAAACAACTGTGAGTTAGGTCAATCTTATGAACAAACCCCTGCTGGAGAGTTATTAGAATGCGACTATTTTTAATGCTTAGAGTATTGCAATTGTTTTTCAGAATTAATGGTGCTGAAACCTGATTCCAGTAGGTGGATTTTCATAACAGGGCTTGGTATCCAGAATACTTCAGAATACAGAATTCTGCAGAACCCTCTGAGTAACACTTATTAAAAGTTTCCTTTAGAACTAAAACCTCTATGTGTTTCACTTCCTATCTGATGCATTGCAATGTCCTTTACAGCAATGTTGTTAAGTCTCTGCTGTAAAGAAAAAATATTTTCATTCTGTTGCGGAAACTCTTTATCTGTAACGTTGGCAACAGGTAGACACAGAGACGATGACAATGAAGTGCAATGAACCCAAGTGCAGTTTAATAACAAAAGTAAACCATAAACATCTTAACTAAACTTGACATGACCATAGAACCAACATTACACAAACAATACACGACAATGGCAAACATGAGGGTTAAATACTTGGACTAGGGAGAACACATGACAGTGAAAACCAATGAACACTTAGGACTCTAAACAAGATAACGAGACTGATAAAAACCCAATGAAAAAATTAACCAATGGGGACAAGACATAAGAACAAGGGAAACACATAACAAGATCACATGACAAGGAAACAGGAACAAACATGGCATGGAACAAATTTAATAAAGTAAAAGACATGAACAAAAACACATACAACCCTGACATTATCATCATTACAAAATATGTCTTTGTGCATATGCATTTTTATAACTCAGTTGCTTAAAACTGGTGATGATTTTCAAGATCTCTCATTTGGTTGAGATGTTCCTGAGGCACACAGACCCCTTGAGAAAATGAAATGAGTGGTTTGTCTCTAGCATGTAATAAATTGGTGGTAAGTGGGGCTGGTTGCCTTGTGGTTAACCAGCCTGACAGACTGCATACCATATGCAAAAACTAAAGACAACATTATCCTTTTACAAGTTTAAGGTCTTGAAGAAGCTTTCTGTTTTACTCAATCAGGAACAGGGATGGTGACAGATCAGCAAACAGAAGACATTTGACAAAGATGGGAAGGTGCCTCAATAAACTTCCTTTATTACTGTTTGCACTGGAATTTCACTTCACTTTCGCTCCCTAATGAGGTGACAGCAGACTATATTTGTTCACTTACAGTTAAGAAACATCTGTAGTGACTTGTCAGCAAATTTCATCATAGCTTTATTAAATCTACAAAAATAATTGATTGATTAATTGATAACTTTATTCATTCATTGGTAAAATTGAATCCATTTAAAATGTAGAAAGTAACTAGTGCAAATAATTCACCACCACTTTTTGCTAACTACAGTGTGTGTTTTTGAAACAATTGTGTTCTTGCATCAGACCCTAGTGGGAGGTGCAGACAGAATTAGAACGAAGAAAGCCCTTAAACCTCAGATGCACAACTTTCAAAAGGCGTCTCTTAAAGGTCTTGTCACCAATCACTTTGTTATCTGGTATTGTTTACAGTGTTGCACACTTTTTATATTTGTCAGGAACACAGAATATTCACAAAGTAAGACAGCAGAGCAAGCGAGTGTGAGGAAGTCAGCTTTCCTTCCTCTGTTTTGCTGTATCTGCTATCTCAGATGTCTCAGTCGTTTGTTTCAGCTTCTGAAAATGAATATCTTTCAAGAATCCTGCTGCTCCATTTTTGGTATTCTATTGTTTTTCCTTCTTCAGGGTAAGTACCTCATTTTATTCATGGACAAAGTGACTTTGTAGGTTGTTACCAAATTGTAACACACTTCCTTATTTGTAGTTCAATAATTATAAGGATAAAAGGACAAATATATATTTTTAAGAACTGTTCTTTGTTCCACTGGAACTAGTAAACATATACTAATGAATTTTTAAAATCAATAGTTGTTTTTGTTAAAAGTGCACTATGAACTAACAATGAACAATTGTATTTTTATAAACTAACATTAACAGAGATTAATAAATGCAGTAAAAAATATTTTGTTAATTGTTTGTTCATGATACCTAATGCATTAACTAATGTTAATGAATTTAACCTTATTGTAAAGTGTTATTCTAATGTTTTAACTATCCAGCAGGGCCATAACCTCCATAGACAATATTCATAATAGTGGTCTACTGATATGGGGTTTTTCCATGGTTGATTTTTAAATTATTACATTTTAAAATTAATATAAAGTAGATAGGAGAAAAAAAGCACAGCATTGTGGGTGGAGGGTGGTGTGACACTTCCTGCACAGAGTGCAAATTGACAATGTAGAGCAGAGTGAGGGATCTAGAGGAGACAAAATGCAGAAACAGTGCATCATAGTGCAAACATACTATCATCAGAACAGACAGACAGTCACAGTCTGTCAGTCCAGGGATTGAGAGTAATTCCCAGTCAGACAGGAATCAGAGAAGAGAAAGTCTGTTGTGATAAGAGTGTATTCTCCTGACACATTGTTTGTTGAAGATGCTCTGGATGGGGCAGTGATGTCATGGTGATAGTGAACAATTTTTTATTTGCCCTCTTTCTACAGTATATTCCCTGTCTTATGGGTAGTTGATATTGTTGTGGTAATTATTGTTGTCAGACTGGTTTTTGATGGACACACATTATTTTGAATGACAAAATGGAAGATCAGTTTTTTAGTTATATAGAGCAGTTGTATAATTTTGTAATAATATGTAACCAAAGTTGTTTTCTCTGTGTTGTAGGGTCATGTGTGATTGTACATAAAGCTGTTGGGAGCTCCCTGCATTTAATGCATGATATTCCAAAAGAAAACCTTAGTCTGGTACAATGGAAATTAAATGGGACAATCTTTGCAGAGTATGATGGAACTAAGCTTAAAGACTTGAAAAAAGTTTTTGCCGGAAGGTTAAGGACGAGTGATATTAGTGTAACAGTAGAAGAACTTCATTTCCAGGATTCTGGAAGCTTCTCCATTGTTGCAGAAGGACCCCATTCTAAGCAATATAAAACAAAAGTAATTGAGCTACATGTGCAAGGTAAGGTTCATCTCTTGATATTTTACTACCAAGTTTTAATTGCAAATACTACAGCTACATTCAAAAAATGAAAATAAGTAAATATTCATTACATAGCCTTTTTTTTTTTTTTTTTAAATCAAGGAAAAAGTACCTGCATACCACTGGCTTATGTATACCATCTGGCTGATTGTCTTTCCATAGATCTCATCAGAAATGTACAGATTAAGTCCAATTTTACCTGGCAGGAGTCAAAAAATATGTGCACATTTCATCTTCACTGTCTGGTCTCTGGCAATCTGAAGCCGTCCTACAGCTGGAGTGGCTTTGAGGTTGGGAGTGAACAACATCTACATTTCAGTCTCCATCCAGCAATGAGCGTCACACTCAATTGCACAGCCAATAACAGTGTCAGCATTAAGTCTGCTACCTTGACAGTGAAGTGCAGTGAGGAGTCTATATCAAGTAAGTCATTTGGTAATTATTATTACGAAATTATTATTACAAAATTATTACAGTTTTGTCTTTGTAGATAGCAATGCCAAGTGATGAAAACATTCTCTAAGGATTAAATGATAATAGTTTGCTCACTCTGAACCCACTCTGCCCACCTTGCATCTGGCATTTTGAAACTAAAAGGTGTGAGAGAATACCAAGGGGAAATGAAAGCTATTACTAGGTGATCATTAGAGGAAATTCAGTCACAGTTTTGAGGATATGAATACACATTGTCTTATTAAAGGTTAAAGGAATATCTCACTTTTTATCATGCCAAATTTGGAATAACTAACTGTGTCGGATCTCAAAGAGGCGAGTTCTATAAACAGTTGTTCTGTTTTGGTGTGCAGTATTTTAGCCTCAAAACATGCACACACACACACACAAAAAAATCTATGCTCAGCACTGAAATAGTTTTATTTAAATCAGATTGATCTCACTGAAAAATCTGCGACTGGAGGTCAAAATTTTTATTTGCTTAAATCAGTCTATGCTTTATGAATCTCCGGACTGCCCAGACTGGAATTGCAATTGTCAAAGATCAACAGGCACAGTATGGATGATTTTCGGAGAATTCGCTGCATGTTACCACTACCAAATTAACACACTGATTTCCAGTGTGATCATGTTGTTTACACACCTCCTTTATATGTACATTTCAGATTGTGCTTTATTCACAAAACTCAAATACCTGCTGCTTTTTGCAATTACATTTAAAAGAGATGTTTATGTACATTTTCTGTCGATCATAGCAGCAGCAATTTATCAAATGATGGAGGAGGTACCTGGATCACAGTGGTGGAGTGATGCTATATAGTCCTGGCAGAGTATGGCAGATTGCTGTAGTCTGGTACATTCTCCTAAAACTATTACTCCGAACCGGCCCACAATTTTGGGTATTGTGCCATGCAAATTGCATTCAGCACAGATTTTCTGGGTGTGCTTCCTGTGCATTGTGAAACAGAAGCTGTTTCGTGTCCTAAAACAGCAAGTGTAAATCATCAGGGCAATTCATTTTACCTGTGGTAATATTGGTATTGATTTAACAATAATTTGTTTTAATTAAACATTACAGGTTTTCTTCAGTACAAGTATTTGATGATTGCAGTAGGAACTGGAATTGTGGGAATTGTCATGCTCAGCGGAATCATAGCAGTGTGCTGCAGGTGGAGGACCCGTAAAGGTATGTTGGAAAAGTGTGAACATAAACATTCTGAATGTAGCTTTTTATTCATAAATGAAAAAATGATCTGGTCTGTATGATTTAATAATTTAGTTATTGTAATAGTTCTTTTTACATGCTTTCAGGAAAAGGGGACAGTGAGGCAGAGATAACAATGTATGAAGACGTGAACTCTGGTGGCACAGCCAAGAAAAAGGTGAGCAGGCCATTCAAATGACTTTATGGGTTAAATATTTTTTAACTGAATATCTTTTGCCTGTGAATTTGCAAGGCCAGAAACATACTTCACGCAAGAATGCACATGCAGATGCCAGCGCTTGGCCATCGCTTTGCCAATGTGTGCTCTTGTTGAACATGCTTAAAGGAATGGTTCACCCAAAAATGATAATTTTCTCAATATGTACTTACCCTTATGCTATCTCAAACTTGAATGACTTTCTTCTATGGAACACAAATGAAGATGTTTTGATGGAGATATGATGTGAATATATCCATACAATGCAAGTCAATGGGGACCAACACTATCTGCCCATGAACGCGCCATACACGCGCTCTGCGCATGTGTCAAGCGCGAGGAGTTTAATTGAGTTTTAAATAATAATCATGACAAGGAGACTGCAGATGGCAAGTAATATAGTGAAAAAGTGGTTACATTTAGGTCTGTTCTCACTCAAAACCGAACGTATCGCTTTAGAAGACATGGATTAAACCACTTGAGTCTTTATGCTGCCTTAATGTTCTTTTTGGGAGTTTTGTTCCCCAATGACTTACATTGTATGGATATATTCAAATCATATCTCCATCAAAATATCATAAGGGTGAGTAAATGATGAGATAATTATCATTTTTGTGTGAACTATTACTTTAACATGTGTTCTTGTGTTACTGTGGTGGTAATAAACCTCAGTACTCGAGGGGGAAATAGAGTTACCTTCAAAAGTCTGTGCATTTAATCTGGATGTGTCCTTATTTGAGTTGCTATAAATATACTCACTTTATTTTATTTCACAGTTTCCCAAATGGGAGTCTGTGAACCCCTGGGGGTTCATGAGGGAACTCCAGGGGGTTCATGAGAGAGTGAAGAGAGAGAGTGAGTTTCGGTCATTTACCAAATTTTAAAAGCATTGACAGATAAAGTCTTAGGCACGTAAGATGTTTCGCATAGCTAGAAGTGTCTATACTCATATACTTGCCAAGAGTAGGTTTTGGCCTTTATTCTATTAGCATACTTCATCTAGGAATCTAATTTATGGACTCGTTTTACATGTTTATGTAGCCTATTTTCGGGCTATATTCTGCTACAAGCTAACTTGATATAATGTGTGTTGCAGAAACGAACAGAAAGTGTTGTGAATGGGATATCTATTTATGAAACAGTAGATGACACAAGAATCAAGTCAAACATGGTAGGTTTGCATACATAAAAAATACATCTACTATTGTTTCTTCCTCTTTTGCTAATTAAATGGGCTTATAGAATGTATACACTAACAAAGGGCTCAATAAAGTAATTGAAATACAATAAAGGTAATGCCATCATTTTTATTTACATTTTACCATCATAATGCATTAATATTTTGGGCCATATTAAAGCCATGATTTCCTTTGAAGTACATTGAAGCACCATATAATAGTAATCATTCAGTACCATGGAATATAAAGTAATATGGCATTACTATCTGATACCATCACTGTACCATGATACCACCACATTACTTTTTTGTAAGGGTAATCTTGGCGAGCCTAGATTATTAACTTTTACATGAATATTATGGTTCAGACACAACTTGATGCTGTATTAGTCCTAAATCATTAGGACATTTTACATAAATTGTCTTATTTAGCTTTTAAATGGAGGGAGACATCACTGTGATTTTTTCCAAGAAAGACCTGTTACAGAGTCCTAACCCTAACAATTGTCAGTGAACTTCCCCTAAAATATATATATTTTCATTCAATTTTTATTATTTTTATTATTATCTATGTCTTGTTGCTGTTTTGTATTGTTGTGCACTGGAAGCTCCTGTCACCAAGACAAATTCCTTGTATGTGTAAGCATACTTGGCAATAAAGCTGATTCTGATTCTCATTCTGATTCTATATTTTATATTAGTTTGTGTGTTCCCTGGGAATCAAACTGTAACAGGATTTAAAATGGGCAAGGAGGAGGCAGGAACCGGCTGAACAGTCAAAGTAATATTTAATGAAACAAAAAAACACAAAACATAAACACACATACGGCAGCTGCATGTGGCTCTCTCTCTCCCGAACTGCCGCATCCGGCTCAGCCCTATCCCTCTCCTTGGCTGATTAGCCCAATTGGGAGCCGGCCATGCAGACTCACGGCCCGGCCCTGCCCTTCCTCCTCATCACACAAACCCATGATCATGGAATTAGTTGTGCATTAGTGATGGGCATTCCGGCTCTTTTCAGTGAGCCGGCTCGTTCGGCTCAGCTCACCAAAAAGAGCCGGCTCTTTTGGCTCCCAAACGGCTCTTTAAAAAAATTTTTTTTTGTATTTTTTCAAGTCAAACAGTTTGCGATAGTTTGATTGGTTTTAAAACAATTCTAATTCAATTATTAAATGAAATCATACTCTACCTTAACCACAATGTATTTAAAAATGCCTTGGTTTGCATTTGCATTTAAAGTATAACTTTTTAATGTATATAAACAAAATGCATATAAATCTAACCATTCAAAATGAATACAATCTGAACAGCATAATAGAATATTGCACCATATCAAAGAAAAATAAATAACAATTTGCCTAACCCTAACCCTAACTGCAGCATCCCACAAATTGAAATAAATGTAAATAATAAGGATGCTGTTACACATGTGCATTTAAAGTATAAGTTTTTTAATGTATATAAACAAAGTGCATATAAATGTAACAATTCAAAACAAATACAATCTGAACAACATAATAAGTTGGCTCCGCCCTCCCTCACGCATCTTTGGTTCATTGGTTGACACTGCGTGTCTGAATGACAGGAACAACAGGTGAGGCTGTTAGTCTAAGCAGACAGTCAGAACGAATGTGTGTGCGCTTGAGCATTTAGGCCTATATTATTTTATTTCTTTTTTTGTTCTTTGAATTCATTAATTCTATTCATTTAAATCTTTTGATTATTCATTTCTTAATTTTTTTATATTTTTATAAATAGATTCGGCTCTTCTGATATGCGAGCCGGCTCCCAACGTACACCTACAAGAGCCGGCTCTTAGAGACGACTCATTCGCGAACAACCCATCACTATTGTGCATGCTCTACCAGTTGAGTTACAGGAACAGGTGTTTAAAAGCTGTTACGAAGTTTTCCTAAAAGCTTGCGCTTGCAAGTTGTTATAAACAACCAAAACAAACTCAAAAACACCTTTGTTTTGGAAAGACTTTGTTCCAAATTACATCACACCCATTCGTTCTTCGATTTTTTGTGAAGTATGCCTGGGTTTTAAGCCTAACCCTAAAATCTGATTTGTTGATAGGAATGTTGTTCCAGGACAAACAAGGATGTTGATCCAGGAATATATCTTACTTGGCAAAATCACAGTGACAATTAATACAGCAGATGTGAGATTGGTTACAGCCAAAAGAGAGATTTCTCAGCTCAAGTCACATGCTTGGAGAAGTTGTCATTACAATGACAGTAATGTTGAAAAGAGTTTTTTGAAGTCTGATGTAATCTACCTACTCCCTTTACAGCCTCAAACTCTTTATGACAAAATCAACTATCAACGTCACCCTGCTGTTGGCCCAAGCACTTCCTCTCCCTACCAAGAAGTTCTTTGAATAAGACACAGATGGACTGTTTATGTTTCATTTCGAGCTTACACCTCTGGATCTGTTTAATCACCTTACCATATGTATTATAGTCTGAATCTGGTGAGTTTGGACCCTGTGATTGAACCCGTGCATTAAATTTATGTTTTATTAAATGTAACATTGAAACACTTTATGCATGCTGTAGCTATAACTTTCAAGTGCAAGTTGCAGTTCACCCTAAAGATGCAACCGCCCAAGTTTAGCAATAAACCAATCTCAGTATAATAGTGTGAATACATATTCTGAGTGACTCTATATTTTCTTTTGGAAAACATATTTGAAAAGAGAAGCCATTCACTCACACCCTGCAATTGACTTTTGTATGATTAGTAAATCAGCACTAATGGGTGAAACAAAATGCCTTGAATTGCTTTGAACTGTGATAATCTGTTGACAATTGAGAGAATAAGCATGTCTTGGCTTTGCATGTATTTATGGTACTTAAACTCTGAACATGTTTATCATTGAATGGAAGAGAAATAAATGTTTACTGATGGCATATTGTAACTCATCCAAACAGCCGCTCTAGTGACAACAGAACAGTCATTAACGTTAATGATACCCCTTGCATTGGGTATGGTATTGTACAGTAAGTCAAATTCTAGCTAAATTTTCCTATCTATGAATATCTAGGAGTAACCATTGCTAGATTAACTGCTTTCCTGTGATGCAAAGCAAAGGTTTTAAAATGGAGCTCCACCATAGAATCTTGCTACATTTACATCATTGGCAAATGTTTACTGATTGGTCACTCAATTCCCTCAAATAACTTCATTGTTTCCATCAGCACAATTAATTCCTTTTTACCTACTTTTTCCATACCACCCCCTCATTTGTTTCAGAGTAGATTAGTATATCTGCACTATATGGGCAAAAGTATGTAACGAACCGAATACCACACCCAAATGTGCTTGAAAGTTTAATTTCAAAATTATAGGCATTAACCCCTCCATTTGCTATAACAACTTCCAGTCTTCAGGGAAAGCTCTCTACTAGATATTGGAACATGGCTGTGGAGATTTACATCAAAAGCATCAGTGAAGTCAGGCACTGATGTTGGGCATTGGGACATGGCTTACAGTCAGTGTTCCAGTTCATACCAAAGGTGTTCAGTGTGAATCAGGTCTGGGTCTTGAGAAGGCCAGTCAAGATCTTTCACATCAGACTCCGTAAACCATGTCTTTATGGACCTCGCTTTGTGCACAGGGGCATTGTCATGCTTGAACAGAAAAAGACCCACTCCCAAACTTTTGCCACAAAATTTGAAGCACACAATTTTCAAAATGTGTTATTGTATGGAGTAGCATTAAGCTTTGTTCTCACATGAACTACTACTAATTAGAAGGGATGGCCATATACTTTTATGTTTAATTAATTAATTAATCCACCTGCCAGCTTGATCTTGCACCTTAAACACATTGCATGTTATCACAACACCCAATTCCCACCTTGCCTATACTTTTCTTGCAACTGGCATTATCCCATTAACCCTAAATTTGCAGCTGGCTCTTCAATACTTAAGAAATATTTTCAGGCCCTTAAGTATTACACAAATATCCAACCCAAACTCAAATAAAAAACTAAAAGATGTTTGTTAGTGGAGAAAAAAAAAATATTGGGAAAAACCAGGTTCAGCTGGGGGAGCCAGTTTCCCTCTGGCTATACAGCATGAATACAATGGCAATATCAGCTATGTGTAATACAAGTCATGTATTAGTTGAGTAAAATTACTAGATTTTTGGTGGGCAATGTTTAAATTAAAGAATATTAATTGAACTGTAAGATTAATGATTGTGTAAAATGTGTGATGAATAAACACAGAAACAATGTCCAACTCCAACTTGACGCCTTTATTTTCCCCACCACATACCACTGGCACGTGTTTTATACATCACTGGAAAGCATATAACTTAAACCCTTGTACGCTGTTCGGATTTTTGGACCCGTATTTTTTTTTTTTTTTTTTTTTTTTTATAAAAATGGTATCCTTCATCTGAGTGGAAGACTTGGTGACTTTTCCTCCACTAGCTATCTGAACACACACACACACAAAAAAAATCTGGACTTGATTCGACAAATCTAAGGGGTTGTAAAAAAAAAAAAAAAAACGTTTTGTGATGTTCCAGGTCATTTTTGACCCACTATAGGAAATGAATTGGAAATACTAAAATACACTTACACTGCAATACAATACAATACATTTTTTATTGTTGTTGTTGTTGTTTTTGTCAAATAAAAATTAATAAATCAGACACAATGCAGAACACAACCACACATAAATGAAGGGTTGAGACTATAAAACATCCACAATGCAGAAAACACACCCACACGCACATACAGGTTTGTCTGACTATATATCATTGACTTCGAATGATTTCATATCAGGCTAACAATATTTTCTATTTCCAAACTCTACCCCTAATTCTAACTCTAACCATCATTAGATTTGAAGATCAGCATCATCTGACCAATATAAGAGCTTTTTTTTATTTTTATTTTTTACTGATGAGGATATTTTGCCCTCACAGGTGTAGACAAGCATGCCTATATATACCAAACACACCACAAAGGTCAAAGTCTGAGTCTGATCCCTTTGTGACAAAGTTTATGCTAGAATTTTGATGTTTCAAATAAATAACACAATAATAACTCTGTCTTTTCTTTGTTAACAATCAGATTTGACTGTGGAGCATTGTCATGTTTGATAGCATATACATATATATATATATATATATATATATATATATATATATATACACACACTACCGGTCAAAGGTTTTGAAACACTTGACTGAAATGTTTCTCATGATCTTAAAAATCTTTTGATTTGAAGGCATATGATTAAATGTTTGAAATTAGTTTTGTAGACAAAAAATATAACTGTGCCAACATATTAATTTATTTCATTATAAAACTAAAATGTAATAAAATAAATAAATAAATAAATGAAATTAATGACTTGGACCAAATAATAAAGAAAAGCTGCCAATAAGTGCCCAACATAGATGGGAACCCCTTCAATACTGTTTAAAAAGCATCCCAGGGTGATACCTCAAGGAGTTGGTTAAGAAAATGTCAAGAGTACATGTCTGCAAATTCTACGTAAAGGGTGACTACTTTGAATATGCTAAAATATAAAACAGTTTATATTTATTTTGGATTTTGTTTAGTCACAACATAATTCCCATAGTTCCATTGATGTTATTCCATAGTTTTGATGACTTTACTATTATTCTAAAATGTAAATATATATATATATATATATATATATATATATATATATATATATATATATATATATATATATATATATATATATATGTATATCTAAATATATATCCAATGCATAACTTGTGATCATATCTAGAAATTAAGTTTGTTAGAACATGAGCTTATAGAGATCAGCCAATGCAAGGAGCACTGAAGTCATCTACTAGCCACAGTCATTTCATGTAATTTGTTTTTAATTATTATTCCAGCAGATGTCACCAGAGACCCACAATGCATGACAAATTGTGATGTTTTGATGCTTTCAATTTACTGAAATGAAGGTTTTTTATTGAAGATAATATAAAATGTGAAAATGAATGGTGCAATTTAGTAATTTAGAGCAAAATAAGGCCTACATCACAAGTGTGACTCTCAAACGAACAGTGCACAGGGATTAAAGTAACATGTCACACAGTTCTACATTAATCAGTTTCTACAGTGACAGGGTGGGCATAGATGAAGTCATGGAACTTTTTAGTTGCAAACACCAGTGCCAACTTTAGTTTTTTTTTTATTTGAGCATACCATGGTTCAGTGGGCGTGAGGGCACGTGATGCTTAAGCGTCAGGTCGATATCGCTGGAGACACTGCAAACAGTCCATGTTGGGAGGCATCCTCTGAGAGGAAAACTGGTATAGTCACATTAAAGAACTGAAGAACAGAGGGGCTTGCCAAAGCTCTTCAGTCTTGAGAATGCAATGTCATGAGTTTCATGCCAGCACCACTCCATATCCTTTTGAAGCTACTGTCTCAGAGGGCCAGTGGTGTCAATGTACTAGGGAATTAATTTCGACAGTTTGTCATACCAAGGAACTGCTGTAGAGCTTGTTTGTCACAGACAGGCGCATTTTCTCAGAGGAAGGGAGGCAGAGAGAAATATGAGCTCAAATAGTGTGTAAACCGCTCATCTTTCTAAAGCAACACTGGCCAACAGCGACACCACCAGATAAAATTTCAGAGGGCGACATCACCTCCCTTGCCTCCCTTGAACTCGTTAAGATCACGTTGAGAGACTCTAACGTGGCATGAATATGAGGGGGGTAACCACGAGATACATGTGAAAAGTCACGTGAGAGGAAGGAAAGTCTCCAACGGCTATGATTGGCTGGTTTACCCCTCAGTGCGATTGTGCCCACCAACTTTCATGTTCAAGTTAGTCCAGTGCCGTGATGCCCACCTTTCTTACACATCAACACCTGTGATTGAGTGCCAGTGAAGTGCTTCTAGTTTGAATTGCTAATCTAAAATTGTTTAATTAATTCTTTTAAATCGTGTATTTTTGTAGTCTGCAACGTTTAGTAGATTAGAATAGTTTTTTTCACATATAATCAGTTAAGTGACTGGAGCCGTTTTAAGCATGTAATGGTGGAGTCAGAAGTGCTGATTGTCGACAGAATACTGAATGGCATCTCATTGAACGCATTGACTTTTGAGGAGAAAAAAAGTATAAAATCTGTTGGGAGACCGCAACCCAGTTTAGAAATCAACAAATAAGGCAGAGAATTTTCTGTCACTTGGCACTCAAGAGCGGACTGGCTAACAGGGAGCACAGAGAGAAAGCGGTTGTTTTGTTGTCCTTGCCTTTTAAGTGCACGTAACAGCACATGGACAAAGTATGGATTTGACGACTTTAAAAACCTGGAAAGGGCAGTCATACAATGGAAAGGAAAATCAAAGGACCACGTAAGTACTCAAGTTAAACTCAGTCTTTTGGGAAGGGTTTGCATGGATCATGTCTTTGATGAGGGAGCTAGGCTTCAAGTCGAAAAGCATAACCAGGCCTTAAGGAAAACTCACGCTGTGCACGAATGCTTAATAGATGCAACAACCTTACATGTTTGGCAGGAGTTAGCTTTCCGCGAATTAAAGTGTTAGATCAGACAATAAGGGTAACTACAGATAATTTCTTGAATGTCAGTCTAAACACAACGAGTTGCTAGCGACATGCATGCAGACATCTATGGTATTTTCTGGAATGTCAAACTGCATTCAGAATGATTATTTCAGTGCATCAGATTTATGGTGTCCGAAGCCATTAAGAAGGACATCGATACTGCCCCCTTTTTTGCTTAGCAATAGACGAAACAACAGATATAAGCAGTCATGCTCAATTTTCAATTTCTGTGCATTATGTTGATGAGAATTCGATAATCCAGGAGAGATTCATTGGATTTTTTAACATTTCCTCTGGACTTGATGCATACCAAGAGCTCGTGTGTTTTTTGCGAACTTAGGAGGGTTCTCCACATTCTTTTTGCACTCTTCAAAGAGAATGGCTTTGCTGGAGAAGGCAAGCTGCTCTCGTTAGCCAAAGAGTGCCCCAACCAGATGAAATTTAAATTCACGCGCATTGTCCAAGTTGCAGACAATCGTGAGAAATTGTCAATTTCAAGAGTATTGTTGATACACCTACAATGGATGATGATACAGTACGTGCAGCACTTGCCTTCAGTGGACACTTGGAGGACTTCGAGTTCATGTTTTTCCTCTACCTTTCAAGCAATCTTTTCTGTGGTTGATGTTTTCAACACAGGGTAATGGATATTGTATTTTGTCGAAAGAGAATTGACAGTCTTCTTTCCACACTGGAGAAAATAAAATCTGAAGCTAGTTTCAATCAGGTGTATGAGAAAGCTGCTCACCTACCTGATGTTCGTGGTCCAAGGCTTTCACAAGCCATGGAAAGAGATGAACTGAATGCAAAAGAGTACTGTCGACTGTTTACATTTCTGTTCTTGACACCCAGAGGATGCAAATCAAACAAAGATTTGCCAGGTTGGATGCGTTACAGTTTCTTCAGTTGCTGAACTATTCAATGTATATGGATGCACAAGGAATTTACAAATGAAGCATTTAGTTCTCTCATCACTGTTTATGGTTCACATTTTGACACAGACAGGCTCAAATTT
This sequence comes from Myxocyprinus asiaticus, assembly GCF_019703515.2. Taxonomy (NCBI): domain Eukaryota; kingdom Metazoa; phylum Chordata; class Actinopteri; order Cypriniformes; family Catostomidae; genus Myxocyprinus; species Myxocyprinus asiaticus. The sequence goes on from NC_059344.1 coordinate 7,121,006, forward strand.
GAGCTACAAGTTTTCTACTCTGAGAGGGACATACATGGACAAAGTGGAAAGTTGTGTGACCTTTTTTTTTCTCTCCCCAATTTGGAATGCCCAAGTCCCAAATGTGCTCTAAAGTCCTCGTGGTGGCATAGTGACTCGCCTCAATCCGGGTGGCGGAGGATGAATCTCAGTTGCCTCCACATCTGAGACCGTCAATAAAATACATAGTCTGGGTGATCTCTTCATGTGGCTTGAGCGCGTTACAGCGGAGATGTAGCATGTGTGGAGGCTTCACGCTATTCTCCACGGCATCCACGCACAACTCGCCATGCACCCCACCGAGAGCGAGAACCACACATTATAGTGACCACGAGGAAGTTACCTCATGTGACTCTACCCTCCCTAGCAACCGGGCCAATTTGGTTGCTTAGGAGACCTGGCTGGAGTCACTCAGCATGCCCTGGATTCGAACTCATGACTCCAGGGGTGGTAGTCAGTGTCAATACTCACTGAGCTACCCAGGCCCCAGTTGTGTGACCTTCATAAAGAATTCAAGTAAAATGATTTAGACAAAGCAATGCCACAACTTTTTAACTCATGTGTCTCGGTGCCACAACTGGAGCTACATCTGCAGGGGTGGAAAGGAGTTTCTCAAGCCTGAAATGGATCAAGTCATATCTGCACAGTACAATGGGACAGGAACGCCTCTCAGAGCTTACACTGTTGTCGATTGAAAAAGCTTTTATGAAATCGTTGGAAGGAAGAGGCTTGTGGTGGTATGAGCAGGTGACAGAAAAGTTTGCTTCCATGAAGGAAAGACAACTGTACTTCAAATTTAAGGTAAGACTTTGTATTTTATCTATTTTATTACTGTATTTGAAAAGATTAGAGGGAGATTTATTTCTTAAGGTTATGTTCAATTTAGTATTCATAATATACATGTTACTCTTTATAACAAGCAAAATGTTGATTTGTTTTCTTTTTTCAGTGAATAAATAGGTTGAGAGCAGGCAGAAAAGCCAGTGAAGTGTGCATTAAGCTCAGGGTTTCAAGATTGAAAAATGTGTCCTAGTACTGTGTAAGGTAGAAATAGTGAGATAGTCTAGGTAAGTGAAGTTAAAATGGTCAAACATTCTACATCTGAAGATTATTGCTTCCATATGATTTGTGGTCAAACCCTTTCAGATCTCTTCCAGTCTGTCTTTGTTTAATTTTCCATCATGTGTGCTTGAGGTGGGAGGAGGAGATTTAAATTAAGTTACACTGCTTATGATTTGTGCAATGATGTTGACTTTTTGAAATGTGAGGGTGTTAATGATTATGACGCCAATGATGTGATGACACATCCAGGAAAGTCTAGCAGTCCCAGAGGGAAATCTTGGTAGCTGTATCATTGGCACCAAAGGAGCAAAGGGCTAACATGAGCTACATGAAGAGAAGGCATCAAAGTCAGAGGTACATAATCAAATATATAGACAATGAACTGATATGTTTCGCACATAAATTAATATGCAGAATTCATTGTTTTGGATTTGTTATACTTGTGTACATTTGTATATTTTGTAGGTAGAGGAACTTCGTCAGTGTGTGCAGGAGCTGAAGGAGGGAAGGACAGAAGACAGCAAATGAAGAGGACCTTATTCTATTGGTGAGGTACAGACCAATATACTCAGCTGATTGTGTGAGCACATATTTTACCATAATGAGGAGGACACCAATGATATTTATTAAGTTAAATTACAATTAAGTGCAGAATTAGCTAAATACAGTGGAATAAATGGCAAGAGCGAAACTCTCCAGTAATTCCATAAGAGAAAAGTGGTAAAAGAATGAGTACGGTTTAATTGTTTCGTTATCGCATGTGCAGGAATATTCAGAAGAGGTGTTCACTCTATGGAGCATTTTAACCTCTTTTTGGAATAAAGGCTTAACCAGAATAATTACCTTAATGTGCATATGTGGTCAAAGTTACGTAACAAACAAACAGGTTCCGTTATGAAATCATCAATTGGTAGTACTCAGGTAAGGTTAATGAATGCATGCATGGGAATTCTTATGTATGAATAATGGAGGGAGTCTTTTTAGAAAAATAAATTGTATTGGATCTGCCTGTGTCTTGCTCAGGACTCAATATTGCCTTCTGAGAAGATACTTGCCTGGTTAGAAGCAGGACAATGGAGGTTGCAGTCAGGAAGGAGGTTGTTAAGGACAGTATATCCCAACAGAAATTGTGGTTCTTGCTCATCACGTACAGGTGCATGCATGCTGATTTAACATTTATCATATTTTTTTTTTTCTGATTAACACTTTTTATTGATTCACAAAATTGACAAAGAAAAGCAAAACATATATTCACAGAATCAACATTTAACCCCCATTATTCCCTTTCCCCATCCCAATCCCTGGTCCTCAACAAATATCCCTGTGGTCACACTTGAGTATACACACACACACACACACACACAAAAAAAACAAAACAAAAAATATTTTAAAAAATAAATAATCACACACATTTAAAACTACACTTCTCTCTCCACAGCCCCTCCCCGAGAGCCCACCAAGAAGGCCAAATAGCTGCCCCATTTTTATTAAATGAATCTAAATTGCCTAGCCTTCTATATGACATTTCCTCGAATGCCGCCACCCTCCCCATCTCTGTGCACCACTCTTGAAATGAGGGTGCTCCAGCCCACTTCCATGCCCTAAGAACAATCTGTCTGCCGATCATAACACTGGCTAGAACCCAATTTTTTATGTATTTATCCCTTATATTAATGACCGCCTCATTGCCTAAAATACAGAGTCTGGGATAAAATGAAATTTGAGTGCCCAGTACGACACACATAAAACTCTGAACCCTCAACCAAAATTCTTGGATCTTAACACACCACCAAAAAACATGGGTTGTGTCCCCATCTTCTGATTGGCATCACCACCAGGTAGTTGTGTCTTTCAGACCAAGACTATACAATCTACAGGGGGTCCAATAGATTCGATGTAAAATCTTAAATTGCATAAGTCGCACCCTTGCATCTCTAGATGTAGACTTGACATTTTTAGAATCCTAGCCCACACTCCCTCCTCCAATACCAAGTTTAGATCTTTCTCCCATAATCTTTTGAGAGAAGCAGAAGCTCCATCCCCCAGATTTTGAATTAGCAGGGAGTAATACACTGATGCCTCATGACCTTTTCCAAAAGCAGTAATCACCACTCCCAGAGTATCTGCGCTTTAGGGGGTGTATGCTACTCCCCAAAATAGTACAGAGCAGGTGGCGCAGCTGTAAATACCTAAAGAACTGAAATCTGGGAATCCCAAAATGTTGAACCATATTTTCAAAGGATCTCAACACTCCAGTCTCATATAGGTCACCGAGGGTATTAACCTCCCTCTCAATCCACTCTGTCCAGCAGTAAGGGGACTTATTAATACATAATTTTGGGTTCATTTAAATAAATGTCTGAATTAAACACTCTGGACACTTTTGTCCATACCGAGTGCAAATGCGAGATAAAGGGGTGTAACTTAACTTCTCCGGTTAGTTTGATAGGCTTTGCAATGGCGAAACGGGGCAAGAACTTCCTGTTCAATAGAAAACCAGGGAGGGGCTCTCTCAGGTGGAAGCGACCAATGAGCCAAATGTCTGAGACCGAACGCATAATAATAAAACAAAATCTTGGGTAGGCCTAGCCCACCTTTGTCAATCGGCCTATGCAGCTTACTAAAATGTAATTTGGGGCACTTACCACTCCAAATAAAAGATTTTGCTGTGCTCTCAAATTGCTTGAAATAAGAGAGGGGAACATCTACCGGGAGAGACTGTAGCAGGTAGATAAATTTTGGAATACAGTTCATTTTAATAACATTAACCTTCCCAATCATCGATAAATGTAATGAAGCCCACCTGTCTACATCGCTCAAAATCCTTTTTATTAAAGGGTCAATATGAACTCTAACTAACTCAGAAAATTTGTTGGGAATAAAATACCCAAATACTTAAATGTCCTGTTTGGGCCACTGGAAGGGGCCCGGCTGGAAGGCCGTTACTGGACAGTACACTGTCAGAGCCAAAGCTTCGGATTTAGACCAGTTGACTTTGTATCCTGAGAATTTGGAAAAGGAATTAATAATTTTGTGGAGGCAAGGCATAGATTTAGTAGGGTCAGAGACGAATAATAAAATATCATCTGCATAAAGCGGAAGTTTATGTGCCACGCCTCCCGCCACCACCCCTGGAAAATGATCCTCCTTTCTTATCGCGGCTGCTAATGGTTCCAGGGCAAGACAGAACAATAATGTGGAAAGAGGGCAACCTTGCCGGATGCCCCTATTCAGAGTAAAATAATCTGAACTCCATTTGTTTGTACCGCTGCTACAGGGTGTCTATAAAGTAACTTGATCCAACCAATAAACGTACTCCCGAACCCATACATTTCCAAAATCTTAAAAAGATAATCCCATTCTACCATATCAAACGCCTTTTCGGCGACAAGCGAGATGGCAGTGACCGATGTATAAGAGATGTCATAACTTTACATAATCGGTTAGCCAAAATTTTAGGCAACATTTTTTACATCTAGCTGGATCAATGTAAATCACTTGGATCTTTATCTTTTTTTAAGAATCAGACTGATCCGGGCTTGCGTCATGGTTGGCGGAAGCTTTCCATTCTTTAATGATTCCAAATAAACTTCTAACAAAAGTGGAGCCAGTTCTGTAGCATAAGATCTAAAAAATTAGGCAGCAAAGCCATCTGGCCCCAGGGCCTTGAAGGCCTTAATTACCTCGTCAAATTCAAAATTTCTAATATCATCATCAGTAGACGAAGACGTGGAACTATAGAGATTAATATAGAATTCTTTAAAGGCATTATTAATATCAATGGCCGAGGTAAAAATTTCACCACCAGCAGATTTCACTGAAGGAATGGTAGAAAAAGACTCTCTCTGTTTAATATATCTAGCCAAAAGCTTCCCTGCTTTGTCCCCTGACTCAAAATATGACTTTCCCTGAATAACCAAAACTCCACTTTCCGCAACAAAATATTATATCTGTATTTCAAATGGGTCAATTCTCTGAGGCCATTAGACAACATTCGGCGCTTCAGCTCTGCCTCGGCACTTTTAATATTCCCTTCCAACTCCACTAGTTTTCGTGCTTCGGATTTTTTGGTGAATGAGGCATACTGTATGATCCTGCCCCTAAGAACCACCTAAAGTGCCTCCCAAGCCACGCCCACAGAGGATACTGAGGACCAGTTGGTCTCCATATAGACATTGATTTCATTCTTTAGCATTTGTTGGAAATCAGGATTTTGCAAAAGGGATACATTCAAGCACCAACTGTATGATTTGTTTTTCTCCGTATGTGGCAACACCACCAAGCTCACCAGGGCGTGATCTGAGACTAAAATGTTTCCAAATGAGCAATCGACAACAGATGAAGTGAGGGACTTAGATATAAAAAAAAAAAAAATCTATTCTAGAATAAATCTTATGGACTGATGAAAAAAATTTATAGTCTCTACCAGATGGGTTCAAAAGTTGCCAAACATCTGCAAGACCAAGATTTTTACACATCCTGTGAAGCGTCACTGTTGCTCTAGGGGGCTTACACACTTTTGCTTCACTATGATCAAGGACTGAGTCCATCAAAAGATTAAAGTCTCCTCCCAATATAATATTATCATAAGGGGTGCCAGCGGCTTGCAACATCCCTTCAAGATCTATAAAAAAGCCCTGATCATCAGCATTAGGTGCGTAAATATTAGCCAAAATCAACCTTTGCCCCTGAATTTGACATTTGATATAATAGAAAAAATAAATTGTGTGTCAAAAACAAGATTACAAAGACCACATTTCAACATCAATGCAACAGTCAAACCCCGAACTTTCCCCAGAACAAAACAAATAGAAAAAAGAAAAACGTGTGCATTAACCCCGCACACGACAGCGTCAACCGGCGTAAATCCCTCTAAACTCAAAAGGTCCATGTACGCATACGAGAGCCTCCACGACAACTTTGTCATTGGATTGCTCAAGTCTGGTACTTCTATACAGATTTTGTGAGGCAAAAGTACATAACAGAAAATTCTTTGTAAAACAGACCCCAGCCAACAGGCAGAATAAACAGCAAGAATGTGTAGATTCATTCACAGAACTGTCTTGAAGGTGTGTTCCCCACAAAACAAATTCCAGCTGATATAAAGCCGTTCTGTTTCCTTGGACAGACAAACAAGTGTTTCAAGTGTTTAGTGAACCAGCTGTTACGAGCGCAGCAGATGACATAATCATTCCAATGTCCCGCGAAAATACTCCACAAAAACAAACTCCAGCCAACAGGAGGCATAACCACAAAGAACGAACAGATTCATCCATAACTGTCCCGAAGCAGTGTTATTCCACAAAACAAACTCCAGCTGCTAGGCGGAACTAGCATAAAAAGAAACAAAATAGACATCCCGGTTCCTTGGATGATCAAGAGTCAAATTCACTCGGAGGCCGCATAAAAAAATACATCATGACTTACTCAGTCCATCAGCTTTATAAAAGAGATCCTTTGTGTGGGCATGTGGATATTTTGCGGTCATCAATAGTATCCATTCTCAATCTGGCCAGGAACTTCAGTGTAAAATTGATCTTCCGTCAATGCAAAAGTTTCTTGAAGGAAGTGTCATGCCACAAAACAAACTCCAGCCGCTAGGCGGAGCCAATACAGAAGAAAACAAAAATGGCGCCAGCTTCCTTAGACGGTTATGTAAAGCGAGTCAGTCCACTCACATAAGTAACATGCAATGGTTTACTCACCTATAGTTTCTATAAAGGACAGTGCTTTTTGGGGGCATAAAAATACTTTGCGGCCGTCTTTGATGTCTATCCTCAGTTTGGCCGGAAACATCAGTGCAAAAGCGATCTTCCGTTGATGTAAGAGTTTCTTACATTCCTTGAACCGATCGCGTTTCTCTCTTGTTGAACTCGCAATGTCCGGGAACAAGAAAATATTGTGATTCTTCCAAGAAAGCTTTCCTTTGCTCCTCGCCTGGCACAACACGAGATCTTTATCGGATGATCCCAGAAATTTGGCCAGAATTGATCGGGGTCTGTCTCCCTCAGCAGATCTGCGAGCAGGGACTCTGTGAGCTCGCTCGATTTCCAGTTTATGGCCTGTTATGTCGAGCAGACTTGGGAAGAGCTTGTCCAGGAATTTCACCATATCTCTGCCCTCTTCATGCTCAGGAATTCCAACAATTCGTATATTGTTCCTTTGATTCCTATTTTCGAGATCTTCCTATTTTTCCAAAATATTTTCCAAGTCTGTTTTGGACGTGGGTGGATTAGCGGATAATTCCCTTTCCAAGGACTCCAGATAATCGATTCATTTCTCAACATCTGCTACTCTTGTGACCAACTCAGAGAATTTTGTTTCCATCGGCATAATAGATCGACGTATTACAGCGAGATCCTCCAAGTCAGCAACAACCTTCGTCAGCATCACCGAGATGTTGGACAGTTAACGCTGAATTTCTTCTCCCGTTGCACTTTCCAACTCGTCCCCGGCTCGCAGGCCTGTCAGAGGTTTTAGCTAGAGCACGTAAGTGTCTTTTAATGTCTCCAGAGTCTGAGGATTTTGACTTCTTTGCCATGTTTACCTCAAAGAGCAAATATGTAACTGGGTGTATCGAAACTCACCGGATTAAACATGAAAATAATTAAAAACTAGCAAAGTGCGCAGAGCTAGTCGCTCAGCCAACAGTCAATGGTTGTAGGTAGGAAGTCCCGTCTTACAAGTAAAAGAGCCAATCACCATTTAGATATAGACTAAACCTGTCACCTGTCAGTCAACTCGAATGCGCATGCACATTAGCTATAAAAGCTGGGAAAATTGCATCTTTTAGCGTAATCTGATGTAAAGAAGCACCATTTATGATACCAGTGTTCTCAGATTTAACTGCTGATTGGAAATATGTTCTTTGATCGTACACTGTAAAAAAAACCCCAAAAAAAACAAAACTGGCAGCTGTGGTTGCCAGAATAATTATGTAAAAAATACAGTAAAAATGTAAACAACTTTACAGAACAACCTGTAAATTTTACAGTTTAAAACTGTTGTAATTTACATGACAATGCTGGCACTGTAAAAAAAAAAAAAAAAAAAGAAAACAAAAATTACATTTACAGTTTCAAGTCACAAACTTGCTGCATTTTACTTTATAAGGTATTGTTAAATCACTGTAAAAATTACAGAAGAGCACATGATGATAAAGTTCACCAATAGTGGCTCTTCCAGGAGCAATGACCAATAAACATGTAGAGACAGTGCTCAGTTGCACTCACACAAACACTAAACACCATCTGTGTAACACATGTGAAATTTAAATAATGCAGTAAAGATTAATTAAACTACATTAAATATAAAACAGAACACCCCAATGTACATAACTGATATTAAAAATAAGAAAAAACATAACTATTCCCATAGAATATAATGTGGGAAGTTTTTATTTTTTTTTACTGTAATTTTAACAATAATTTACTGTAAAAAGTACATGTACTCTAAAAAAAAATTTACAATCTAAAAAATGTCATTTTTACAAAAAGATTTTGTAAAAACTACTGTATTGTCTTAAAATATATTTTACAAATTTACTGTATATTTTACAGTTAATACTCGTTAATCAATTGATGTTTTTATCTGTTGCATTTTAACAGTCTTTTACCGTTAAAATGTTATACAGCGTAATCTTGACCAACCGTTTTGGAGATTTCGGTCTTTCCCCATTCAAGTACATAGAGCTGCACTGTCATGACTGGAAATAGCCTCCCGAGAGCATTCCAAACATGGCTGACTTGCTAGAAAGACTTTGGTTGCATGCACTGCGCTCGTGCGGATCCAGCAAGCAGCAATCTCCTGACCATTTAAACAGTCTCGATCACCTGCTTGGATTGTGACCACTGACCATCATGTTTTGTGAATCAGAGGAACTTTTGATCCTGATCCTGAAGTTTTGATTCTGGCTGATCGAGTACACGCTTCAGAGGAAGATATTAGATGAGCGCTTGATGGGAAGAAAACACTGGATTTTCGTGAGGTTTGTGAATTACATCTGTTTAAACAAGATATGTGCTTATTTGCAAATGGTATATAATAGAAGTTTTATTGATATTTGCCTTTTATCATTACAAAAGAAAGTTAAAAGTGACAGGAAACTGCTGAGGAGAGACTGTTAGAATACATGTTTTAGAGGTAAATAATTGAGCGCTCCACAGGATGTTGGATCTGCTCAAGTTGTGAGGTTGGTTTATTACATCTGTTTAAATGACATGCGTGCATATTAGCAGACGGTATATATGATATTAGTTTTATTGATATTTGCATTTTTATCATTAGACAAGGCAGTTAAAAGTTTAGGGAACTGTTGAGGAGAGAGAGGGAGAATGAAACAGGCGAGCACTTTAACATTATGAGCTCAAACGCGTCTGCCACGGCTCTGATATGCGGACAGTTTAAATGACACTGTGTTGAACACTGGTCTATTATTGTAGTAACATAATGCACATAACAACAAAACAAACCAAGACTGGTCATTTACATGTCTCAGTCGCTTCACGTGCAAGCAGGCGATTTTCGGCGTCCTCAACAAAAAAGAAAAAAGTCAGAATACGGGCCGATTTATCGGCCTCAGCGATATATCGGTCGACCACTACAAACAACCAAACAATGACCATGTGCTAATGCTCTAAATCCATGTAACACTATCTTTAAAGAAAGCAAAGAAAATACAGATATACTTATATCGAGCTTTAGAACAAACATGTTCCTCAAAATAGGGTCAATGAAAGGAGATGTAGCTGAGGAGGAAATCTTCACATTACAAGCTTCTAAAACTTCCTTCTTCTTTGGGTTTTATGGCAGTTGGCATACTTTGGTGCATTTCCGCCACCTACTGGGGAGGAGTGTGGAGCATTGATGTTGAAGGAAAATTAAGATAGAGTCTAACAGAGCCTTAGAAACTATTGAAGTATTCCTTAACAAGTTCTGCACTGTCATACCACTTAAACCTAAGAACTTCTGCGAGCTGGGCTCTTTCATTATTATATCCAGTGCACTGTAACAGCACATGCTGTACCGTCTCCAGTAGTCCACATGTGTTACACAAACCAGTGTCATGTCTACCAATAATATTTAGTGACTGATTCAATGCAGTATGCCCTTTACGAAGATGTGAAATAACAGTATCATCCCTTCAATTTCCATCAACCACTCTCTCGTGACCTACTACCCTTTGAATACTGTAAAGATGTCCTCCCTTTCCCTCCCTGTCCCACATTTCTTGCCACATTCCCTTTACAGCCCCTTTAATTAACCCTTTAATTTCTGCTTTACATAATGGTGCACCTATATCTATTTCTGGATGCTTTAAAGCCTTCTTGGCCATATCATCCACTTCTTCATTGCCTTCAACCCCTACATGAGCAGGTACCCACAAAAATATATTCCTATTCCCTGTTGGTGTAACCTGAATAAAATCTGAAGAATTTCCAATAGAATATCTTGTCTTGATGAAGATTTCCCATTAATTAAACTTATGAGAGCAGAAAAAGAATCTGAACAGATCACCACATTTAATGGATGAATTTCTTCCACCCACTGATGAGCCAACTGAATTGCTATCATTTCTGATATGTAAACTGATTTGATGTAATTTTGTTTATCTTATATTAGAATTGGGGAATGACCACTGCTGCAGCTGTACGCCCAGAATCAGGGTCCTTTGAACCATCTGTCACATTTGTAAACGATGGAATTACGTCTGGTCTAAATATTGCTTCACTACCTGCTGCTTTGAAAAACACCTTTGTTTGTTATTAATATAGTCCAGCAGCTGGAGATCAATTGAAGGCATTGGAAATAGCCAATGTGGTAAAATTGCCACCGCCACTGTTGGACTAACATCAACACCATGAATTCCCATATGTTGAGACTCTTCACCTGCAGTCCATCCAAAGCTTTCCATCTGAGAGTACTCATACTCCCAGCAGTTCTCCAGTACTTTCTTTACAGGGTGAATATTTGCATGTTCTTTTACTGATGTCCAATAAACCATTTTGATTGTAATCATCGAAACTCTAAAGGCATTTCTCCCATTTCCACTTGTAATGATACTACTGGTGATGATCTAAATGCACCGCAGCAAATTCTTAATGCCTGGGATTGAATTACATCAATCTTTTTCTTCCATAATGTTGATGCAGAGCTTTATACAATACTTCCGTGATCAATTGTAGATCTCCTTATGCTACGTCTACATTAATCCAGATACATTTGAAAACGGCGTTTTTGTTTCAAAACGCTCTCCGTCCACACAAGCGTTTTCAAGTGTTTTCCAAAAGTTGCTCATCCACACTGAAACGTCTGAAAACGCTTACGTCCGTGTACTGCGCATGAGTAAAACGTAAGACGCTACGACATGCGTCATTTCCGTCAGGCGTTTATTTACTTTCCGCCTCTTTGAAACGTCACGGCAATGTCGAGGATAGGCACCAAGTTTTTTAAATGGACGGACAAACATACTCGGGACCCAGGTGTAATATAATAGCTCTGCACACTTCTCTGATTATTTTAGACACAGTTTGTCGGGCTAATCCAAACGCATTCGCCGTTTATCGGAGTTTACCTTCGTCGCTTAAGTTGTATAGAGTACATGCAACCTTTGTAACAACATCCACTGGTGATCTCAGTCGTGTTGTCTGGCCTTGAAAATGAGGTCGTAGAAGTTCACTCAGATGATATAGAGAGTCCCTAGACATCCTAAAGTTCTCACGCCACTCCTCGGGCACCACCAGGCCTCACACAAAATCTCTGCTTCATGTACAGTCTGAAAAAGCAACTGTCCTCGCGTTCCGCTGCTGAACAACAACTGCGAGTAAACATCCCGTCTCCTTTGAAGAAATGTAAGCTGAAGTATGTACAAATTGACATTAATCTTTAACAACGCAATCAAACTGGATAGTAGCCAAAACAACTGCGATACAATGTCGTCCACCATCTTGTTTTGGACTGAATGGGACACATGACTGCGTCACATGACTAAAAATGCGTCATCGTTTTCAAAAGCCTCCATTTTCACATTCAACACTACAACGCGAAAACGGCGTTTTCAAATGTATCCACTTTGGAGTGCGTTTTCAAAAAGCTCCCTTTTCGCAGACAAAAACGCCATCTCAGTGTGGACGGAACGCCAAAATGGAGAGAAAAAGATGCGTTTTCAAACGAAAACATATTAGTGTAGACAAGGCCTTAGGGAGTGATGACTTGCACCCCAGGAATATTAATTCCCTTCTTACATTTGTCAACTATTTTCTGAATGTGTATGCCAAATGTCAATTTCGAGTCCATCCATACTCCCAAAAACCCAACCACTGATACTTGCTCTAATAACTGATCATACATTTTTAATTTAACTTCAGGATTTTTTTCTTTCTTGAAAAGCATATTACCTGAGTTTTAGTTACAGAGAATCTAATCCCCAACAATTTGCCCACTTTCCAACCTCATCTGTTGCCTCCTGCATTCTTTTCTCCACATTTTTAACATTCATTCCTCTCTTCCACAATGCTCCATCATCCGCATATAATGATCTTCCCATCTCTGATCTAATTATTGAAAAAATGTCACTTATCATTATATTAAAATGAATGGGACTTGAAACACTGCCTTGAGGCGTTCCATTATCAATCGAATATACTTTATATTTATTTATTTATTATTGCAAAAACAAATGTAATCCTTTTGCACAAAGAAAGAGATTACTTTTTCCCCATCCCTGCCCAACAAAACCAGAACAGCCTGCCACAAGAGAAATCAATAACAACAACTCTAACAATAATAATAATAATAATAGTAACAACAATTAAAATAAATCAAGTTATAATCATAATAACAATTGTAATAATAATAATAATATTACAGTAACAAGTGATAACCAACATTTAGGGACGTCAGAATTCAGAAATGTCTCAATACAGCTAAACATCATGAGCCTTATACATAAATGTGTATGAATTAAGGAAATAGTCTAAATAAAATTCCAATTAAACAAACAACCATGTAAAAAGGTGTACCGGAGAAGTGAACCTCTAACTGAATATTTAATCTTTTCTAAATCCAAGTATAACATCAAGTCCTGAAGCAAATGTGCTGCTTTAGGAGGATTTGCAGACTTCCAATGCAGTAGGATTTGCCTGAAAGCCAATAAGGATGCAAATGAAATGACATTCAGTTGTCTATAATTCAAGATCATTTCCCCAAGATCAAAGAACCCAGAAAATACCAGTTTCAGCACATGGCTCCAGCAAAACATCCCAATATTTTTTTGAGTATTTTGAATACAGTGGACCAAAACAAAATCAATTTATGGCAAGACCAAAACGTGTGTTAAATCCGCAACACCAGTCTGACATCTCAAACAGGTGTTATCGAAATTTGGATTAAAGGAATATATTTGGGCCCGGCTCAGGTGTAAACGGTGCAGAACCTTGAACTGTATTAAGTTAAAATGTGCACAAGTAGTACTGCCATTCACTCTTTTCAATGCGCTACTCCAAATTTCTTCTGAAAGTTCTATTCCCAGCTCTTTTTCCCAATTACTCTTGATCTTATCTGTTCCTATATTATTTATAGACATGAGCATTGTATATACATGTGATATAGAACCTTGCAAAAGCAGGGGGGCTTCTAGGAGAGAATCTGCAAGGGACCTCAATGGAATATTCGGGAATAATGGAGTGTTAGCATTAACAAAATGACGGACTTGAAAATAGCGAAAAAGATCTGACTGATTGAGATTAAATTTGGAACGCACATCGTTAAAGTTAGCAAATATGCCATCTATATAAAGATCACCAAACCGGTCTATACCCTTGTTCTGCCATTGTATAAAAGCGGACTCTAGTTTGGCAAAAAAGTGTGATTATAACGTATTGGGCTTTGAAACAGAAGTGTTTGTCTTAACTGGAAATGTTGACGTAGCTGAGTCCATATCTTAAGAGTAGAGTAGACAACAGGATTAGATGTATATTGTACAGTTTTAATAGGTAAGCTGGATGTGACTAGGGCTGGTAAAGAAGTTATGCAAGATTTAGATTCTGCCACACACCAGTCTGGTGAGTGCATCCAATAAACTATCTTTTGTACATAAGCCGCCCAATAGTAGTATAGAAAATTAGGAAGAGCTAAACCCCCATCATTCTTATGCTTCTGAAGAAACTTTATCTACTGTGCTAAAAAAGCTTTTAGATAAAAAATTAAAAATGGGGAGACACTGAAATAAATATAGAAATCTAGGAAGGACAGTCATTTTTACACAATTCACCCTGCCCACTAAAGACAAATGAAGAATTCTCCATTTTTGAAAGTCAGATTTAAGTTTGGTTAAAATTGGAGTAACATTATTTTCATAAAAACCCTTGAAGTTACATGTAATGTTAATGCCCAAATATTTAAACCCAGACCTCGTTATGTGAAAAGGAAGAACAGGATCAGGTATATTCCTAGCCAGTGTATTAACAGGCATACACTCACTTTTAGAGATATTTAACTTGTACCCTGAAAAAATACCAAAAGTGCGAAAGACATTAATAATGTCAGTGATACATGATATGGGATTTGAAATGTAGAGAAGCAAGTCATCTGCATATAAGGAGAGCTTTTGCTTCACACCCCATCTTCGAATAATCAAATATACTTTTGATTATGATGCTCCCACCCTTACTTGCATTGTCCTATCCATTAAAAAACTAATTATCTAGTTATATAATCTCCCCTTTATTCCCATTTTATCCAGTTTAATTAATAACCCTTCCTTCCACATCATGTCATAGGCCTTCTCTACATGAAAGAACACCCTCACTAGCACTTCTTTGTTCACTTGTGCTTTTCTAATATCAGTGCTTCGGCCCTTTCTAAAACCGTTCTGGTGTGGATATAAAAGTCCCTTACTTTCCAGAACACAAGTCAGGCATGACATTACTATCCTTTCCATTAATTTACAGTGGTTGGATGTTAAAGCTATGGGTCTGTAGTTCAATGGATTTGAATGTTCTTTCCCTGGCTTTGCTATAAGCATGACAACTCCATGCTTCCAGGAGGATGGAAGCTTTCCTACTTCCCATACCTTATTAAAAAGGCCCAGAATGACGTTTAATGACAAATCTGAAAGATGTTTAACCATTTCATAACAGATTTCAATCTTGCCTGGAGAAGTATGTCTTAGCCCCACAAGAGCCTGTTTCAGTTCATACATCGAGAAGTGAACATCGCGAGTACCTCCAGTAGTGTCTTTTTGGTCCAAGATTTCCGGGTTCTGTCTCATACTCTGTTCCCTATATTTCCTCATTTCATAGGATATATTTTCATTGCTATGCACTTTAATGAAAGCCTCAGCTAGCACTTCTGCATTTCCACTATCAGTGATAATTTGTTTCTCATCACTTATCAGGACAGGAATATTACTGTACTTTTGAATCCCTTCCCATCTTCCTAATCATTCCCCACATTTCATTAATATCTACCTTCTCACCAATAATATCACAAAATTCTCTCCAGTGCCTTCTTTTAGCAGTTCTAACCATTTTCCTAACATTTGCCTGAGCAAATCGATTAAATCATAGAATGAAAAAGTATTTTTTACTTTTCTTAATAATCTGTTTCTGACTTTAATTGCCTTACTGCAATCATCTGTCCACCATGGCACAACTTTCTTCTCCCGTATCCCTATGCTTTTACCAATCACCTCTTCTGCTGTACCACAAATAATTCCACTAATTTTGCTATTGAGCTCCTCTACATCTTCTATGGACTTGCTTAAACCCTTTAAACTTTCCTCACTTATCTCTTTAAATTTATCCCAATCTGCAGATTTAAACTTCCACCTTGGGATTTTCTCCATACCCACTTTGCTAACTTTACCCCAATTTTACAAATTATGGCACTTCCCAAACGTTACATACACTTTCCTTAGCCAAACTTTGCGACATAATTGTAAGGTCAAATACAGAGAATCGCCCTCTAGCTGCATCCATTCTTGTAAAGCTACCATCATTAACACATATTAAGTTTTTTGAATGAAGAATTTCCTCCACTACTTTTCCATTTTGGTCAGTGTTTAAACTACCCTATAACATGCAATGTGCATTAAAATTTCCATCGCCCCCAATTTTTCCTAATGATTCATTACTTAATCTTTCACATGGATTGTAGAAATTAATTACTCTAATATTCTGTGTCCCAACCAATACCTCCACCACTGCTTTACATTCATTATTCACATCCACAATTCTGAACCCTATTCCTAGTTTAATAAAAATAATCACCCCACAACCATTTCCAACTTTTCTGTCCCTCGAACTGCTGTATATCCTTGCACCACATAATTCAAGTGAGGTTTAAGCCAAGACTCTTGTAAACATATTATTTGAGGTTTATTATCCAAATCATCTATACATTTCTTGAATTCCAGTCCATTTGCAATTAAACTTGCGTTCCATTGAAGAATTATGAACACCAGTATGAACAACCACATGCTGCCTGTGAGTTTGACATCTGCACCTTTAGTATTTAATTAATTTGATCCACTGTTATTCCCTCTACATCGAAGTATTTCCCCGCCACCCTTATAATTATTCTAATCCTTTCAGACCTACTTTCCGTTTGGGCTGAACAGTTAACTACTGCCATGAATGCAATGAAAGATACCTTATCTACTGCCATTGAGTTTTCTTTCACTCTACACTGATTACTGCAACGCTCCATCACTGGAGTGTCCGTTTCCTTTTGTTCTTTCTGCTTAGCTGTCCTCCGAACACATTTGCTTGCTTCCGCATATGTCATTCCCTCCAAAACCTTTTTGTTTTTTATTTCCTCAGCCTCCTTCCTGACCTGGCATCCACCATATCCGGCACTATGTGGCCCTCCGCAGTTGCAACATTTCGGATTCACTCCTTGCCCACATTTTCCATATTCATGCCACATCTAGCGCAACGCTGTTTTCCTTTGCAAACAGCCGCCACATGCAACTTTTGACACTCAAAACATCTTATCGGTGGCGGTATACTCAGTGGCGATTTTAGGGGGTGGCCTGTGGTGGCCTGGGCCACCCCTGAAAGCTCATTGGCCATCCTGTGGCCACCCCAGAACTGATTGGTAGTTCATCATGTTCATCAACACAAGAACGAAGAACCAATAGAAACGCCTGTCAATCAAAGATGACATCTCAGGTCATTTGTTGATTTAGAGCCACACTGACCCAGTCAGTTTTATATTTCTGACCATTATAGTAGTGGTGGAACTGAAGCTGTGTGAGCTGATCTTTGATCAGTGGGGGGAGGGGCAGGCCACGGGTGGCCAGGCAGGTGCCGCAGGTCGCGGGCGCAGCGGGCGCCAGATCTGGAGTATAACGGTCGGTCAGAAGCACGAAGCTGACACGAGCTAGCGTCTACCTCCAACTTCCAATGAGTTGACGACGTCGATTTGTGGTCAAAAAGAAAGCTGTTATTTGAGAGGTATATTTATCTAATCTATCGTTTAATTTATCCCGAATTTCCATGTGAATGTGAAAACATTGTTACAGTAGCTAGGTTAAAGAGTAAGCTAGACCCTACACCACATTCAACATGTTATCTTTATATTGACATGAAATATGAAATGCCATGTTTTCTGATTTAATGACGGAGGTGTGTAAAGCGTTTTACAGATGTACATGTTCAATAGCTAAAGTTATATACAGGTGCATCTCAATAAATTAGAATGTCGTGGAAAAGTTCATTTATTTCAGTAATTCAACTCAAATTATGAAACTCGTGTATTAAATAAATTCAATGCACACAGACTGAATTAGTTTAAGTCTTTGGTTCTTTTAATTGTGATGATTTTGGCTCACATTTAACAAAAACCCACCAATTCACTATCTCAAAAAATTAGAATACATCATAAGACCAATAAAAAAAAACATTTTTAGTGAATTGTTGGCCTTCTGGAAAGTATGTTCATTTACTACATATGTACTCAATACTTGGTAGGGGCTCCTTTTGCTTTAATTACTGCCTCAATTTGGCGTGGCATGGAGGTGATCAGTTTGTGGCACTGCCGAGGTGGTATGGAAGCCCAGGTTTCTTTGACAGTGGCCTTAAGCTCATCTGCATTTTTTGGTCTCTTGTTTCTCATTTTCCTCTTGACAATACCCCATAGATTCTCTGTGGGGTTCAGGTCTGGTGAGTTTGCTGGCCAGTCAAGCACACCAACACCATGGTCATTTAACCAACTTTTGGTGCTTTTGGCAGTGTGGGCAGGTGCCAAATCCTGCTGGAAAATGAAATCAGCATTTTTAAAAAGCTGGTCAGCAGAAGGAAGCATGAAGTGCTCCAAAATTTCTTGGTAAACGGGTGCAGTGACTTTGGTTTTCAAAAAACACAATGGACCAACACCAGCAGATGACATTGCACCCCAGATCATCACAGACTGTGGAAACTTAACACTGGACTTCAAGCAACTTGGGCTATGAGCTTCTCCACCCTTCCTCCAGACTCTAGGACCTTGGTTTCCAAATGAAATACAAAACTTGCTCTCATCTGAAAAGAGGACTTTGGACCACTGGGTAACAGTCCAGTTCTTCTTCTCCTTAGCCCAGGTAAGATGCCTCTGACGTTGTCTGTGGTTCAGGAGTGGCTTAACAAAAGGAATACGACAACTGTAGCCAAATTCCTTGACACGTCTGTGTGTGGTGGCTCTTGATGCCTTGACCCCAGCCTCAGTCCATTCCTTGTGAAGTTCACCCAAATTCTTGAATCGATTTTGCTTGACAATCCTCATAAGGCTGCGGTTCTCTCGGTTGGTTGTGCATCTTTTTCTTCCACACTTTTTCCTTCCACTCAACTTTCTGTTAACATGCTTGGATACAGCACTCTGTGAACAGCCAGCTTCTTTGGCAATGAATGTTTGTGGCTTACCCTCCTTGTGAAGGGTGTCAATGATTGTCTTCTGGACAACTGTCAGATCAGCAGTCTTCCCCATGATTGTGTAGCCTAGTGAACCAAACTGAGAGACCATTTTGAAGGCTCAGGAAACCTTTGCAGGTGTTTTGAGTTGATTAGCTGATTGGCATGTCACCATATTCTAATTTTTTGAGATAGTGAATTGGTGGGTTTTTGTTAAATGTGAGCCAAAATCATCACAATTAAAAGAACCAAAGACTTAAACTACTTCAGTCTGTGTGCATTGAATTTATTTAATACACGAGTTTCACAATTTTAGTTGAATTACTGAAATAAATGAACTTTTCCACGACATTCTAATTTATTGAGATGCACCTGTATATGGCTAACCCGTGTGTGAAATGGAAGGGTTTGTGCTGTGACTGTACTTTAAATCTTTACATGAGTTATTTATGAGCTCTTTATGTGTATTATTGGTCAGTCAGACCAATAAAATCTTCAAAGTTTTTATTATTTGACATTTTAAATTTGCAGAGGCAGGGCAAATTGCAACTTAAATGTTGCTTTGTACCCAATTCTGCTGGACAGTGCAGTTATAGCTAATAAATGAATGAATAATTGATTGAATGATTGATTGAATTGCACCTCAATCAGTTATCACCTGTACTTGTATCTTTTTATGATTATACACTATACCTGATGTTATACGCAGATTAATTCTCTACAATGAGAATAGCTCTTAAAAATGTGTAACTGACTTTTCCTAAACAATTACTGATTTAAAAATGGATGTTATGTTAAAATAACCAGAGATTCCCTGAAACTGTTATAGGTTGAAATAGAACAGGAATAGAAAACTGTCAAATGTCAAAACAAAAGTCTGATATTAAATACAAACAATTCAGTGAATGCTAACATGAGTTTAAGAATTAATTTATTCTACATGTGTAGATGTTGAAGCAAAGCAATGTGATATTTACACATTTTGATCATGTGCCATTCATAAAGGTTCTCCCGGTATCGCCACCCCACACTAGGTGTGTGCCCCATCTTGGCCACCCCAGTAAAAATGTCCTGGATACGCCACTGGGTGTACTGTATATGGACGAACAGCATAACTTAAAAAAACAAGAAATACCCTATCAAGCAATCTTTCCTCATCGAAATGTATCATAACTGAAAGACTGTCCATCCTTTCCTTATTCCTTATCACCTCCACCCCTGACAGATTCTTTTTCACCAACTCATCAGTCACATCCGTGGGAATCCCTGTTAATACTCCTCTTACCCATTTCTTTTCTTCCATTACTGCACTAGACACTTTCTCACATTAAAGATTTTAATCCTAACGCTGTTTTTTGTTGCTTGCTGTCCTTGCAGAATATCAACAATCTCCCATTATTTTTGCATTTTCAATTTTACCAACAGCTTCCTTCATCGCTTTAGTTACTCTTATTGGGTTTAATGTGTTCACAGACTCTGATAGAAATCATTACCTTGCAGGGGTAGATACATAATTCACGCACTACCGCTGCCTATACATATTCCGCCTATGCCCCTTTAAGTTCCAGATCGAAGCAGAGTGTTGACATCATGTTCCGACGATGTGTTTTTACTTTTTAGTGTACTCTTTGTTCTCAAAATCACTCAAATGTGTATTCAAAACTTACTTTGACTGTTTACTGAGGTTTTAGTTGATGTGTTTTAATTCACATCACCAGAATGTATTGCTGGTCGGGGGCTTGAATAATTTTGATTGCAAACTGTATCTCACAATGTCGAAGAATACAGCATTCTTCGACATTGTAAGATACAGTTTGCAATCAAAATTGTCTCTAAACCTACCGGAGTTTTGTGAGCAACAAGCGACCGTGTGGTTCGCCCAAGCTGAGACACAATTCGCCTTGCAGGACATCACCACAGACTAAACAAAATATTAATACATTGTTGCGGCCCTCAGCATTCAGCATTCTGGAGAACCCACTGGACCGGGACAAGTACGCCACACTGAAAGCTTACCTGTAAAAGACTTTTGCTTTGTCAGAGACTGAGTGAGCCCGCCGCTTGCTTTCACTGCCCAGTCTCAGTGACACACGCCCGTTGGAACTAATGGATCACATGTTAGCGCTACTGGGTGAGCACAAGCCATGCTTTCTGTTCAAAAATCTTTTTTGCAACAATTACCCAACAGTGTCCAAACCACTCTGGCACACTCTGGCACATACTTCTGTCGGAGACTACAGGGAGTTAGCACAGTTGGCAGACCAATATCAAGCTGTATCACAAAAGTGATTACTTGGTGGTGAAAGCGGCAGCACAACGCACTACCTCGCACCTGGCGCTGGTGGTGTGGCGAGTTGATGTAGGAGGACTGTGTTTCTTTCACGCACGTTTTGGGGCAAGAGCCAAGAAATGTCACCCTCCATGTAGTTTCAGCGGAACCAGCAGTGCACAACAATTAGCAGTGCTGCCACTAACAGTTCTGCACATCTGTTGTTGATCACAGACTTTCTATCTGGTCTTAATTTCCTTTGTGATACAGGCACACAGGTTAGCGTTTTGTCAGCTTAATCGCTTGACAAATAAATGGCCGTGGTCGGGCACTCAATTGAGGCAGCTAATAAAGGCAAAATACTCACTTATGGAAAATGCCTGGTACCTCTGTGTTTCAACGGGCGACATTTTTCATGGGAGTTTGTACTGGCAGATGTGAATAGACCTCTTCTCGGAGCAGACTTCCTGTGCACCAATGGCCTGTTAGTAGATGTCAAGAACTGTCAACTGGTTGATGCTGAGCATTTCAATTCCCTACCCTGTGCACAGAGCATTTTCTCAACAACCACATTGTCCAGGGCACTGTCTGGGGAATGTGAGTTCGCTCGACTGTTGGGAGAGTTTGTTAATCTCACTAAGCCCACTTTCTCCACAACTTTGGCCAATCATGGGGTTGTGCATTATATCTCCAGGTCTGGGCTTTCCAGCAAAGCTTGTGGTGGCTGAGGCTGAATTCACCACCATGGAAAAACTGGGCATAGTGTGCCGCTCTAACAGTCCTTGGGCCTCCCCTCTTCACATGGTGCTGAAGGCAGATGGTGATTGTTGAGCATGTGGTGATTACAGATGCCTTAACAACATTACCACACCAGACCGGTATCCAGTGCCACACATCCAGGATTTCTCTGCTCATTTAACTGGTAAAATGGTTTTCTCGAAAGTGGACCTTGTCTATGGATACCATCAGGTGCCAGTCAACCCAGATGATGTTTCAAAGATGGCGGTGATAACGGCATTTGGCCTGTTTGAATTCTTTAGGATGCCGTTTGGTCTCAAAAACGCAGCGCAAACATTCCAGCGTATGGTGGACTCGGTACTGATTTCCTATCAAGACCCCTCAGTACTGAGTATATGCATTAAACACACTGTAATCACTTCATATGGTTACATATTTTATATTAACTAACAATCATTACTTTCTGCATTAATTTGATTAGTATATTAAATGATTTCCCCTATTTTGGTTTATTGGTCACACACAACACATCCCTGTGAGATGGAGAAGTGTGTGTGCTGCCACAGGTGTTCATTTTTTTTATCCTTGAGACTTCCTTTTCCTCTTGATACATGTATCTCGATTCATCCCAATACTCCTTATTCCACATATTGTCTGCATCAAATCATGCATTGTCGGACTCTGTTCTATTAAAAGCATTAACTCATTATTCCTTGACACAGAGAAATCGTGCATTGTCTGACTCTGTTCTACTAAAAACATTCACAGAAAGGGCCTTACAAGGAGACACAGAGAGAAAGACTGTAATTCACCCCAGAGAAGCCAAGCTGCATTTTTCCATTGATTTGCACTATGACTATTAAACTGAGTAAATAATAATTAAATCAATAAAAGGCAACTATGCTGTCACATCCTGTTCCGGGTGCACCAATAGCCATTACTACTGATGCCTCAGACTGTGCAGTGGGAGCGGTGCACAAACAGATGTTCAAAGGAGCCTGTCGACCCCTTGCATTCTTCAGTCGGCAACTCCGCCCCATTGAGAGGAAGTACAGTGCCTTCGACCGGGAGTTGCTCGCATTGTACCTTGCAGTAAGACTGTGGCAGGGCGGAGGGCGGGGCCATGATTCCGCACACCCAGCCCCTAATTAGGCTGATTAAGCCCAAGACGGATAAAGGTGAGCGGAGACGGCAGTGCCACAGATAGTGAGTTATGGGCAGCTGCCCGACACCTGTGTGTGTTTGTCTTTTTGCTTAAGTTTTTTATTAAAATATTATTTATATTGTTAAGCCGGTTCTCGCCTCCTCCTTTCCATTGAACTGTGTTACAAAGACACTTCCCCTTTTTCTTAGAGGGCCATGTTTTTACAGCATTCGTAGATCATACGGCACTTATTAACGCCATGGCAAAAGCTACAGAGCTTTGGTCTGCCCGACAACAATGTCACCTCGCTTTAATTTCTGAGTTTATGACTGATCAGACAAATTGATGGGAAGAGCAATGCAGTGGAGACTGCCTGTCTAGAGCTACTGTGGAAACAGTGCAACTGGGGATTGATTTCACCAACATGACAATTGACCAGGTAAATGACCCTGAAGTACAGGCCTATAGAACGGCCATTTCAGGCCTGCAAATAGCTGATGTCAGCTTTGAAGGGGCTCAATTTACATTGCTGTGCGATGTCTCCAGGGGTTATCCACGCCCAGTAGTGCCCATGCCGTGGAGAACTGTTTGACTCAGCTCATGGTTTGTCACACCCAGGTTGCAAAGCTTCACAAAAGCTAATTTCTTCCAAATTTGTGTGGCATGGCTTGAAAAAGGATGTTCGAGACTGGGTTGGGACCAGACATCTGTGTGGAATGTCAACGGGCTAAAATTCAGTGACACATCAGAACACCGCTAGAAATCTTTGAAGTTCCTGAAAGGCGATTTGATTGTGAACGTGGCTTTAGTGGGTCCCTTACCGCCCTCCCGTGGTTTTACTCATCTGTTGACCATGGTGGACTGGACTACCAGATGGCCAGATGAGGTATGTCTGGCCTCGACAACAACGGCAGATATGGCACAGGCATTCATTGGCACAGGGGTTGCCCATTTTGTCGTGCCCTCCAATTTATCTTCAGACCAGGGCCTCCTGTTTACTTCTGGACTGTGGACTGAAGTGGCTCAAGGACTGGGTGAGCAGCTGCACCGCACCACAGCATTTCACCCGCAGGCAAATAGTTTTTGTGAGCACTTTCACTGCTCACTTAAAGCAAGCTTTAAGGATGACACATGGGTTGAGCATCATCTATGGGTCCTGCTCAGCCTGAGAACGGCTCCTAAGGAGAATTTGCAGTCTTAGTCAGCTGAGCTGGTATACTGCCAAACTCTCCGCGTTCCAAGGGATTTCATTCATGGTCCCATGACTTCTTGGACAGTGTCTGCTCTTTGCCTAGCTCTGTTAGATAAGGCACATTCATTCAGACTCATTTCTACCACTCAACATAGAATACCATTAGCTTGGATACCCAGTGATCTCTCCTTGGCTGAGTTTGTGTTCATAAGGCACAATGCACATTGCAATGTCTTGAGGCCACCATACGATGGCCCCTAAAGAATTTTGGAGTCCGGGGACAAAACATTCCTGGTGGATATTGGGGGTCGACCTAAACGCATCTCAGTCGACCATCTTAAACCTGCTTATTGTGCATTGGACCAAACAATGGTCCCTGCCCCGGGGGAAGGGTCACCCTCCGGCTGCCACTTCTAAGGAAGCTGTTCAAGCAGTTCCCAGTGCCGGTGTGAATTATGCAGAGACAGCAAACCAGCCTTTTACAAGGTCAGGGCGGATAGTTCATGCCCCGGATAAGTTGATTTTGCCAGGTAGGGGTAGGTACATAATTCATGCACTACCGCTGCCTATACATATTCCCCCTATACCCCTTTATGTTCCAGATCGAAACAGAGTGTTGACATCATGCTCTGGCGATGTGTTTTGACTTTGTAGAGTGTGGGCCTTTTGTCTGAGTTTCTGCCTCCATCTACTTTTGTTAGCACAAAAGCTACAACCTTATACTCTTCTTCTCCTGACCTGTCGATTTTCTTTATTGCTGTCTGTTCCTGAAGCCTGTCCCAAACCTTTTTTCCTTTTCCGACTTTCCACTAAAGTCCAATTGCTATTTCTACCACCTTCAGACTCCCCGCCAAACAATCCATCCTCCATCTCCTGAGCACTTCCAGAATCAATGGTACTACCTCCCATCCCCACTCCAGTCACAACCCAGTGTTGCCTGCCTCCTTCCGACCTTCTACTCCTCTACATCCTTATATTGGGGGGACACCTTACTCAAAATACTCTCAAGTGCCCCCAGTGTTTAGGATGATAACAACAAGAATGAAACTATAGTTACAAAACTATATGGTGAAATGCAATCTCAACTGGCAATCTGCCAATGATGACAGCGATGCTGTCCTGTAAGCTGAAGAGAGATTTAACATCCTGATCCACCACATGAAATTTGAACTGTCCACGGATACAGTGCAAGACTGACGTGCCTTCAGTGTCAATCGTCTCTCCCCCTTAAGCCTCAGGAATGATTTTTCTGCTATGTTAACAGAGATGGTGTGATCTACATTGTTTAGCATTAGTTTGGATGTCACATGAATATATGACATACACCTATATAAATTTTTACTTTCAGTTGGCCATTGCCATTTTTCAGTTTTAGAGTTGTAAAAATTTCACCCTTCATCCTGATGGAGCTGGTTCAGTGGTGGAAGCTTCACGGATGCTATCGTCCAGGGACCATTGAATGGGACTTACTATGATATGTGGGGGTAAAATGGTATGCGGTTCCTCGGAGCCTTCCTCTGGAGCATAAAGGAGGGAAAGGGCATCTGCCTGGAGTTCTTGTCACCAGGACGATAGGAGATGGTAAAGTTAAAGTGAGTGAAGAAGAGGGCCCATCTCACCTGGCGGGGGTTTAAGCGATGAGCCTCTCTGAGATACTCGAGGTTCTTGTGGTCTGTGAGCACCAGAAATGGATGTTGCACTCCCTCCAGCCAATGCCGCCACTCCTCCAAGGCCAGTTTAATTGCCAACAGCTCTCGGTTCCCGATGTCATAGTTCTGCTCCGTCGGGGAGAGTTTCCTGGAGAAGAAGGCACATGGATGAAGTAGCGTGGTCTCCCCTGCTGCTGAGACAAGACTGCTCCTACTCTGCTGGTGGAGGCGTCTACCTCAACGATAAATGGTTTATTCGGATCAGGGTGTACAAGGAGTGGAGCGGAGGTGAAGGCATCCTTCAGGAGTTGGAAGGCGTGTGAAGCTTCAGAGGTCCAGGAGAGAGATTTGGGTTTGGATCAGAGAAGAGAAGAGGTCAGCGGGGATGTGAGGGTACTGTAGTTCATGATGAAGCAGCGGTAGAAGTTGGAAAATCCTAGGAATCGCTGGAGCTCCTTGATGGTGGTTAGAGTGGGCCAGGACTGCACTGCTGTTACCTTCCCCTCATCCATCCGAATGCCTTCCAGGCTGATGATGTAGCCAAGGAACTGGAGGGATGTCTGGTGGAAAGAACACTTCTCAGCCTTGAGGTACAGGTGGTATTCCCTCAGCTTTTCCAACACAAGTGCTACATGATGACGATGGTCGGTCATGTTCCGAGAGTACACCAGTATGTCATCAATGTAGACGAGGACGAATCGTTGGAGATACTCACGGAACACCTCATTCATGAAGCCTTGGAACATAGAGGGGTGTTGACCAGGCCATATGGCATCACCCGGTACTCGTAGTGGCCTGTAGGAGTCACGAAGGCTGTCTTCCACTCGTCTCCCCTCCGTACTCGAATGAGGTTATAAGCACTGCGAAGGTCCAGCTTGGTGAAAACAGTGGCTCCTCTCAACAGTTCCAAGGCAGCTACGACGAGGGGAAGTGGTTACTGGAACGTAACCGTAATCCTGTTGAGGGAGCGGTAATCAATACAAGGGCGTAGGCCTCTGTCCTTCTTAGCCACGAAGAAGAAACTCGAAGCAGCAGGGGAAGTGGAAGGTCAGATGTAACCTTGGCTGAGAGCCTCCTTGATATAATCCTCCATTGCCTTCTGCTCAGGAATGAAAAGTGGGTAGACTTTGCCACGGGGCACTGGCTCACCAGGGAGGAGGTCTATCGCACAGTCCCATGGTCGATGAGGTGGTAGTTGTGAGGCACGAATAGGACAGAAGATGTCCTGGAAGTGTGAATAACAGGAAGGGATCTCCAGAGGGGTTGTACTGGCGGGACTCTCAGTGGTGGTGGTGTTGACATTGAGAGGGGAAGAGTTTCTGATGGGCATGCAGGGTCTGTGAGTGAGTCGGTTTGGGAAGCAGGCAGGGAAACACTGAGGCCCCCATTTCAGGATGTCTCCGGAAACCCAGGAGATGACTGGAGAATGTTGTATAAGCCAGGGATGCCCTAATACGATGTCTGCGGTGGAATTCTCCAGAACCAGCAGGGTGATGTCTTCGTTATGCAGCCATCCCACTTGGAGTTTTACAGGACCCACGCAGTGACGAATAAAACCACTTTCTAAGGGCTTGCCAATTATGGAGTGGATTTGAAGCTTGTGTTCGCAGGGTTGTTTTTGAAGCTGGAGTTGGTGACGGAGCGCGTCCGAGATGAAGTTGCCAGCTGAGCATGAGTCGAGTAGTGCGGGTACCGAAAGAGAGATATCAGGAGTTGTAAGCATTACACAGGTTACTAAAGGAGAAGTGCTGACCATAGTTGTGGTCAGGTGGCTCACCTGAGGACTGGGAGGTCAAGTGGGACACGCAGAGATTACGTGTCCCTTACCACCACAGTACAGGCATAGACCCTGGCTCAGCCGGCATTGGTGCTCTGCAGTGGAAAGACGAATAGCATCCATCTGTATGGGCTCGCTGCTAGGTTCTGGAGAGTGGAGAGTTGATAACCTCAGTGAAGGGAAATGCGGGGACTGCAAGGTGGGTAATTCGTTGAGGCAGCTCTTCATCCGGTTGGCTACTCTGATGGAGAATTGAATGAAGTGCTCCAGCCCCATGCTATTGTCGTATGATGAGAGATGCAGCCCCAGTTTGGGATCGAGTCCATGGCGATAAGTGGTCAGTAGAGCGGACTCATTCCAGCCACTAGATGCTGCCAGAATACGGAACTTTAGAGTATAGTCATTAATAGAGGACTGACCTTGACGAAGTTTGAGAAGCTGTTCAGCAGCTGATGTGTCACCCTCAGAACTTCCAAACACCTCCTTAAAGTGCTGAACGAAGCTATCAAGAGACTGTATTACTGGACTTTTCTGTTCCCAGAGTGAATTGGTCCACTGAAGTGCTCTTCCAGACATCGATGCAGCTGCATCACAAGGGCGAGCGAACATTGGAGTAGGAAACCACCGCAGTCCTCCTCTGATCCTGATATGGGCACTGGATTGACCACGGGACTGGCGGAGTAGACCGGAGAAGAAATTGCAGAAGTGCTGGGAGCGGGTGAACCGAGGGAGTAGCGGGTTGAGTGAGTGCACGCTGTAGTGTGTCAACCAGCTCCTGGATGGGATCCAGACCTGCTGGGTTCATGATTCTTGTCGGTCTGGTCTTCTGTAACGTATACTCAGACTTGAGGATGATGTTTGAACCCAAGCAGGCATTTATTGACAAACAAAAAAGACAGCAGATAAGTGATGACATGACAGTACTGGGTTGCACTGGTGATAGTTTACATGATGAAGACTAATGCTAATAGAGATGGTGACTTTCCTTGAGGTGGAGGGTTTGCAACAACGAAGCTTGCGTTGAGGAGATGGACACTGGAGTTGCTGGAGAGGAAATGTTTGGAGTAGAAGAGTCGCTGGAGAGGAGTGGAATCATTAACGCTGGAGATACAGGTAAGTGAGTCTGTACATGAAGTTGAGACCAGACACAGAATGGAAGGGCAGTGAGGTTTATATAGAGGGGTTGATTGATGCAATGATTGGAGGCAGGTGTGGGTGATCAGTACTCAGGAGAGTGAGAGGGTTGAGTGAAATTGGTAGGTGGGTCAGAAGGATCCGTGACATGTATATAGAACCCCAGTGAGCAAGCCGAAGGCGACTGTGGCAAGGAACACAAAACTCCATAAGACGTTGGTTAATGGAGAAAAATAATCTTGGGAGAAACCAGGCTCACTGTGGGGGCCAGTCCCCTCTGGCTAAACAACATTAATATAATGCCAATATTAGTTATTTATATGCAGAGGAAGTCATGGTTTAAAATGAGTAAACTAAGTAAGTGTTAAGGGCCAGTGTTTAAACAAATATTTTGTATGAACTGTAAGATTAATGACTAATGTCTTTTAAGTTCATCCTGGATTGACTGCAGAAGTTCACATAGATGAACTGTCCTTTGTTAGTTGGCTGATGAAGGCTTTTGTTGGCAATTAATTGATAGTCTATGTATTCCATTTTAAGCATGTAGTCCATCATTAGACCAAGGTGATGCAGACAGAGATCAGTGAGGTGCATTGCAGTTCAACCAGCAGTACATTTCGGTGAGGTCTATCCTATGTCCAAGGTTCAGGCAGTGGCATATGAAGTATCCCATGTCTTATGGTTGGAGTTGGCAACAGTTCATCCCCTGACATCCATCGTAATAGACTGAAGTGATGTCTGGCTGGCACCGGCTGCATTTAGTCGGCATCAATCAAAGACACGCTGAAGTGGAATCTGACACCAAGCAGGAACGGAGTTGGATCTGGCCGTCTCTGGGAACCTCGAAATATGAGACAGGGAAACAAATAGAATAATATTAGCGTCGATGCCATTCTTATAGATCATAATAAATGTTTCTGGTTCCGGAAGACCTAACTAAAGCAGCCTAATTGTGAGTTGATGGATAAATTAAATGTATGCCTAGCTAAATAGATGAGTCTTTAGTCTAGACTTAAACCCAGTGAGTGTGTCTGCGTCCCGAACAGTGTTAGGGAGAATATTCCATAGTTTAGAAGCTAAACAGGAAAAGGATCTACCTCCTTTTGTGGATTTTGATATTCTAGGAACTATTAACAGGTCAGAATTTTGCGATCGTAATTAATGTGATGGAATATAGTGTGGTAGAAGGTCACTTAAGTACTGCGGAGCTAGACCATTCAAAGCTTTGTACGTAGTTAACAAAATTTTAAAATTAATATGCAATTTAACAGGTAGCCAATGTAACAATGATAAAATGGGGTTAATATGATCATATCAATGGCTGCTACATTTTGAACCAACTGAGGTTTATTTATTGAACTTGATGGACATCCTCCC
Organism: Myxocyprinus asiaticus; assembly: GCF_019703515.2. Lineage (NCBI taxonomy): Eukaryota > Metazoa > Chordata > Actinopteri > Cypriniformes > Catostomidae > Myxocyprinus > Myxocyprinus asiaticus. The sequence continues at coordinate 7,151,254 of NC_059344.1, forward strand.
AGTAATGCATTACAATAATCTAGTCATGAGGTCATAAATGCATGAATTAGTATTTCGGCATCAGCAACAGACAGCATGTGTCGTAACTTAGCAATATTTCTGAGGTGGAATAATGCTGTTCTACAAACATTGGAAATTTTATTTTCAAAGGACAGATTGGTATCAAATATAACACCTAAATTCTTCGCTGTAGAAGATGGTGTAACAGTACACCCATTGAGAGTCAAATTATATTTTAGAGACTTGCTCTTATCGTCTGATCGTGGCTGCATTTCTCTTCTAGTGCTTTTAGATCTTAGTGCTGCCTTCGACACCATAGATCACAACATTCTCTTGAATAGGCTTGAGAATTATGTTGGCATGTTATTTTTTTGAGGTTTTGTCGAAATTGAGTAGAAGGAAATTTCTGGCCATCCAATCTTTGATTTCATTGATACACTCTGCTAATTTGGAGAATTGAGAAATTTCGTTGGGTTTCGAAGAAATATAAAGTTGGGAATCGTCGGCATAACAGTGGAAACTTATTCCACGATTCCTAATAATATCTCCCAGGGGAAGCATATATAAGGAGAAAAGCAGAGGCCCTAAAACTGATCCCTGTTGCACTCCATACTTAACTTTTGTTTGATTTGACAATTCCTCATTTACACAGACAAAGTGGTAGTGGTCTGCTAAATAGGACCTAAACCATGCTAATGCAAGTCCACAAATGCCAACATAATTCTCAAGCCTATTCAAGAGAATGTTGTGATCTATGGTGTCGAAGGCAGCACTAAGATCTAAAAGCACTAGAAGAGAAATGCAGCCATGATCAGATGATAAGAGCAAGTCATTTGTAACTCTGATAAGTGTAGTCTCTGTACTGTGATGGGGCCTAAATCCTGACTGAAATTGTTCATATAGTATACTATTTCTCTGTAGAAATGAACATAGTTGGGAGGGCACTATCTTTTCTAGTTTTTTCAACATAAATGGGAGATTTGAAATCGTTCTATAATTAGCCAATTCTCCAGGATCAAACTGTGGCTTCTTAATAAGTGGTTTGATAACTGCTATTTTAAGGTTTCTTGGGACATAAGATAGTGAGGAGTTAATAATATTAAGAGGTTCTGAGATTACAGGGAATAAGAGCTTAGTTGGTATTGGATCTAACATACATGTTATGGCTTTTGATGTTTCGATAAGTTTTGTTAGCTCTTCATGACCTATGACAGCGAAGGATTGAAGTTGCTCATGAGGATATTTGTGAGAAACTGTTTTCTGAGGTACTGTGACAGACGATTGTATAATTCCCATTTTATTTCTGATGATTTCAATTTTATCAGTAAAAAAATTAATGAAGTCATTACTATTGTGCCGCGACAGAATTTCTGGTTCAGTCGAGGCTTTATTCCTAACCAATTTATCCACGGTACTGAATAAACACCTAGGATTGTTGTGGTTATTTTCTATGAGTTTGCTAAAATATGCTGACCTGGCAGCTTTTAGTGTCTGTCTGTAGCTACAGACACTATCCTTCCATGCACCGCAAAATATCTCTAATTTTGTATTCTTCCACTTGCGCTCCATTTTCCAAGCTGCTCTCTTGAGAGCACGAGTGTGATCATTGTACCATAGTGCCGGGATTTTTCTTTAATCGAAGGGGGGCAAAACTATCAATTCTGTATTTACATCAAGTTCTTCTAGACTTTATGGCTTACTGAGTATATGAGATAAATCTAGAACATTATTAGTGAAACTATCTTTAATGGTTGAAAGTATAGTTCTACCTGAACGATAGCGTGGTGTAGATTGAGTAACCTCTCACAAGAGATGAGGTAATGATCAGAGATGTCATCGCTCTGCGGCAGAATTTCTATAGTATCAACATCAACTCCATATGACAGAATGAAATCTAGCATATGATTATGGCAATGAGTTGGTCCTGTCACATTTTGTCTGACTCCAAGAGAGTTGAGAATATTGATAAATGCTAATTCCAATGTGTCATTTTCATTATCTATGTGAATGTTGAAGTCACCAACAATTAAAGCTCTTTCCACAGTGACTACTAGATCTGATAGAAAATTAGTGAATTCACCAAGAAAATAAGAATATGGCCCAGGTGATCTATGTATTGTAGCAAAGGCAAAAGACAACAGAGATTTTTTTTTGTGTCTGACGGTGTCACATTAAGCATGATTAGTTCAAAAGACTTGTATCCTGTCCTCTGAGTAACACCAAACACTTCACTGTAAATTGCAGCAACACCTCCTCCTCGATCCTTCAGACAAAGTTCATGTTTATAACAATAACATGGGGGAGTAGATTCATTTAAACTAATATATTCATCCAGTATAAGCCAGATTTCAGTCAATCCAAACTATGATCTGTAATAATTTAATTTACAATTAGTGCTTTGGATGAAAGCGATCTAATGTTTTGTAGCCCTACCTTTATATGTTTATCTTCAATTTTGTATTTTGATTTTCAAGTTTTACCTTGAAATTTTATTTTTTCCAAATGATTTATTGAGGGGTTTGTGTTTGGAAGGTCGGGGACAGACACAGTCTCTATGTGATATCTAGGTTATACAGTCTCTATGTGTTGTACTTTATGTGACCTGTATGATGTCTCAAGGCAGCTTACAAACATCAGATTAGCCAGTTTGTCTGCTTCCTGACTTGGGCCCCAGTTGGTCAAATACTATCACTATTAAGACTATGAGCCAAATTACTAGAGAGGAGAGCAGCACCTTCCCTGGAGGGATGAGTCCGTCTCTCTTTAGCAGGTCAGGTCTACCCCAAAAACTCTTCCAGTTGTCTATAAATCCTATGCTATTCTCTGGACACCACTCAGACATCCAGCCATTCAGTGACACTAATCTACTATAAACCTCATCACCACAACAAGCAGGGAGGGGGCCAGAGCTTATTACAGTGTCTGACATCATTTTTGCAAGTTCACACACCTCTTTAGCATTATCTCTAGTGATCTCTGACTGGCGAAGCCGGACATTGTTAGTGCTGACATGAATAACAATTTTAGAAAATCTACGTTTAACATTAGCCAGCACTTGTAAATTTGATCTGATGTCAGATGGCCAAGCCCCCGAAATGCATTTAACAATAGTGGCTGGAGTCTCTATTTCCATGTTCCTCACAATAGAATCTCCTATAACAAGGGCACTTTCAACATGATTCTCAGTGGGTGCATCACTGAGAGGGGAGAATCAATTGGAAACCCTAACAGGAATGGGAGAGTGGTGTTACTTTGCTGAGTATGCCGCCGAGACGTCACCCAAATGCCCTGCTGCGGGGGCTCTACAGCCGGAACCAAAGGGTGTGTGTTGCTCGCTGTTCTACCCGCATCCAAACAGTATCTCCCGGCTTCTCTTTCTCACTGATCTCCACTAGCATTCAGATGTGTGTCTCTAACTCATTAACCTTCTCCATCAGCCTGACAAATTCCTTATTTTTATCACATGTAAATCACTCACTGCTGATGGAAGAAGCTATAGCAAACATGTGGCATGCAGGAAGAAATAACATGAGCGGATGCCATGACTTACCGCAATTGTTTGTTGTTGTTGTTATCGTTGTTCTTGAGCAGCGAATGTTTGAGATCGATGTGAATCCCTCACGCAATTGTTTGCTGTTGTTGTGGAGATTCCTGATCAGCAGATGTTTGAGATTGATGCAATAATTGGCAAAAAGAGAAAATGAATGCACGCAATCGAAATGCGAGATGTAGACAAGCAGAAAAAGGAAAGAAAACGTGCGCGTGGTAATATACATGCAGTTGAAACAGTAGAAAAGCGGAAAAAAAACTAAGCACGCGGAAAAATGGCAAAGGATAAAATGATGAATGTAGAGGAATAAGCAATGCTAAGCAGGCTAGCAAGCTACAAACAAACAGACTTGTGCAGCCTACCAGCAGCAACCGGAACAGGTTGTCTGGAGTTCTTTGTATACTGAATGTTCTTAGATATTTTTTCAATGTTTTTTCTGTGGAAAGATCCAAAAACACTTTAAACTACAGTACAGCCCATTGAAGAGACAGCAAGCCTATCCCTCACAGTCTCATTGTCATTCCCATTAAAAATCAAAAGATAGCGCTACCATGAATAAAGGTCTATTTCAACTAAATTCTGACACCATGTAAATATGCGATGAATAAACACAGAGGCAATAGCCTTTTTCACAGACTGTGATGATGCAGTTCCGCCTTATTTAACAGCATAAATCTAGCAAACTTTTTTATATGATCATGTTTTTTTATATTGAGTGTAAGTTTATAACATTATGCTTTGTGTTATATTACCTGGGAATTATTTTTAAAAAATGAATTACCAGGGGACACGTGACACCATGCGAGAAGCAGACGTGTGAATCACGAGTTCTGCGCACTTTGCTAGTTTTTTAATTATTTTCATGTTATAATCCAGTGAGATTCGATACACCCAATTACATATTTGCTCTCTGAGGTAAACATGGCAAAGAAGTCAAAATCCTCAGACTCTGGAGACATTAAAAGGCACTTACGTGTTCAAGCTGAGGGCTCTGACGGGACTCCGAGCCGGGGACTTGATTTGGAAAGCACGTCGGGAGATGAAATCCAGCTTCAACTGTCCAACATCTCGGTGATGCTGACGAAGGTTGTTGCTGACTTGGAGGATCTCACTGTAATACGTCGATCAATTACGGCGATGGAAACAAAATTCTCTGAGTTGGTCACAAGAGTGACAGAAGTTGAAAAAAGAATCGATTATCTAGAGTCTTCGGAAAGGGAATTATCTGCTAATCCGCCCATGTTCAAAACAGACTTGGAACACATTTTGGAAAAACTGGAATATCTTGAAAATATGAACCAAAGGATCAATATTCAAATTGTTGGAATTCCTGAGCATGAAGAGGGCAGAAATATGGTGAAATTCCTGAATGAGCTCTTCCCAAGTCTGCTTGACATAACAGGCCTGGAAACTGGAAATCGAGCGAGCTCACAGAGTCCCAGCTCGCAGATCTGCTGAGGAAGATAAGCCCCAATCAATTCTGGCCAAATTTCTGAGATAAAGATCTGATAAAGATCTTGTGCTACGCGAGGCGAGGAGCAAAGGAAAGCTTTCTTGGAAGAATCACAATATTTTCTTGTTCCCGGACTTTGCGAATTCGACGAGAGAAACGCGATCGGTTCAAGGAATGTAAGAAACTTTACATCAACGGAAGATCACTTTTGCACAGATGTTTCCGGCCAACTGAGAATAGAAACGATGGATGGTCGCAAAGTATTTACTTGTCCAAAACAGGCACTCTCCTTCATAAATACATTGGATTGAGTAAGCCATTTGAGATTTCTTATATTAGTGGACTGACTCGCTGTTCAGTGACTCGATTGTCTGAGGAAGCTGGGTGCCATTTTTTGTTTCTTTTTGCGTTGGCTCCGTCTAGCGGCTGGAGTTTGTTTTGTAGAATGACACTTCCTTCAAGAAACTTTTGCATTGACGGAAAATCGTTTTACACTGAAATTCCTGGCCAGATTGAGAATGGACATTATGGATGACCGCAAAATATCTACATGCTCACATAAAGGACGTCTTTTATAAAGTTGACAGACTGAGTAAGTAATGGTGTATTTGTTTTTATTTTTTTTAAAAAAAAATTTTATGCGGCCTCTGAGTGAATTTGACTCGCTCAATACACACTTGATCATCCGAGGAACTGGGATGCCTATTTTGTGTCTTTTTGTGCTAGTTCCGCCTAGCAGCGGGAGCTTGTTTTGTGGAATAACACTCCTTTGGGACAGTTGTGGATGAATCTGTTCGCTCTTTGTGCTTATGCCTCCTGTTGGCTGGAGTTTGTTTTTGTTTTTGTGGAGTATTTTCACGGGACATTAGAATGATTACGTCATCTGCTGCACTCACTGAACAATTGTCTGTCTGTCTGAGGAAAATGAACGGCTTTATACCAGCTGGAATTTGTTTTGTGGAGGAACACACCTTCAAGACTGTGAATGAGTCTACATGATTTTTTGTGTTTGTTCTGCCTGTTGGTTGGGGTCTGTTTTACAAAGTATTTTCTGTTATGTAATTTTGCCTCACAAAATTTGTATAGAAGCACCAGACTTGAGCAATCTGATGGCAAAGTAGTTGCGGGGACTCCCGTATGCGTACATGGACCTTCTGAGTTTAGAGGGACTGACACCGATTGGCGCTGTCGTGCGCGGGGTTAATGCGCATGTTTTTCTTTTTTCTGTTTGTTTTCTTCGGGGGGAAGTTCGGGGTTTGATTGTTGCACTAATGGGGAATGTGGTCTGTGTAATCTTGTTTTTGACACACAATTTATGTATTTTTATTGTATCAAAATGTCAAATGTTAGTATAAGTGGGTTATCTCTCTCCACATGGAATGTGAATGGGTTGGGGCACCCCATAAAAAGAAGGAATGTTATTTATTTTCTTAAACGTAAGAAATATGATATAGTGTTTCTTCAAGAAATGCACCTTTCTCTGCAGGAAGCTGAAAAATTTGGGAGGATATGGGGTGGAAATGTTTTCTTTAGTGCTGGCTCAAGTAAAAGTAGGGGAGTCATTACACTGATAAGTAAACATCTACAATTCAATTGTCTCAAACAGAGTAAAGATCAAATAGGAAGAGTCATTATTGTTTTAGGAGAAATTCAGGGGCAAAGGTTGATTTTGGCTAATATTTACGCACCTAACGCTGATGATCAGGGCTTTTTATAGATCTTGAAGGGATGTTGCAAGCCGCTGGCACGCCTCATGATATAATACTGGGAGGAGACTTTAATCTTTTGATGGACTCAGTCCTTGATCATAGTGATGCAAAAGTGTGTAAGCCCCCTAGAGCAACAGGGTGCTTACACATCACAGGATCTGTAAAAATCTTGGTCTTACATATATTTGGAGACTTTTGAACCCATCTGGTAGGGATTATAATTTTTTTTTCATCAGTCCATAAAATTTATTCTAGGATAGATTTTTTTTTAAATATCTAAATCCCTAATTTCATCTGTTGTCGATTGCTCAATTGGAAACATTTTAGTCTCAGATCACACCCTGGTGAGTTTAGAGGTGTTGCCACATATGGGGAAAAGGAAATTGTATAGTTCGCGCTTTAATATATCCCTTTTGCAAAATCCTGATTTCCAACAAATGTTAAAGACTGAAAGCAATGTCTATATGGAGACCAACTGGTCCTCAGTATCCTCTGTGGGCGTGGCCTGGGAGGCAGTTAAGGCGGTTCTTAGGGGTCGGATCATACAGTATGCCTCATTCATCAAAAAATCCAAAGCGGAGGTCACATGACGCCATGCAAGGAGCAGACGTGTGAGCGACGAGCTCTGCGCACTTTGCTGAATTTTTGATTATTTTCATGTTATAATCTGGTGAATTTTGATACACCCAGTTACACATTTGCCCTTTGTTGCAAAACATGGCAAAGAAGTCAAAATCCTCGGGTTCTGGAGATATTAAAAGACACTTACGTGTTCAGGATGAAAGCCCCGACAGGTCTACAGACCGGGGACTCGATTTGGATGGTGCAGCGGGAGAAGGAATCCAGCGTCAGTTGTCCAGCATGTCGGTGATGTTGATGAAGATTCTTGCTGACTTGGAGGAACTCGCTGTAATACGTCGATCGATTACGGCGATGGAAATAAAATTCTCTGAGTTAGCTACAAGAGTGACTGATGTTGAAAAATGAATCGATTTTCTGGAATCTTCGGAGAGGGAATTAACCGCTAATCCGCCCGCGACCAAAGTTGATCTGGAACATCTCCTTGAAAAGCTTGAAGACCTTGAGAATAGAAACCGCAGGAATAATGTTCGAATTGTTGGAATTCCTGAGCATGAGGAGGGCAGAGATATGGTGAAATTCCTAGACAAGTTTTTCCCGAGTCTGCTCGACATAACAGGCCACAAGTTGGAAATCGAGCGAGCTCACAGGGTGCCGGCTCGTAGATCTGCTGAGGGAGACAGGCCCAGATCAATTCTGGCCAGATTTCTGAGATCATCCGATAAAGATCTTGTGTTGTGCCAGGCGAGGAGCAAAGGGAAGCTTTCTTGGAAGAACCATAATATTTTCTTGTTCCCGGACTTTGTGAGTTCGACAAGAGAGAAACGCAATCGGTTCAAGGAATGTAAGAAACTCTTACATCAGAAAAAGATCTTGTTTGCTCTGATGTTTCTAGCAAAACTGAGAATAGAAACGAAGGTCGGTCGCAAAGTATTTACATGTCCAAATCTGGCAATGTCTTTTATTGAATCAATGTCTGAGTAAACCATTGGATGTTTCTCATGTGAGTGGGCCTGACTCACTGTACTTACTCTTGAGGAAGCTGGGCGACATTTTAGGTTTTTTGCGTTGGCTCCGCCTAGCGGCTGGAGCTTGTTTTGTGAATAACACTTTCCTTAAAGAAACTTTTGCATTTAAGTTCCCAGACAGATTGAGAGTGGACACTATGGATGACCGCAAAATATCTACATGCTCACACAAAGGATGACTTTTATAAAGATGACGGATTGTGTAAGTCATGGTATATACGTTTATGCGGCCTCCGAGTGAATTGACTCGACCATCCAGGGAACCGGGATGCCGGTTTTGTTTCCTTTTGTGTTGGCTCCGCCTAGTGGCTGGAGCTTGTTCTATTGAATAACACTCCTTTGCAACAGCTGTGGATTAATCTGTTCATTCTTCGTGCTTACTCCTCCTGCTGGCTGTAGTTTGTTTTGTTGAGGTTTTTTTTACGGGACATTGGAATGAATACGTCATCCGTTGAACTCATAACAGCTGGCTCACTGAACATTTGTTTGTCTGACCGAGGAATCTGATCGGTTTTATATCAGCTGGAATTTGTTTTGTGGAAGATCACACCTTTGAGACAGTTCTGTGAATTAATCTACATGTCCTTTGTGTTCATTCTTCCTATTGACTGGGTTTATTTTACAATGTATTTTCTGTTATGTAATTTTGCCTCACAAATTTGTGAGGCAAAATTGAGCAATCCAATGGCAAATTTGTCGTGGGGGCTCGTGGGTGTTCATGGACCTTTTGAGTTTAGAGGGATTGTCGCCGGTTGGTGCTGTCGTGCGCGGGGTTAATGCGCACGTTTTTCTTTTTTCTATTTGTTTTGTTCGGGGGGATGTTTGGGGGTTGATTGTTTCACTAATGGGGAATGTGGTCTGTATAATTTTGTTTTTGATACACAGTTTTTTTTTTTTTTATTATATCAAAATGTCAGATGTTAATATGAGCGGATTGTCTCTCTCCACATGGAATGTGAATGGGTTGGGGCACACCATAAAAAGAAGGAAGGTTATTTCTTTTCTAAAACGTAAGAAATATGATATAGTGTTTCTTCAAGAAACACATCTCTCCCCGCAGGAAGCTAAAAAATCTGGGAAGATATGGGGTGGGCATGTTTTCTTTAGTGCTGGCTCAAGTGAGAGCAAGGGAGTTATTATATTGGTAAATAAACATCTACAATTCAAATGTCTCAAACAGATTAAAGATAAATTACGAAACAGTAATTATTGTGTTAGTTGAAATTCAAGGGCAAAGGTTGATTTTGGCTAATATTTACGCACCTAACGCTGATGATCAGGGCTTTTTTATAGATCTTGAAGGGATGTTGCAAGTCGCTGGCATCCCTCATGATATAATATTGGGAGGAGACTTTAATCTTTTGATGGACTCAGTCCTTGATCATAGAGAAGCAAAAATCTGTAAACCCCCTAGAGCAACATTGACGCTTCACAGGATGTGTAAAAATCTTGGTCTTACGGATATTTGGAGACTTTTGAACCCATCTGGTAGGGACTATAAATTTTTTTCATCAGTCCATAAGATTTATTCTAGAATAGATTTTTTTTTAAATATCCAAATCCCTCATTTCATCTGTTGTTGATTGCTCAATTGGAAATATCTTAGTCTCAGATCATGCCCTGGTGAGTTTAAAGGTGTTGCCATATACAGAGAAAAAGAAATCATATAGTTGGCGCCTTAATGTGTCCCTTTTGCAAAATCCTGATTTCCAACAAATGTTAAAGACTGAAATCAGTGTTTAAATGGAGACCAACTGGTCCTCAGTATCCTCTGTGGGCGTGGCTTGGGAGGCACTTAAGGCAGTTCTTAGGGGTCGGATCATACAGTATGCCTCATTCATTAAAAAATCCAAAGCACAAGAACTTGTGGAGTTGGAAGGGAATATTAAAAGTGCCGAGGCAGAGCTGAAGCGCCGAATGTCATCTGATGGCCTCAGAGAATTGACCCGATTGAAATATAGATATAATACTATTTTGTCACGGAAAGTGGAGTTTTGGTTATTCAGGGCAAGACAGTCATACTTTGAGTCAGGGGACAAAGCAGGAAAGCTTTTGGCTAGATATATAAAGCAGAGGGAGTCTCTTTCTATCATTCCCTCAGTGAAATCTGCTTGTGGTGAAATATTTACCTCAGCTATTGATATTAATAATGCCTTTAAAGAGTTCTATCTTGATTTGTATGGTTCCACATTTTCATCCACTGATGAAGATATTAGGAACTTTGTGGAACCATTAGATCTCCCTAAACTGACAACTGAGCAAAAAAACTCTCTTGATTCTGAGATAACCTTGGAGGAGCTTGATGAGGTAATTAAAGCCTTGCCTACTGGCAAGTCTCCGGGGCCTGACGGCTTTTCCTCTGAGTTTTTCAAATCTTTTGCTACAGAACTGGCTCCATTTTTGCTAGAAGTTTATACGGAATCATTAAAGAACGGAAAGCTTCCGCCAACCATGACACTAGCCCGGATCAGTCTGATTTTAAAAATGGATGAAGATCCAAGCGAGTGTAAAGTTACCGCCCAATTTCCCTGATCCAGTTAGATGTAAAAATATTGTCAAAAATTCTGGCTAATCGATTAAGTAAAGTTATAACATCATTTATACATATAGATCAGGTGAGATTTATTTGGGGCCACAGCTCTTCTGATAACATCAGGCGGCTCATCAATATTATGTGATCAGTAGCGAATTATCAATCTCCGGTTGCTGTCATCTCTCTGTTGGTCAGATTGGATTGTGAGGGGGGTTAATACACTTGGTGATCTGTATGAGGGTGGAGTATTGAGATTGAGATTTGATTCAACATTTTGGGATTCCCAGATCTCAATTTTATAAGTATTTACAGCTGCGCCACCTGCTCTGCTCTATTTTTGGGAGTAGCATACACCCCCCTAGAGCAGCAGATACTCTGGAAGTGGTGATTGCTGCTTTTGGGAAGGGTCATGAGGCATCAGTGTATTACTCACTGTTAATTCAGAGTCTGGGGGCGGAGCTTTAAATTCTCTCAAAAGATTATGGGAGGAAGATTTAAATTTGTTATTGGAGGAGGGAGTGTGGGCAAGGATTCTAAACAACATAAAGTCTGCATCTAGAGATGCAAGGGTTCGCCTCATGCAATTTAGGACCCCCTCTAGATTGTACAGGATTGGTCTTAAAGTCTCACCCACCTGCTGGCGATGCCAGTCAGAAGACGGGGACATAACCCATGTTTTTTGGGGTTGTATTAAAATTCAGGAATTTTGGTTGAGGATCCAGCGTTTTGTGTGTGACATACTGGACACTCAGTTTTCATTTTGCCCCAGACTTTGTATTTTGGGTGATGGAGGGGTCCTGAATATAGGAGATATATATATGAAAAGCTGGGTACTAACCAGCATGATGATTGGCAGACAGCTAATCATTAGGGGTTGGAAGTCAACTGATGCATGCTCATTTCGTGAGTGGTGCACCGAGTTGGGTAAAGTGGCAGCTTTCGAGGAGATGACTTCCAGACGGCAGGGGAACCTGCTGAGTTATGGCAGAAAATGGGGCAGTTATTTGTCTAATTTGGAGAGGTCCTAGCGGGGAGCAGTGGAGGGAGACAATTTTATTTATTTATTTTTATTTTTATTTTTTCTTCTTCTTTCACTATATGTTGAACTTTGTCTTTTTTATATATATATATATATATGTATGTACTATTTGTGTGTCTGTTTATATGTGGGTATTTACTTATATTTGTGCGGGCGGGGGCTGGGTGGGTGGGTGTTATAAAGGGTTTTAAGTTGATTCCTAATGTATCATTTTGTGGTTAAATTTATTCTTGTCTGTCTTGGAATCAATAAAAAATGTTAATAAAAAAAATAAAAAATCTAAAAGCACGAGAACTAGTGAAATTGGAAGGGAATATTAAAAGTGCCGAGGCAGAGCTGAAGCACAAATGTCGTCTGATGGCCTCAGAGAATTGACACGATTGAAATACAGATATAACACTTTTGTCAAGGAAAGTGGAGTTTTGGTTATTCAGGGCAAGACAGTCATACTTTGAGTTGGGGGACAAAGCAGGGAAGCTTTTGGCTAGATATATAAAACAGAGAAAGTCTTTTTCTACCATTGCCTCAGTGAAATCTGCTGGAGGTGAAATTTTTACCTCTGCCATTGATATTAATAATGCTTTTAAAGAATTCTATCTTGATCTCTATAGTTCCACATCTTTGTCTACTGATAAGGATATTAGAAACTTTGTGGAACCATTAGAACTTACTAAATTGACGACTGAGCAAAACAAACTCTGAGATAATCTTGGAGGAGATTGATGAGTTAATTAAGGCCCTACCTACAGGCAATCTCTGGGGCCAGATGGTTTTGCCGCTGAATTTTTCAGATCTTATGCTACAGAATTGGCTCCACTTTTGTTAGAAGTTTATACAGAATGGAAAGCTTCCACCATCCATGATGCAAGCCTGGATCAGTCTGATTCTTAAAAAGGACAAAGATCCAAGCGAGTGTAAAAGTTACCATCCAATTTCCCTGATCCAGCTAGATGTAAAAATGTTGTCAAAAATGTTGGCTAACCGATTAAGTTATGACATCGCTTATACATATAGATCAGGTGAGGTTTATTCGGGGCCATAGCTCTTCTGATAACATTAGGCGTTTCATTAATATCATGTGGTCAGTAGCGAATGATCAGTCTCCGGTCGCTGCCATCTCACTTGACGCCGAAAAGGCGTTTGATATGGTAGAATGGGATTATCTTTTTAAGATTTTGGAAATTAATGGGTTCGGGAGTACTTTTATTGGATGGATTAAGTTACTTTATAGACACCCTGTAGCAGCGGTACAAACAAATGGATTAATTTCAGATTATTTTACTCTGAATAGGAGCACTCGGCAGGGTTGCCCTCTTTCCCCATTATTGTTCTGTCTTGCCCTGGAACCATTAGCAGCCGCGATAAGAAAGGAGGATGATTTTCCAAGGGCGGTGGTGGGAGGTATGGCGCATAAGCTTTTGCTTTATACAGATGATATTTTATTATTTGTCTCTGACCCTACTAGATCTATGCCTTGCCTCTGCAGAATTATTAATTCCTTTTCCAAACTCTCAGGATATAAAGTCAATTGGTCTAAATCCGAAGCTTTGGCTCTGACGGTGTACTGCCCAGTAACAGCCTTCCAGCCGGTTACCTTCCAGTGGCCCAAACAGGGCATTAAGTATTTGGGTATTTTATTCCCAGCAAATTTGTCTGATTTAGTTAGAGTTAATTTTGACCCTTTAATTAAAAGATTTTCGAGCGATGCAGACAGATGGGCTTCATTACATTTATCGATGATTGGGAAGGTTAATGTTATTAAAATGAACTTAAACTACCTGCTACAATCTCTCATTAAAATGAAATTCAACTACCTGCTACAATCTCTCCCTGTAGATGTCCCCCTCTCTTATTTCAAGCAATTTGATAACATAGCAAAGTACTTCATTTGTAATGGTAAACGTACCAGACTACATTTCAACAAATTGCACTCACTGAACAAGGCCAACCTAAGATTTTGTTTTATTATTATGCGTTCGGTTTCAGGCATCTGGCTCACTGGTCGCTTCCACCTGAAAGAGCCCTTCCCTGGTTTTCTATTGAACAGGAAGTTCTTGCTCCTATTTCGCCATTGCAAAGCATTTCAATCAAACTAACCGGAGAAGTTAAGTTACACCCCGTTATCTCACATTTGCACATGATTTGGACAAGAGTGGCCAGAGTATTCAATTCGGACATTTATTTAAATATTGCCTCGAGCATATGGCTTAACCCAAAATTATGTATCAACAAGTCCCCTTTCCCGCTCTGTAATGTTTTTGGGAGTAGCACACACCCCCCTAAAACAGTAGATACTTTGGGAGAGGTGATTACTGCTTTTGGAAAAGGTCAGAGGCATCAATGTATTACTCTCTGCTGATTCAGAGTCTGGGGGATGGAGCTTTAACTTCTATTAAGAGATTATGGGAGAAAGATTTGAACTTGGTATTGGAGGATGGAGTGTGGACTAAGATTCTGAAAAATGTCAAGTCTGCATCTAGAGATGCAAAGGTTCGCCTTATGCAATTTAAGATTTTACAAAGATTTTATTGGACCCCCTCTAGATTATATAGGCTTGGTCTTAAAGACACACCCACCTGCTGGCGATGCCATTCAGAAGTTGGAGATACAATCCATGTTTTTGGGGATGTGTTAAGATCCAGGATTTTTGGTTAAAGGTTCAGAATTATTTGTGTGACATTCTGGGCACTCAAATTTTACTTTGCCCCAGACTTTGTATTTTGGGCGATGGGGAAGTTATAAATTCGGGGGTAAAATTGGGTTCTGACTGGCATGATGATTGGCAGACAGATTATTTTGAGGGGTTGGAGGTCGGACGGAGCGCCACCATTTCCGGTTTGGTGTGCGGAGATGGGGAGGGTGGCGGCTTTTGAGAAGATGACAGGTGGAAGGCTGGGGCTGGAGGACTTGTTTTTCAAGAAGTGGGGTAGGTATTTTGCAGTTTTGGGGGACTCTAGGGGAAGGGATGAGGAGAGAGATGTTTAGTTTAATTATGCATGTTTATTATATATTTTATTTTTTATTTACTTATTTTTTATTTTATTGTTTGTATGTGAGTGTGTATTATTTTATGTGACCACAGGGGTGTTCTTTGGGGTAGGGTGGGGTTGATGTTTGGGGAGGGACATTAATGAGGGTTAAAAGTTAAATGTTGATTCGGTGTGTATATGTTGTGTTTTTCTCTGTTGTGTTATTTTCTTTGAATCAATAAAAAATGTTAATTACCAAAAAAAAAAAAAAAAAGAAAAAAAAAAAATGAATTACCACAGCTGTGAGGAGGTTTAGATTAAATTCACACCTCTCTATTTATTTCTTTTTCTGGAAAATCATTCAAATGTAATAGTGGATTTTTTATTTTGCTTTGGAGCAAATGGGAAAATGAAAATAATATTATCTGTGGTCTCCCATTCACCGCTGTCAAAGTTTACTATGCAATCGTTTACTTCTGTGTTCCAAAACCCAGAGGGTGAAAAAGGTCTATGTCCAGCTCCAACTTGACGCCTTTATTTTCACCACCACGTACCAACAACCACTGGTGCTTGTTTAATACATCACTGGAAAGCATGTAACATAAAATAGCATGTCACAACTCTACAAAGCGTTTTTAAAATCCATCCTGAATTGACTGCGGAAGTGCAGATAGATGCAGTTTCCTTCATTATCTGGCTGATAAAATGGAATGCATATGTAGCCGGTGGGCTCCAAATAACCACACTGGACTCAAAAATATCTCTGGGGTTTTCTTCTGACAGCTGTTTATTTAAAAGAAAGTGGTCGATGGGCCGTATTGAAAAAGGGGATAAAGAAATACAAAAAAATAAAATATATATAAAATGGGTTTTCCTACTTACTTGAAGAATGAAAAATGGTAAATGAAAAATGGAAATGAAATAAGGTACAATGAAATACAACAAATGAAATACAGTAGAGGCTAATGTCAAAAGAAAATACATACAAGGCATTAGCCTACCATATGCCTCAGCACACATCGCCCCAATGCATGCCCATATCATTCACAACATTTTATGCATTTAATACAAGCTTAAACTCTCACAGTAATTTATGCATTTTTAACCAGGCTTTAAGGACATGTATTGCAATTTAAAACAACAGAATTCTCATTACATGTTTTCACATATAACACATATTACAGTTATTCACTAAACTGGAAAACACTCTGGGCTATAAATCATTAAATGAGATATGATTATTACATTTACATACCCAGTCATCCATCATATGTGTGCACAGAAAGTGGTCAAACTCCACACATGCGATCCAAATTCATCCTTCAAATATAACCTTAAACAAACATTCAATTTTAACTTATGACTCTTGTGAACACATATTTAATGCAATTTAACAACATTTTGTGTAGAATTTGGATATTTACTCAAATATTTATTTACCGATGAACAAAACCGGGACCTCATTTGCGCAATACATGTTCTCACATTCTAACCAGCACAAGCTGTTTTGTGTTCTTTTGTGTTCTTATGTTCTTGTGGACTCGTTCTACGTCATCATCCACTGCCGAAGTTCGATTCCAATTCTCAAGAATGCAAGTGCTGAGGACGCAGGAAATTACCCTGATGTGTCCTTGATTTCGAGGATGCATCGGATGGTGACTTGTGGGCAAGACCTTGGTACTATGGTGGCAGATGAAGGACATTTATCATTTTGTTTTGTTTTTTCCTAAAAAGATTTCCGCTGTAAGCTCACAAGAGTCTGACGACTCGTGAGAGTTGTTATACTCTGTCAATATTTTCTTTGTTTTTTGGGGGCATCATTTTAATATAGTAATTAACACATGGAGAAAACGAGTGTTTACAGACTTTATTCTTTTAACGTGTCACTAGTCCTGCAAAACCTCACTAGTGTGATGATATTAATGCTGTTACTGGTGTGATAATGCCAGTAGTTCTCCCACTGGATTCAAATGTGCTGTTACGATTAATTGCACAACAGGAAGATCGCAGCACATCTCAAAGCTCACAACAGATGCATTCTGCATCCTCATGTCCTTCCAAGATCGTTCTTCCAAGCTAGCTTGGCAAGACCGGTCTTAATAAGAATGCAAGTCCGTTCTTTGTGTTCCTAGAATTGAGAAACACCCAGGTCTAAAAGGGGCCACATCCAATTTATGACTAAAGTTAAATTAAATTCCACGAAATGTCTCCATTTGGCAACATATAGAAAATAAATTACCAACTAAAGCCTTTAAAAGAAGTGATGTAAGCAGTGACATTACAGTCATTACAGCATCATTTTCTGTAAAGCTGCTTTGAAACAATTTGTATTGTGAAAAGCGCTTTACAAATAAAAATGACTTGACCATTAAAGTCCTATCTTCAACAATCTGTGTGCTGGAAAGGTCTTGCTAATAGTATCTGTCCATTATCTTTATTTGGGTATTGATAGAATAGTTATTAGGCCATCTCCCAACACACATAGGATGATTTTTGACTCAGATGCAGAATCAGTTTTGAATTTGCCACATTCAATCATAACTTTAAAAGCTCTCAATGTCCTCGCCACCAATACATAAGCAAATTGGTACACATCTTTGCTTGATTAGTTCAACTGGAGCAATTTTAAGTTCAGGCTGTCTTCTAGGGATGGCAGGTTATTTCCTGGCGACTTTGGAATGCTGTATTACATTCACTAATTAATTTACCCTTTTATAAATCAATTGCATTCTGTATTTACTCTCTTATACTGTATATCATTATGTATGAGTTGTAAGGGTAACTTTTAAATTGTTTGAGTCAGCTCATCTGTTCTTTTGTTTTTATTTGTTGGGTTACTTTTCTTGTAAAGTGACCTTAGACCTTAAGTATAAGAAATGCACGATATAAATAAAACATTATTATTAAACCGACCTGCAAACCTTCATGTATGACGGCTCTAATTGTGTAAGGCCCCCAAATCTCATTATTCACGGAATGCCCCACGAATTTGATGTGTGGCACAGTTTGTTTACGCACACACTGTTAAAGATTTTCCCGTTAAAAAACAGTAAAGAACTGACAGCAGTGTTGCCAGAAAATTACTGTAAAATGAACGGTGTCTTGCTGTTGTTGACAGCTAGATACTGTTTTTACAGCTACAGTATACAACTGTGAGTTAGAAGCATATAGCCGTCAAATTACATACTATCTACTGTTGTTGAAATTAACAGCTAAGTTCCCAGCATGTACTGCGGCATAAAGAAATTACTTTGATTTTTTTTTATTTTAACATTGTTTTTGTTGTTAAGTTACTTGTATTTTAATGTTCAGTTTTTTTTTACATATATGTTTGTTAATTGTCACCATTGTTGTGTTTTGTATGCCAAGAGTTGATTTCTGTGTGTGTCTTGTTAACATGTGTTATGCTATAAGTTCATCAAAAACATCAAACACCAAATTTGCTGATATAAATTTGCTTAAATATTCTTTACTGTTTTTACTTTTATGTGTAATACATCACTATTGCCACATATAGTGCCATTTGTAAGGTAGAATCAAGTATTCAGCTTGACTTTAGGTTTTGTCTTCTAAGCAACACAGTGCAACAACTTGTGTTTTACTTAAATACAAATTGACTGACTGAAAGAACATGATATAATAATAAAGAAGGTCCAAGGTACCAGCTCAAGTGAACACGAATCACCAAAATGGTGACTTCATACAATACAC
Organism: Myxocyprinus asiaticus; assembly: GCF_019703515.2. Lineage (NCBI taxonomy): Eukaryota > Metazoa > Chordata > Actinopteri > Cypriniformes > Catostomidae > Myxocyprinus > Myxocyprinus asiaticus. The sequence continues at coordinate 7,169,825 of NC_059344.1, forward strand.
CACTACTGATAACAAAACAATACCATTAAATAAAACCAAGACTTCTATTAAGTCTGAATAAAAACTTTGTACATGTGTTTTTAAAATTTTTGTAGCCCTTGTGCATTGCTAAAGCATACATACTTACCCAAGCGCAAAGGCTTATGGGTATTTCACCATTATAACCCACAATGCAGTGCCATACTGTTATTTTACTGTGTACAGGTTGTTGTTTTTGTTTTTCATAAAAAAATATACTGTTCAATCCTGGCAACATTTTACACTTAATATGTACATTGCTTTGAATGTTAATTTATACTTTTTGTAATTTGACTTCTCATTAGACGGGGTTTCAAAATGTCACTAGCTTTCCCCAAGATGATATCTTGATTTTGAATGTTAATTTTTCCCTAATGCCTTGCAAACAGAGGCACTTGGCATGCTTAAAACAGCTATTTACCATAAAACTAGTCACTTCACTGTGAGCCTGCTCTTGATCTCCCAGAATTCAAAATTTTTTAACTGTTGTATTTAACAATCAAAGTAGATTGCTGCAGGAATCTGGCCGTAAATTTACCACAATTTTTTACAGTGCACTTTCAAAAATGCTTGTGAAATACTATAAAACATAATTCCATGTACATTTTTTGTCATTAATGTTATGGTTATTAGCATGTCACATAGTTGTTATTTATACTGTGTATTTTACAGTCCCACGTAGACACAAACCCACGCAATGAATATCACCCATATGTAAATTCACAGGTATTCTCAGTAGTGATTCTGTCTACTTTAGGTCATTGTGAATACTGCTTTTGTACTGTAAAACAGAAGTGTCCAACTTAGAAATGCTAGAAATGAAAACAAGTATATTATCTGTTTTCTCAGCAGATCTAGGAACGAGTAAATACATTCAAAGATGTGTTTCATGAGAAGATATCCCATCACAATAATTTTCCTACCTCCTGTGACACGCAACACATGAACAAAGAAGTTACACAGACAAAGTATTTAAATAAAAGAGCTGCCATGATTTATTGAAATTCAAATGCAGGTTAAATGATTTTAACATTTATATATACTCCGGAAGAGGTGGAGGGGGCCGTCTACTCAGGCAGCTTTAATCATGTCTAGGAAAGACAAAAAATAATTCATAACGACAACATCAGTCATATAAGTAGCAAGTATCCATCATATTTATCAAGCCCAGTTTGCAATGTAAAGGAGATTTTTCTTACCTTTAGAGGCATATAGTAAACCAAAAACCACAGCTGTAATTACAATAGCCAACAAAACCATGGAAGTACACGAACTGCACAAACTGCAGACTTCAGGCTTCTGGTTCTCCTCTATAAAAATAAAAATAACTCTTTTCATACATTTGCATATAAGTACCACCTTTTAAGCTACTCTGGCACACAAAAAGTTACAGCACTGTTAAAAGTGTCCAGTGCTGAAAGGTTACCAATATGACTAATGTACTAATTGGGCAGTAAAACCGTTTCCTTCAGTAACAATCAGCTCCTTTGCAAGCACGATCTTACACAGTTTATGCTTAATAGCTGACAATGTGTGTGGTCATGTAAACACCTTACAGTAAAAACAGGTTTCCTTTATCAGGGTAAGGTCATAAATGGCTTAAGCATAAACTGGTCATCACATGTACTGTATATTTTTGCCCATTACCCCGATTTCATGTTGCACGTTACACCTTTACAGGCGTTCTCACTGTCTTATCCAATGTGCGCAAGTTTTGTGCGCTTGACAGATTCACGTTTTAACATCAAAAGTCTGAAATAACAAAACGGATATAGCTGCAGGCCAAGCTCCAAAAAGGGGCGGGAGCTCCAACCCACCAGCAAAGATATACAGAGACCCCAACCTAACTCTTTCCCTAACCTTAACCATGTGTGGAAGTGTCGCCTCTTTTTGGAGCTGACCCAACCCCCTTCTGGAGTTACCCTGCTCCCTTCTGAAGTGCTCTGCCCTTCTTTGGAGATTCCACCCCATTTGGAGATCTCCGTGTTGCAGCTATACCTACTTGGAAATAACCAGATTATTTAAAATGTCATGTAAACGCAGTTTTCTTGTATTGTGGTATTTTTAATTTTTTTTTCCCCCTTTGGAATAAGCAGATTTTAGGTAGTTATCTGCATACTGATGTGCATGTAAACACAGTGCCTCTGTTCAATCTGCTGACACAAAAGGCCCTTTTGCATGATTTCACCAATCAACAGTCACCAATGCATTTGAACTATATCGAGCGGAGGGTCAAGGAGCATTACCACTGGCACCATGTGGCATGCAACTCTTCAAGCTCAAACAATTTAGCAGGTCAAACTTTGACTTCATTCATTGCTCATATCATGACATATGATGATGTGGGCTGTGCCAGCATGAAAATCAAAACAACCTTACAAGAAACGAGAGTTTTGCGGCAAATTTGGGGCAAATTGTCATTGTTGCCAAAGGTTTGCTGCAGGTTCATAACTACCTGTGAAGAGCTGCAAACTTCTGGCAAACATTTGTGGCAAATCACAAGCTCATTTGCATGTGAAAATAATTAGTGGCAAATTTGTGTGAAGTTTGCAGTTAATTTGCCAGAACTCTACATTTTTTGTTTTGCTTATTTAAATACATCAAGTTGTACACCACATCTTATCACAACTTATTATAAAAGTGTATTTGCCACAACTTTGAAATATTCAAACACATTTTACTTCTTTCATTTGCTTTCACTATTTTAACAATTCACTTCCTGTTCTCTAATAACTCTAGTTGCCAGCAGGGTGCACTGAAGCCCTGATTAATGTGAAAGTGACTTCAAGGTGCTGTAGGCTATTTTAGCATTCTGAAGCTTTCATGTGACTGAGCTGCTGAGTTAGCCACGCCCCCTCATTCCAAAGCCTGCTTTCCAAAGATAATTTTGTGTCCAACCGAGCAAAAGAGCAGCATTGTTTTTTCCTGTGGCTGTCAAATTCAACAGTGGCACAATAGCGCCCTCAACTGACAAAAATTATGAATCATAGCCTCAATGATCCACTTCAAAAACAACAATATGAGAACGAGCAAAATTATTGACAGGTGAAAAGCGTCAATGTCCAGTCGGTGGACACATTTTTGTTTGCTGTTTACAAAGTCTACAGCTGTCAAAGAGACCGGTGAGATATCTCAGTCAGGACACTTATTTCATTAATATCTTTAAGGGAGTAGGAACATTTTTTGCATACTTTTACATGAAAAAAAATTGCTTACAGCACCTTTAACACTTGAAGCCCAAATACCATTAATTAGCATACTGCATTTACAAAAAATCTAAACTAGCCGCAAACTTGCTGCAAATTTGCCACTTGTTATTTTCACATGCAAATGAGCTTGTGATCCACCGCAAATGTTTGCCAGAAATTTGCAGCTCTTCACCGGTAGTGGTGAACCTCCGGCAAACCTTTGTTTTGCTGCAAAACTCATTTGCATGTGAAAATTATCTGGGGTGAATTTGCAGAAAGTTTGCGGCAAATTTGCAGTGAACTCTCATTTTTTGCTAAAAATGCCTGATCCTCACAGTTATTCATTCTGTTGACTGTTGATGAGACACACCTGTACATCCCACTGTTATTTGATTTGACTCGTTATGTTGACCACTGGAGGCTGTGCAGTTGAAGGTTACGCTTCTGTTTCCGCTAAATGATATCAAAAGAATAGAGTCTTTAGACTTTGGGCTTCCTGAAATATAGGATCCATTGAACACACCCACAGGAGTCCATGACAGAATGACGTTTTCACCAGACGGAATGCATTTAAGTACAATGTAACACTGCCCATCTTTGGTGAAATTAAATGCTTTCTGGATATCCGGCTTCATGAGTCGTTCTGCAAATGGGGCATACAATATGTTAATTACTCAATTTGGCTAAAAAGGATCAATTGTTCATTTATGTGAGTTTATTAGATGGCATGAATGATAGCATTAAGGACACATAAATCTTAAGGTCAACAGAAAGCTTCTGTAATTAGATACATTTTTGAGTAAAAAACAAATTTATGGCGGGACTTTAATCCATCAGATACTGAATGGATTGTCAAAAATGGCAAAAATATAATGGAGCAAGACCTGAATGTGAGGTTGCAATAAGTTTTGAAGGACTACTCTCCTCCTGAAACCAGTTGGATATTGGATTATCCAATAGGCGGTGCGGCCTCTGTGATGTCAGCCAAATTGGGAAGCCGTTTCAGAAGTTATTACATTTTGAGGAAAGATTACGTAGACAAAAACATTTTCTTTGAAATTACATGCACTAATTGTGCACACTAAAACCAATTTGTATTAAGAAATTAAATAGGGTCCACTCTGATTTCATGGTGACTTTAGGAGAGTTTATAAAATCCTTACCTTGGACTGTCAGATTAACTTCAGCGTCTTCCCGAGCTTCATTTGAGTTTACCAGGGCCACACTATAAATCATGTTGTCGTCTAACCTCAAATCATTAATTGTTAAATCCCCTGTTTTGGGGTTGAGCTCAAGTCGACCCTTGTGTCTCCAAAACCTGTCTGTATTAATTTTGCCATTATTAAGACTTGCTATAAATGTTGTGTTCTCATAAATGGACCATTGAACTCTAGTGAGGTTCCATGATTGGTCTACTCCGGATTTCAAGATGACTGATTGGCCAATGTAACCAGTTATATTTTCGTCTCTTGCACACACTGCGAAGAAAAATAAAAATAAATGCAAAAGAGGTAATTTAATCAGTTACTCACTATGTACACCCAACATGTGATCTTTTTTTTTTTTTGTCACTTTGCAGAAAAGGGGAAACACCCTGTTTCCAATGAAGTAGGACAGAGACTTGTTGATTTAATTCTCGGAGCGATTCTATATATATATATATATATATATATATATATATATATATATATATATATATATATATATATATAAATTCCACAAAAAAGAAACAATGGCAAACAATGTCAAGATATCCCCCAAAAGTATAAACCATGCTATAAATTATTGTGGTTTTCTGAGTGACAACTTCATTTAAAGTAGTAAACATCCATCCAATTTTCAGCAACTTAACCAGGAAATCCATGTGGGGTAAAAATGCTAAATTCTTCAAACTCGACTTAATTTAATATTCAAGTGAAAACCAATAAGCCAGTGAACTCACCTTGATGAATATATACAATAAAGAGTAGCACTACACTCTGTAGAGTCATTGTTCATTGGCTTGTTGACATAAATTAATGAAATCTTTGACATCTACTTTGTTGCAGTGTTCAGAGTCCCAAGATTCCTTATCCAAAAAAACATCAACTACGTTTTTGAGATGTTATTCTACAATACTTAACTGACGGAAACAAGAAGCGACGCTAAGAGACATGTGCTTCCTCACATCATATATCTTGTGACATGATGTTTTGTGTGTAGCGGAAATTACCAGAGGAATAACATCATGTGTGAAGTGTTTTACTTGAAGCAAATGTTTCCAAAGGAATAAATAATTATATTGATTGAACTATGATGATTATGAACACAAAGGTTGAACAGACTTTTGTAGTGATGATTAAAAGATAAAAAGATTGGCCCTCAATTTTTGAGGTTAAAAAAAAAAAAAAAAAAAAAAGTGTAGAAAGACGTGATTCTTCCTCTTTACCACCTCCACACTAAGCAGACAGTCTCAAAGCAGAGGTGAATGACTTCCATCCAGAGTCAACTGAAATAACACTGTTATGAACATGCTTAAAGGAATAGTTCTCCCAAAAATGAAAATTTGCTGATAATTTACTCAACCTCAGGCCATCCAAGTTGAGTTTATTTCTTCATCAAAACAGAATTTAAGATTTTTAGGATTTCATTTCAGGCCTCCTCCTTTAAACAATGCAAGTGAATTTACTCCATTTTTTGACGGTCCAAAATGCATATTTAGGGTGCATCAAAATAATCCACATGACTATTTTTAGAAACAAAACAATACTTATATACTTTTTAACTACAAATGTTCACTTCCGTACATCTCTGTGATGCACGCTCATGAGAGGGATGACGTAAGCTCGTTGGTAAGGTCATGCGTCACGTGGAGGAGGAGACAGGAAGCGCGTCATCGTTTACAAGAGGAGTGCTGTACAAAAGTTTAATTGTAGTGTTGTCTTATTTGTATAAGTGTATTGTTCAAAATAGTCGTTTGTCGTGTGTATTGCTTCAGCCTTCAGAAACCCCAAAGAAAATGCACTCCGGGAAAAATATAAACTTTTCATAGATTGCCTATGCATGACCATGAGCGATTGAAGCTCTGGCTTATCGTGCTGAACCTGGATATCAGTACACCCCTACATTCTCTCAAATATTGGAGGGTGTGCAGTGAACATTTTACCCCTGAGGATTTCAGACCATCGAAAGAATCAAAGGGTCGATATCTGAATTCATCGGCTGTGCCCGTGCTGTTTTTCCAGGGAACTCAGGTATGTGTGAAAACTTTGTCATTCTCACGCCTCCCTCGGGCTCTGCACCTCCCTCAGTGCTCTGCTCCTCATCACTCGATTTCTAATTCACCGCACCTGCACTCAATTTACTCGCTCATCACTGCCTGCATAAATAACTCACCTTGATGCCACTTCACTGTCACGTCTCACACAAAGGACTCGCAGTGTTTATTTACCTGACTGTATTTGCTCTTGATCTTCGTCGATATCTGTTTAGTGCTTACCCTGCTGTTTCGCCAGATACCTCTTCTTCAGTTTGTGAAGCTTTTCTTCTGTGTGATATCACCTGTACCATTGATCTCACTGTGTAAACCCTGTAAATCCTGTGAATCTCAGTAAACGCTCTCGCACTTGGTTTCACTAACTACAATTTAGTTAGTAGATAACGCAATGGCATTGCTCAGAAATAAAGGATGGTTATTTACTGCAGTAATGTGTTTTTATTATTATTTGGAAATTATTTTTTAAATTTTATTTTATATTGTTTTGAAATTGTTTTGGACTGTTTTGGTTTGTGAACGGCGCTTGGTCTTTGGTCTTTGCAAGTTTCTCTTGTAAACAATGACGTGCTTCCTGCCTCCTCCTCCACGTGACTTTACCAACGAGCTTACTTCATCCCTCTCATGAGCGTGCGTCACAGAGATGTACGGAAGTGAACATTTGTAGTTAAAAAGTATATAAGTATTGTTTTGTTTCTAAAAATAATCAATCTTTTGGGTTCAGAAGAACTTTATTTGTCGACTTGAGTCGTGTGGATTATTTTGATGCACCCTAAATATGCATTTTGGACCGTCAGATAATGGAGTACATTCACTTGCATTGTTTAAAGGAGGAGGCCTGAAATGAAATCCTAAAAATAAAAAATGTTGGTAGGGTTTTGGCACTTTTCCACTGCACGTTACGGTTCGACTCGACTCTGCTCGTTTTACTTTTCTGAGCTTGCTTTTCCACTGCAGTTTAGTGCTGTCTCAACTTGGGTGGGATTATAGGCTGATCGTCATAGGTGCGCCGCCTCTACTGCCGTGACATCATCTTAAACGTGACACAAACATCACTGACCATAAACAATAACACGACCGCTAGCTGTTAGCTACTAGCTCATTGTGCTGCATAAAGCAGTTGTTGCATGGTGATTTTACACAAGTGTAACAATTAAACTTGTTGTTTTAGAAGCAAGCTTTCCAGTAGCTGGTCAACTAAATAAAGTGAAGCTTTCAAGCAGAATATAGAATTAACATAACAAAACGTACCATCCTCCATCATGGACTCCAACAACGCCGAGTCCAGGGCACTCTCCCTCCCATTGCCATAGATAGCGTCCATTTGGTTGAACCACTTCCACTTTCTTCTGTTTGAACCACTCCGGCTGTTGTGGTCCTTGATGGTTCTATAGTCACTTTTAAGTTTTTTTTTACTTTTCCCTACACTGTTGGTAGGTCCGGTGGTAGCCATGTGCGTCCAAAAGCTGAGACACTTCCTGAAAGACTTTTTCGTTTTGCGTCGTTTCGTTCGTCGCTAAAGAGAGGAATGTCTGCACCTCGTTTATTGACCACGGCGTGGTTTTGCGCACGGTCATTTCTTTTTACAATTCAAAAGTCGCGTGAACAAATGATGTCGCTGTTGCTAACTTTAAAATTAGCGGGTTGATGTCCCGTGTCTCAAATCCAGTGTCGCTTGTAGTGACGATTCTCTCTGACCAATCAGTGATCTGCAGGGTTTTGACGTCACATTTAGTATCGGCTCGGCTCGCTTGGAACCTCGACTGAGGTGTACTAAAAAAAGTATCAGGTACCAGGTACTATCCACAGTGGAAAACCCCCAAAAAGCGAGAAGAGTCGAGTCGAGTCGAGCTGTACCGTGCAGTGAAAAAGCCCCATAAGTGTACCCTTTAAGCCCACAAAATATATTTTTAATATGTCTGAAATTTTACATGGACAACAGATAAAAATGAAAGATTAATCTCTCATTTCAGGTTTTATATGTCAATTTGTGTGATATAAAATAAGTTAACTCTTTGGCTGAACTAGATTCAATCGTTGACAGTGGTTTCACATGTTTGAAATTAATTTTCTTAACTTAAAATTGTAATACAACTGTAATGTCAACTCAAATTATTAGTAAAGAGGGAACCTAATTGAATTGGGTAATCCCAACAAAACTAGACATGTCAAAGTAACTCAAATTAATCTTTATTTCTAAAGATACTTGCTAGTGACCGTGAATTTTAGCATGCTAACAACATGCTGGTGGGAAGCATTACAGAGTGCAGCTTGGGAAATACGCTATGGTTAGCACAGTAATTTTTCAATGAAGAGAGTAATAAATATCATGCACCACATGTTCCTGTTCTCAATCAAAGCTCAAGCTCCATTCTTCACCATAATAGTAACCCCCAAAACTCCAACATAAAAAGAAACTCTTCTAAATCTAAACATAATAAAACATTAAACACTAACAAGTATTTCCTTTATATGTATCGTGCACATAAAATAACACTTAATTTTAACATTTACTCTCCCTATCGAATCCCATGCAAAGCATGCTGGGAACTAGAAATCCCCTGCCAATTTTCATTGAACCAAACGATAAATATTTGTTGTCCCAACCCAAATGGATTAAAGTGAACTTTTTTTATTATTATTATTTAAAATTGAAAACTCAAGTTAACTTAACTTAAGTTCACTTTGTTACATGCATTTCTGAGTAATATGAACCAAGGAAGATTCAGTATACCTAAAGATAGTGAAATATCACTTTTTGAGTGTATCATGAAATATGTGAAAAGTCTGGCATGGGCTTTAATGGTATGATGAACTTAAGCCCATTGTATGTTTTTTTTTTGTTTGTTTGTTTGTTTGTTTGTTGAAACATATTTATGTTGTCCCAACCCAAATAGATTTAAGTGAATTTTTTTTTTTGAAAACTCAAGTTAATTTTACATAAGTTCACTTTGTTACATGCATTTCTGAGTAATATGAATCAAGGAAGATTCAGTAAACCTAAAGATAGTGAAATATCACTTTTTGAGTGTATCATGAAATATGTGAAAAATCTGGCATGGGCTTTAATGGTATGATGAACTGAAGCCCATTGTATGGTGCTTTTTTTTTTTTTTTTTAAGATTGTTGGCAATCTAAAAAAATGACGATAGCTATCAAAACATAACCAATGCAACTGGATAACACTATTTAAGATTTAAAACAATAATAAATTTATTTTATTCTTTAGCATGTAAAATACATCTTCGGCCTGTTAATCTATTCCTAAATGGCTTCTCATTACACTTTGCAAAATTTCTCAACCAGAAAGTTAAGAATGAAGTTGAGGTGAAACATTTAATCAGTCAACCAGAAATTAAAAATAAAATAAAATAGACACTACATTTTTGTTAAAGGGATAGTTCACCCAAAAATGAAAATTCTCTCATCATTTACTCACCCTCATGCCATCCCAGATGTGTATGACTTTCTTTCATCAACACATTTGAAGAAAAATATCTTAGCTTAGTAGGTCCTTAAAATGACATTTGAAGCTCCAAAAATCACAGTCAACATAAACATCATCCTAACGACTCCAGCGGTTAAATTAATGTCTTCTGAAGTGATACGATCACTTTTGGTTCGAAAAAGATCAAATTTTGAGTACTTTTAACTTTAAATCATTGCTTACGGTCAGCAGCAGTATGTGCCTGTGACATAATCGCGTTGGCATGTTCACGCGAGAACTGACGTGCGACACACCCGTAAGAGCAGCGCTGTTTACAACTGAGGAAGAGGAACGCTGTACAGAAGCTTAGTTGGTTTTGGTTTAGATCTGTATTTGTAGCTGTATGTTTTTATCAATGGTGCATTTGTGTGCTTATTCTGGATGTCTCAACCAAGAAAAAAACGTGAGATTACGTCTGTAACATGCCAACGCGTATACGTCACACGAGAGACCGCATAAACTCAAGTGCTCTGGTGAACATGCGTACTGCTGCTGACCGGATGTGATGGTTTATAGTTTAAAAAAAGTACTTAAATATTGATCTTTTTGCGTCAAAAGCGATTGTGTCGCTTTAAAAGACATTAATTGAACTGTTGGAGTCGTATGGATGACGTTTATGATGACTGTCTGTGATTTTTGGAGCTTAAAAAGTCAGATCACCATCCACTTGCATTTTAAGAACCTACTGAGCTAAGATATTTTTCTTCAAATATGTTCTGCTGAAGAAATATAGTCATACAAACCCGGGATGGACGGCAACGATGGTGAGTAAATGATGAGAGAATTTTCATTTTTAGGTGAACTATCCCTTTGATTACCTTCCTGAAGACTCTGAAATGTACCTCTCTACAGTTGATTTCAATTAAGTATCAAAAAGGAGGTTTACATTTGGTCCCATCATCTTATGTGTGGTAAACTTTAATCCATACCGGACTGACTTCGAACATTTAAATAGAGATGCAGATTATCCCAAGAAAGAATGCAGAATACAATAAAGAAAAAATAATAAATACAATAACAAATAAAGAAAATGTTTTGATGAATTTGTCAGAAGTACAGTGAAATTCAAACAGTGATTTTTATACAAAAGACATACTTTCTTACTATATACAAGGCGGTCACAATATGCTCCATGTTTTTTGTTTTTGCTACTGTACCATTTAAACCCCACCTGAAAAAAATGCTTAAATACACACACAAACACAAAAAACCGGCACAAATCAATTTATGGTTAACATCAGTTAATTAAATGTAATGCTTGATACTTTGGGAGTACACCATTATGAGGCAAATCCACTGAGTGTACCATGGGCTCTGTTTGCTAGCTTATAAAACTTGCTTCCTGTGAAATTCACTAAAAGTATGCATACTTTACAAATAAATGACTGGAAACAGCTGCAATACATGAAGGTCCCCTCTACACCTGATCTGATGTGCTTAAAATTAAACTGACACTGAAGTGACAAATGGACCAACTTGTTTTCAGTGTTAAAAGTGGGCTTAAATGGTGGTGAATGTCCACACTGTAGTAAATCTCTCAAAACATTAGCCAAACCTCGTAAGTCGATCATTTATTTAAAAAAGCTGCAAAATTTCAGTTCTAAAATGATGAAATGCCAAGAAGGTTTTCACACAACAACCAAAATCTACAAATCTCTTTACAACAAGCCATATTTTTAAGGGAAAAAAGTTCAAAAGATTAGCTTAACTTTTATTTAAAAAAAATGTAAAAAAAAAAAATTACAAAACTGCATCACCTATGTGCACGCATCAGGCCTAAAAATGAAACTGCAAGTTATGAAAACCATAACTCAACTAACAACATTTCAGATTCCTGCATACATGTATGTATAAAAGGTTTTGTACACAAATGTGAGGGGTATATAAAGTACAATAACTCAAAGATGTCATCAACAGGAGAAAGAGTGAACTCTGTGGAGCAGACATGATGGGAGGACTTAGTTAAATCACCTAAAAATCTGAGGCTGATTCAAATACGACCAACTACTCAAATCAGCTCTGTATGCATTCACAACATGAAAAAGGCTTCAGAGTTATAACATTTTGGCACACATTCATAACATACTTGACTGTTTTTGCTTTTCTGTAAAGGTTACTTTTGATCGGTCATATGTGACAGACTTACACTTTATCCTAAACACATATGCCACCTTTTGAAGAAAATTGCATTCTAAGGACAACATCATTGCTGGTATGCAGAAACGATTTGCTACAAAATGTAAATGATGAAAAAGGCCCCTTGAATCATTGGAATAAAGACAAGTACTGCAAACAAGATACATACAAAGTCTTAAAACATTCACAACAGATACAAAACTTAAGGGCAATAGGAGAGTTACAAACATGCATCTCATAAGCTCTTATAACCTGGATGCCCAGGAAAGAAACACAGTAAAGCACTTGATTGTTCTCTAGTAATCAGTTACAACTTTTAGAGATTTATGTGTAGTGTTTGTGGCCCTTTTTAGGACAGCTGGTGAGAAATGCAGGGGTTTCAAAACAATAGTAATACGGTTGTACATTTGTTGAAGGCAGCCATGTTATGGTGCCTAGAATTGTTTGTAAATTGTTTGTATTGTAAGGTAACCCCTCAGCACCAGTAAGGGCTGATATGTGACATTGTATTTGATAAATGTAAAAAGTTATTCACAGCTGAGATGCATAAGAGTTAGTCTCGAGCCATCTCGACGAGATGGTCTCATAGATGGAAGGCAGTTCATGTGAAGTAAAAAAGTTGTTTAAAAAGACGTGAGTGAAATCTAAAAGTAAAAGAGTGGTTCTCTCCCCCTGTCTTTCTATTGTTCTTTCCTGCCCTTATTATGGATCGGTCTCAGTCCCTTCTTTGCTCGAGTATTTTGCATTTCCTCTTGCTATCATTCTCCTCACATTTGTTTTTTCTTCAAACAGAGGTTTCCGACTGAAGCCGCATCACGAACTTGTGGCTCTTGGGATCGATAAACTCCTCCCCCAGGTTGAGGAAAGGAAGGGGCGTCACTGTGACGACCAGAGCGAAATCAAGACGACGGAGGGAGAAAACCAGTCCCTGATGCAGTGCTGACGTCACGGGCTCCTCGCTCACCAGAGTCCACTGGCGCCCTCTACCATTCTCTCGCTGGTACTGCATAGTAGGGCCCGGGGTGAGGTACCGCTCGAGAAAAGCCTGATGGAAAGACGGACAGATTTATGCTTAAATTCTATGTAAATGTATTTAAATTTTAAATATGCAAGAACATGATATACAGAGCTAACTGATTGAAAATAAGCACATATCTTACATTTCTCTCGAGGACACACTGGGTCTCACACTTATTTGGGGCAGTTTAAAATCACAATCCAATTATTATACTGAGATGTAACCAACTCTCTATTATAACTTCACTTCCAAATAAATGATTAAACATGTATTATTGTAAATGTTATATTGTATTTTTCTGCATATTATTTTCATGTACAATGAAATATATTTCATCATTATAAAATCCTCATTTTGCATTTTTATATTACAGTCTTATTGTTTGCAGTGCGTAGACCTACTATTGTAGTATTACCATTCACAGGCATTGTCCCCTTAGTCTGTAGATTGCTATAAATTTGAACTCTTGAACTGAACTCATATCAGCCATTTCACAAGTTTCATCTCTTAAATTGTTATACGTAGTAAAATACAAACAAAAATGTGTATTGTGTAGCGGCTAAAACACTTGAATAATCATATTAAAATATAATTAAGAGTGTTGTTTATCTTCCTAAATAAGTAACATCAGTTATAAATGTTTTAAACAAAATATATCAACATGAAAATATCACATCGACTCATGACTCCTGCTCTGCAGGTAAATATCTCAGAGTGCCCAAATCATGAGATTCATCTGCACAGAAGAGCAGTGCCGAATCATAACTCATGAAAAATTTTCCTCCGCATGTAACCTGTTGCAAGTGGCTTGCTAGAGGGCAAAAAGTTACATAGCGTAGCTTCAAATATACTAAATTTACTATTGATTTATTCTTAATAGTAGTAGTAGTAGTAGTAGTATTACTACAGTGAATATTACATAATTATACAGTAGTGATATATTTCTCTCAGACTTTTTCCATTTAAATTGAGCTTTTTTTTTTTTTTTTTGGTGGAAGCTTTTACTTTGAAAGTGAAGCCCTATCCGCTTCTGTGTGGTTTATACGGTAGCTTCTCACTTCACTTTTCATTGTGATTATTAAACTACATAAATATGTAGCCTGGGTGAAATATTTACCTCAGCCATTGATATTAATAATGCTTTTAAAGAATTCTATCTTGATCTCTATAGTTCCACATCTTCATCTACTGAAGAGGATAACAGAAACTTTGTGGAACCATTAGAACTTCCTAAACTGACAACAGAGCAAAAAAATTCTCTTGATTCTGAGATAACCTTAGAGGAGCTTGGCGAGTTAATTAAGGCCTTGCCTACAGGCAAGTCACTGGGGCCAGATGGCTTTCCTGCAGAGTTTTTTTTTTTTTTTTTTTAGATCTTTTGCTACAGGACTGGCTCCACTTTTGCTAGAAGTTTATACGGAATCATTAAAGAAAGCTTCCACAACCATGACAAAAGCCCGGATCAGTCTGATTCTTAAAAAGGACAAAGATCCAAGCGAGCGTATGAGTTACCGTCCAATTTCCCTGATCCAGCTAGACGTTACAATATTGTCAAAAAGTTTGGCTAACCGATTAATTTATGGCATCTCTTATACATACAGCTCAGGTGGGGTTATTCGGGGCCGTAACTCTTCTGATAACATTAGGAGTTTCATCAATATCATGTTGTCAGTGGCGAATGATCAGACTCCGGTCGCTGCCATCTCACTTGACGCCAAAAAGGCGTTTAATATGGTAGAATGGGATTATCTTTTTAAGATTTTGGAAATGTACGGGTTCGGGAATACTTTTATTGGGTGGATTAAGTTAAAGACACCCGGTAGCGGCGGTTCAAACAAATTGATTAATTTCAGATTATTTTACTCTGGATAGGGGCACCCGTCAGGGTTGCCCTCTTTTCCCATTATTGTTCTGTCTTGCCCTGGAACCATTAGCAGCCGCGATAAGAAAGGAGGATGATTTTCCAGGGGTGGTGGTGGGGGGCGTGGTCCATAAGCTTTTTTTTTTTGCTTTACGCAGATGATATTTTATTATTTGTCTCTGACACTACTAGATCTTTGCCTTACCTCCACAGAATTATTAATTCCTTTTCTAAGTTCTCAGGTTACAGAGTTAATTGGTCTAAATCCGAAGCTTTGGCTCTGACAGCGTACTGCCCGGTAAACGGCTTTTCAGCTGGGCGCCTTCCAGTGGCCCAAACAGGGCATTAAGTATTGGGGTATTTTATTCCCAGCAAATCTGTGTGATTTAGTTAGAGTTAATTTTGATCCTTTAATAAAATGGTTTGAGCTATGTGGATAGGTGGGCTTCATTACATTTATCTATGATTGGGAAGGTTAATTTTATTAAAATGAACTGGATTCCAAAATTCAATTACCTGCTATAATCTCTCCCTATAGATGTCCCTCTCTCTTATTTCAATTCCTGTATTGAACAGGAAGTTCTTGCCCCTGTTTCGCCATTGCAAAGCCTTTCTATTAAACTAACCGGATAGGTTAAGTTACACCCCGTTATCTCGTATTTGCACTCGGTATGGACAAAAGTGTCCAGTGTGTTTCTGACATTTATTTAAATGTTGCCTCGAGCATATGACTGAACCCAAAATTATGTATTAATAAGTCCCCTTTCTGCTGTTCAGAGTGGATTGTGAGGGAGATAAATATGCTCGGTGACCTATATGAGAGTGGAGTGTTGAGATCCTTTGAAAATATGGTTCAACATTTTAGGATTCCCAGATCTCAGTTCTTTAGGTGTTTACAGCTGCACCACCTGCTCTGTACTATTTTTGGGAGTAGCATACACCCCCCTAAAGCGGCAGATACTTTGGGAGTGGTGATTACTGCTTTTGGAAAAGGTCATGAGGCATCAGTGTATTACTCCCTGCTAGTTCAGAGTCTGGGGGACAGAGCTTCAACTTCTCAAGAGATTATGGGAGGAAGATTTAAACTTTGTATTGGAGGAGGGAGTGTGGGCTAGGATTCTAAAAAAAAGTCAAGTCTACATCTAGATATTCTAGGGTGTGCCTTATGCAATTTAAGATTTTACATCGATTCTACTGGACCCCATCTAAATTGTATAGGCTTGGTCTTAAAGACACACCAACCTGCTGGTGATGCCAATAAGAAGATGGAGACACAACCCATGTTTTTTGGTGGTGTGTTAAGATCCAAGAATTTTGGTTGAGGTTTCAGAGTTTTATGTGTGACGTATTGGACACTCAATTTTCATTTTGCCCCAGACTCTGTATTTTAGGTGATGGGGTGGTCATTAATATAGGAGATAGATATATAAAAAGTTGGGTCCTAGCTGGAGTTATGATCAGCAGACGGTTCAGGGGATAGAAGTCGTCTGGAGTGACGGGATGGCGGCATTCGAGGAGGTGACATATAGAAGGCTGGGAAAATTGGATTTGTTTAATAGGAAGTGGGGTAGATATTTGGCCTTTTTGGAGGGTTCTCAAGAAGGGGCAGTGGAGAAGGATTTGTAGTTTTAAATGTGTGTGCATTCTTATTGTTTTTTGAAAGTATACTTTTTTTTTTTATGTTCTAAATAATTATGACCACTGGTGTGCGTGTTTGTGTCGAGGGGAATGTTCGGGGGGAGGGGTTTAATTTATATCATTTGATTCCGTATTTTCTGGTATGTTTATTTAATTTGTGAATGGAATCAATAAAAATTGTTAATAAAAAAAAAATAAATAAAAAAAAACTGTAGTCTGTATGTGCCTCTCCTTCTGATACGAGTATTGGTATTGGGACATCCCTTTTCAAGAACACTACATTACATTACACTACAATACACAGTTTTTCACAAGGCCATCTGGAAATTTAATTTCTGAAATAAGAGAAATTTCACATACAGTGCAGAATATGCATACTGCATAAATAGTATTATACAATAGTAGCAATTGTGGAATGCTTTTCGAAATAAAGCCCTACTCCGAACATACTCTGAATGTTAACTATTCATTTACCTTGGGTGTCATGTTGTGAGTAATGCAGAACTGCAGATGAGCGATGATGCTCTCCATACTGTGGTAAGGCTGCTGTCGTGTCGTACGCAGGTATTTCTGCATTGCTCGTGCCATGGGGGCAAAAATGGCTTGTGCCGCCTCCCGAGGGTCCATCACCTCACGAGGGTGCTTGGGTGATGTTGCCACCTCATCATCTTGAAGCCTTTTGATATGAGTGAATGCCTCCTCTACTGCCACCACCAGTCTTGAAGGAGAAAAAGCAACTATGAGTAAAACAAAGTTCTTCACGACAGTAGAGCTGCAAAAACTAATTGATAATAATCAATGAAAATAATCGACAACAAATTTCATTATCGATAAGTTGGCAATGTGTGTTGTGAAAAGCGTAGAGTAGATTAATATGATACTATCAGTAAACTTTTGTAAATTTTACATTTCTCTCCCATGGCCAGAGCAGATCAGCAAGCACACACATTCGTATTTTGCACACGCATTTTCAATAAAATACAGGAAATAACATTAGTTTATCCGATTAATCAAAGAAGATTAATCGATTATCAAAATGGTTGTTAGTTGCAGAATTATTATTTTTTATAATATACAGTATATTATATACAAGTCTATGCTCCAATGACAGATGCTCCAGAAGATGAAATCGAACGCTTTTATGCCAAAAATCGAGGAAGCACTGGAACAGGTGTCCAAAAAGGATATTGTTTATATCATAGGCGACTTCAACATGAAGGTCAGCAGTCAGGAAGAGGCAAACATCGTAGGCCGGTTTGGACTGGGTAAAAGGAACGACGCTGGTGATCGTTTGGTTCAATTCTGTCATGAAAACCATCTCTGGGTCTCAAATACATGGTTCATGCAACCTAAAAGAGCTGTATGCAAGCACCAGTGACCCTGAGCCACCCCATGATGACCCAGTAGAATTGGAACCAGCCATCCTAGACAAGGAAGTTGTGTGGGTGCTAAAGCAGTTACCAAACAACAAGGCACCTGGTATTGACTGCATCCTGGCAGAAATGCTGAGGCCTCTTCCACCAGCAGCTATCACAGCGATCTGCCAGAAGATCTGGGAAACCAGTAGGTGGCCAAAGGATTGGAAGTGATCAGTATTCATCCCACTGCCTAAGAAAGGCGATGCAAGGGACTGTTGCAACTACCATACAATTACCCCGATTCCTCATGCGAGCAAAGTCCTTCTGAAGATCATTCAGCAGCGTCTGCGTCCAATCATCGAAGCAGAACTACTTGACTTGCAAGCTGGGTTCCAGCGAGATCGTGGTACCCGTGACCATATCGCAAATCTGCGGTGGATTATGGAGAAATGTCACGAATATCAGAAAAACATCTACATGTGCTTCATCGACTACAGCAAGGCATTCGACTGCATCGAATACGATAAGCTATGGAAGGCCCTGCAAGAACTGGGAGTGCCAGCACACTTGATCCAGCTGATAAGATCCCTTTATACAGACCAAGAAGCAAATGTCCGAACACAACACGGAGACACCGAGAGGTTCAAGATTGGGAAAGGCATGCGACAAGGTTGTATTCTGTCCCCTTTGCTTTTCAATATTTACGCAGAAATGATCATGAGGAAATTAGATCTGGAGGAATCAGAAATCGGTGTGAAGATTGGCAGCAGAAATATCAACAATCTCCACTATGCCGATGATACAACATTACTGGCGGAAACGGAAGATGGTCTGAAACACCTCAAACTAAGAATCGAAAAGGAAAGCGAAAAGATGGGCCTCCACCTCAACATCAAAAAGACGAAAATCATGACAACAGCTGGAAATGGAGCAGTCAAAATAACCATCAATAGTGAAGAGATCGAATGCGTCAAGGATTTCTGCTTCCTGGGATCCATGATCGACCGAACTGGAGATTGCGGCCCTGAAATCAAACGACGAATTGCGTTAGGCCGTAGTGCGATGCTGAGCATGCACCAAATCTGGAGGAGCAAAGACATCAGCCGCACAACCAAATGCAAACTGGTCCATGTTATTGTGTTCCCCATATCAACGTATGGGTGTGAAAGCTGGACCCTGAAAAAAAGCTGACCGAAGGAGGATTAATTCTTTCGAGCTATGGTGCTGGAGAAGACTGTTACGAATACCATGGACAGCAAGGGTCACCAACAAAGAGGTTCTGGAGCGCATCAAGCCAGAAGTGTTGCTTGAGGGAAAGATCACCAGACTCCGGCTCACTTACTTTGGCCACATTATGCAATCAGTTTCAATGAGAAAGCAATGATGCTTGGAATGGTCAGTGGAACAAGAAGCCGAGGCCGCCAAAAAACGCGCTGGCTTGACACCATCAAAACGGACACTGGCCTAGGCGTAGAACATCTAAAAGGGAAAGTCCAACACCGGAATCTTGCGTGGCGAGAGATGGCCCACAGAATCGCCGAGAGTCGGATTCGACTGAACAGATAACATCATCATATATAATTATTTACTATTTATAATTATTTGATCATTATATATTGAATTATTGTTATTTGAGGGGCTTTCTCAGCAAATATTTATGCGATTAATTAGGATTAATTTGATTAATTAAATCACCATATCATGTAATTAATTTGATTAAAAATATTAATCGATTGACAGCCCAACTTAAAAGTAATTAAAAAAAATTAAAAAAATATAATAAAAAAACACTTTCAAACTTTCTTGATTCAGGTTTTGTTTTTGTTTTTTTAAACCCCTTTTCTCCCAATTTGGAATGCCCAATTCCCACTACTTCCCACTAGGTTCTCGTGGTGGCGCGGTTACTCACCTCAATCCGGATGGTGGAGGACAAGTCTCACTCGCCTCCGCTTCTGAGACTGTCAATCCGCGCCTCTTATCACGTGGCTCATTGTGCATGGCATCACGGAGACTCCGCATGTGGAGGCTCATGCTACTCTTCGCGATCCATGCACAACTTACCACGCGCCCCATTGAGAGCGAGAACCACTAATCGTGACCACGAGGAGGTTACCCCATGTGACTCTACCCTCCCTAGCAACCGGGCCAATTTGGTTGCTTAGGAGACCTGGCTGGAGTCACTCAGCACACCCTGGATTCAAACTCACAACTCCAGGGGTGGTAGTCAGCGTCAATACTCGCTGAGCTACCCAGGCCCCGATTCAGGCTTTGTTTAAAGTATCGTGAGATTATCGAATCGTGAATCGAACCTAATTGAGATGAGTGAATTGTTAAGCCCTTAATTTTTTTTTTTTTTTTTTAAATGATTTGTTTTAAAAAACATATCATTTGAATTAAAACAGAAAATAAAATAGCTTTTTTAAATCTGATTAATCTAATAAATAATCAAAGAATAATCTGTTAAATCAAAACTGTTCATTCATACTCCTTTATCAGGAAATACTTTGTTTTTCAGGACTCTGACCTGGCCTTGCGCTTTCGAATTCTGCGGTCCATCTCTGCCTCTTCATAGTAGTACTCATTATAAGAGCTGTCTCTTCTGCGTGCAGTGGCAGCGATCATTGCACGAGACTGACCAGTCGAGTTATTGGTGCTGTTCTCTGGGGAGGAACAATAAACAAAATTATTAAAAACCAATGAAAAATTTGCAAAGAAATCTACCATTTAGTACTTTTAATATTTTTTACACATTTTTATAATTTTTTTTTATCATGTACCTTCTCCTAGTGAGTAAACCTTGAATCCAGACATCTTTTTAGAGAGGATAGACTTGGGTAGGTTGAGTAAAGCAGGGTTGAAAACGGGGAAATCAGTGTAGTAGTGATCGAGGACCCACACTGCTGCCCGCTGGATACTGAGAACAAAACACACAAGTTCTGAAGTCAACAATATTACAATCGTTTTTGACACCATTGCCTTATTTACAGCTTTAGTTAGGCTATAGTCTCCATTATCAACTAATTTTGATACAAAGAGAAGGATGTCAGGTAAGCTTCAAATCCATCAGAATGTTGCAATAAATAAATAAAATCAATAAAGAGATACACAATTGCATACCAAAAATAAAAGTAAAACAGAACAAGAAACAGTTACAAACAACTTAACTATGATGCAAAAACCAGTACTGGTAATTGTCAAACAAACTGAATTTGCGATGAATTTTAAATTGCATGGCAAAGTTTAGCATTAACTGTTTGCATCGTTTAAATAATTTAAGTTAATGAACACCATTAGTAGATAAAAGACTTTTCACTCTTGTTGGATGGATCTAATTAAAATTTGTGTATGTCTGACAAGAGTTAACAACTTACAGTAAGATGTTAGTTATGAAGTGAACAATTTTCAGAAAAAAAAAAAACTTACTTGGTTTGTTAGCTGACACCTTTGCCTACAAATATATTTATTTCAAAGTAATTAAGTATTAAAAAACACAAAGATTTAAAACATGTTTTGTCCCTTATATCAAGAATCAGTGAATTACTGTTACATTTAAAGATTTATTTGATCCATCTCATCATTGTTCAATTAAATAGGGCTACTTGTTGCTACACTGATCCCTTAAAATAATTTTACATCATAAATCGGTTGCACTAGAAAAAACATTTGTATCCGTCACTCGGACGGACCGAGTTGTAAAATTTCCATCATGGTCCATTTTTATCCTTCATACTTGTTTTCGTTTCAAAAAGTACAAGGGCATTCAGGGGTTTAGCATCCATTATAATGGTATTCACATGACAGTGGATATGTAATAGATTTTTGGCTCCACAAGCGAGTGTGTTGAAACCAAGAAGTTCTAGGGTGAAAGTTCTACCTGTCAATCAACCGCCACGCTAATTTTACATGGAAAATTTTACACAAATATTATACAATTTGATTCAATGTCTCAACCTCGGGATGTGTGTTACCAGAGCCTCCACTAAATGATGACTACTAACTGAAAGCTATGCAAGCCAGACATCACTTCAGTCTACTACGATGGACTTCAGAGGATAAACTGCTGCCAACTCCAACAGTAAAATATGGGATATTCCACTGGCCACTGCCTAAACCTTGGTCATAGGATGGACTACACTCTCTCTTAAAATGGAATACATAGACAATAAATTTACTGCCAACTAAAGGCTTAATTAGCCAAAAAACAAAGGACAATGCATTTACATGCACTTCCACAGTCAAATCGGGATGGGCTTACAAGACTGCCATTAACCTTATAGTTCATCCAACATTCTTTAGTTTAAACAATGGCCACCAACATCTACTCAGTTTCTTAATTTAAACCATGACTTGTATTACACATAGATAACTAATATTGGCATTTCATTCATGCTTTTAAGCCAGAAGGGAACAAACCCCCCCCCCCTTATTTTTCCCCATTATCTACATCTTATGGTGTTTAGTATTCCTTGCCACAGTTGCCTTTGGCTTGCTCACTGGGGGCCTAAATACAAATAATGTGTGTGTATACAATCACGTTTGATCGATGTGCACGAATGGGCAAGATTGGTAATTGATGCATCGAGAAAACGAGTAAATCAATACACCTGTATCTCCGACTAATCGTTAGTGAAATTCATTGCAGATCAATTATATTCTTTTTATTATTGATTTTATCGCTTCTTGTTGCAGCACTAGTAGAGTACTCAGGAGTCAAAAACCAAAACACACATCCCTACAAACTCTGACACCAATATATATGCAAACTTACCTAAGGTGGCCCACATTGTAGAAGCGGCTTGTGCCATCCGTGGTGCGCACCACTTTGAGGCAAAAGGCCGGCCTGAGGTGCCTCACTTCCAGGAGCACTAGTGCCAAATACTGAATAAACAACAGCGCGTCCACCAGCGACACCGCATATCCCACAATGCCCCTGTAATCCCGCTCTCTTGGCTCCAGCACCCTCACACCGTAGAAAAGCCAATAGGACGCCACAAAAAGAAACACCAGCGCCATCAGGAGGCAGCGGAACACAAAGAAGCGCGGGAGCGTGGCACGAGAGGGGCGGAGGAACAGAGCCCAGGAGGAGATCAGGAGGACGAGGAGTTTGAAGGCGAGGGAGACATAAAGGCCCTCACACGGGGTCCCGCAGGGCTCTAGCGAATCGCGCCACAACAGCTGAGGCAGCAGGAGGAAGGCGATGGGCGTCAGAAGGGCAAAGAGACCCAAAATGCCACTCAGGATGGGCCCAGCAAAACGACGGCACTCCAAGGGCGAGGAATCCTCGAGTTCTTTAGAAGCCCGGGTGAGGTCCTCATTTGAGATGCTGTGCTCAGAAGTACCGGTGACGACGGTGGTGGTCTCGCCCCAGTTATCATCCTGAAGGACAATGAAGAGAGAGCGAGTAAGAGTGAGAGAAGAGAGGCCTTTTACCTGCTAACTAAAATGGTGTCCGGAACATCCTGACGTATCTCAATGGTAAAAATAATTTTCAAATCATAATTTGATAATATTATATTGATAATATTGGGTGAATATTTGACCCAAAACTGTTAATTCTATAATTTCCTCACACTCATGTAACTTAAACCCCATATACTGTTTAGAGGTCTGCACGGGCCTTAAAATAAAACCCGAACCCAACCCGTACCAGAGACCGTGTGGCCCGACCCTACCCGGCCCAAACAATACAGTCAGATTATAAGATTGAACCCGACCCGAAATCGATATTTTTAATTTCTTCTCCTAGCAAGTACTGTTGCAATAGGCTATATTTTATGTAAGCATATATGCAACATTTGTAACAGTATTGAAACAGTAAACACAGTTTTAACAAGGCACGGCAGCCCCTCAGTACACTAGAGCAGAAGGGGGAAAAAAGCATACCGTTTATGTGCTGAAACTTTGCTTGGTGCAGAACAATATGAAACAATTCTATGCAGCCTGAACTTGTTCAGAATGTTGAATTTTTGTGACACCTGCGCTAAAAACAATCTAGACGCAGCACAAAGAATGAAACACAGCGCAAGTTCTTTTTAACTTGAGTGTTTTTAACTGTGTTTAAAAAGTGTCGGTCCTATGCGAATCGTTGAAGAAACAGCGAGACGCGGTGCAACAGTCAAAGACATTCGTCCAGCATGTGTTTACATAGGAAAACGAGGGAAAAACAGAACAGATGCGTGCAAAAACACATTAGGTGTGAACGGCCCTAACTCGCCCGTTCGCACACGTCTGTGAGTGAGAGCGTGTGCACGAAACAGGTTCGGTAGGCTTGTTTAAATTTGATTTAATTACAAACCCAAACCTGAAGTCCTACTTGAAAAACTGACCCGAACCCGGCCCGAAACCCGTTGGGTTCTTGAGTCCCGTTGGTCCCCAGTTGGATTGCAGACCTCTAATCCTGGTCACTCTCTCGATGTGCGCACGCATCATTTGCGGTGGTTCGAGCAAAAAGTACGTGAAAGTAAACATGGATTAATGTGCAAGGTGACCACAAAACGCTCCGGTCCTTACAGGATCATACAATATGTTAGTGACATGCAGTGCCACAGATGACAAGATATGCTCACTATATTTCTATCGTACTATATTTATGTCACCACCTTAACATATTGTATGAAAGTGAATTTGGGAACAAATACTATAACTATTGCATCATACTTTTCAATAAAATAACAATAACATATATTATTACAATATATAAGTTGAATGGGTTAAACCCAATGGTGTGAATATAACTGAAGACTAAATTTGACCAAAAAAAAAAAAAAAGAGAAATATTAAATAATTGATGCCTAAATATTTTAATATTTTAATTATTATTCAAGTCATCCTACCCCTGTGTAAGATTTTCAAAGTTTTCAAAGCCTTAAAAGGAAATCATAGGCCTATTTCATTATGTTATTGTGAACTTAAATTAACATGAAACTAAATAAGAATAAACCTTATGAGGAGGCTGTTTATGTGTATTAGGCTTAAGGACTTTTCCCACTGGAGGCAACGAGGTTATGAGAAGCGAATTGCAGAGGAATGGCCCTTTCACATTGAAAATGACACGATTGATTGCCGTTAGCACATTCACGCCTTTACAACAGGTGGCGCTAATTGACAAGCAATTTTACCCCGGTACTTGATTTGGCATAAAGCACCTTTCAGCTGGTCTGCCCTCCGACTATAACAGTTGAGAAGAACCACATGCAAAACAAGTTTGCAAAACAATGATAACAATTAAACTAATTCTTTAGCAAGCAGATCGAGAAAAGAAAACAGATTTTTCTTCAAACTGCAGACATGACAAGTTTGTTGATTTACTCAACAAAAAAGAAAACATTCGAGACACTTTCACAAACCATTTCAGTTCACCTGCAGGACAAGTTGATAGGCAGTATTATCATGTATACATAGGCTATGTCTACATGAATCCGGATACTTTGGAAAACGGTGTTTTCGAAATGCTCTCTGTCCACAGACTCCACACTGCCATTTTTAAGCATTTACCAAAAGCTGCTTGTCCACACTGAAATGCATAAATCCCCTTACTGCGCATGCAAAAAAATCTCTGTTCCATGTACAGTCTGAAATGCAACTGTCCTCCAGTTCTGATGCTGGACCGCAATTCCGAGTAAACTTCCCGTCGCCTTTGAAGGAATGCAATGTGAAGGTTGTACAAAGTAACATTCATCTATAACAACGCTATCAAAGTGGATATCAGGCACAACAGCGCCACTATAACTGGCCGCCATCTTGATTGCTTTGGTTGAATGGATCCCATGACTGCATCACATGACAATGTCATCGTTTTCAGATATATCCGTTTGCCCAGTCCACATTACAATGAGAAGATGCCGTTTTCAAATGTATCCACTTGGGAAAGCATTTTCAAAAAGCTCTGTTTTTGCTGACAAAAAATAATATTAATGGTTAAAACATGTTATAATTTGGAACAATACTGATTCCACTGCCACGTATACTGAATATACACTTATATAATTGTTTAATTGTTTAAACTCACTGCATACTGCACATACGTAATGACTGTTAAAACAGATGTCAATAGGAACAATACTAAAGGTGGGGTGGGGTGTCACACAGCGGACGCATCCGGCGGACGACATGGCGCGTTCTAAAATTCAAAACAACGGTTTTCAATGAAGGTACACACACCGCTGCCACCGCTCAGCATCTATTGGTGGCGCCCAGCTACGACTGGGCGCTACGATTTGTTGAGGTATATAAGAGGCTCATTGCTGTTTACCTGGCAGAACAAGCATTTGGTCTGTCAGAGGGGAACAACAACTGTAGATTGTTTGTTTGCTTGCTGTGACATTGGACTAGTAGCTGTTAGGAGATTGTGCTGCATTTCACTGACAATTAAGGTAAATCTTTGTCTATTAGTAAGTTTTTAGGGCAATCCTGCTTCAGGCTTTTGACACTTTTTGACTTTGAGTTGCTAATTTGTGGGCTGGACTCAGCTGTACAGCATTTAGTACTCAAGTAGTGAGAGAACTGTAGCGGCAGCCTTGTGTGCAGCCCTCTTCGTGTGAAGACCTATCTTGGGTAAAGACCTGCGAGTCTACCTGCACGAGTCCCTATCTCAGGTAAAGACCTGCGTGTCTACCTGCACGAGTCCCTATCTCGGGTAAAAACCTGCGAGTCTACCTGCGCAAGTCCACAGAGCAACACCAACAAGGAGCCAGCCACTACGCTAAGTTTTGCCCCCTTCTCTCTTTTCCTTATAGTTCTTCTTTATTCTATTCGTAATATTTGTTTTCAGTACATTCCTGTTGTCTCTTGTAGGTGAAAATCTACACGCACACGCTGTAGACTATGCACTCCATAGCACCTTAGGTCACTTAGCACTGCCTCTTCACAAACCCCTCTCCATCTCTGTTGGACTGTGGAACTGCAAGTAAGCTGTCAACAAAGCTGACTTCATTCTGGCCTTTGCCAGTCAGTCAAAACTCAATGTTTTGGCTTTGACTGAGACATGGATCAGCAGAGACAACACTGCAACTCCCTCAGCTCTCTCGACTAACTTCACTTTCACCCACATCCCTCATCTGACTGGGCGGAGTGGGGGAACCGGTTTGCTCATTTCAAACTCATGGAAATTCACTCCGCTCTCTTCTCTCTGCAATAACACAACTTTTGAATATCATGCCATTACTGCCACTAATCCTGCTAAAATCCACTTTTTGGTCTTCTGTGCTAGCATCTTTACTACTCCCGCCACTGTGAGAACTTGGCAGTCCTATACTGCAGATGTTGTTAAACTTTGTATGACAAATTGCTTGATATGTGTCTCATTTGTAAGTCGCTTTGGATAAAAGCATCTGCTAAATGAATAAATGTAAATGACTCAGGAGGCTGCTCAAATTTCTGCCACGCCACTGGGCACAACTTGCATATTTTCCATTATATTCAACCTAAATCATTATCAAAGGACATAAATTATTTACACCGTTGTTCATTCTTGAAGAAGGAAAAACCTTGTGTACTGTCTTCCACAAAGATGCCGTAATATATATCATGTTAGAGATATAAGAGAATTTGCGTAATATTAAATAAATAAAATGCAGCCATATGGAATACATTATGAAGACAATCCATATAAGATCAGAGAGTTTGAAATGGGTATACAAGGCAATGATGCAGCAATATCATTTACATGACAGAACAAATGTTCAGCAACATCTGAATGGTCTCTCTAATAATTCTACACAGTTTGTACCAACCCTGTCATCTCCGCGAGTGGACTCCGCATCTAGCAGGGGTTCTCCAGGTGCCTGGATGGTCACGGACTTGTCTCCTCTGCTATTGCTGTCTCTGCTTTTAGAGCGATGTCTGTCTCTCCTGTCCCTAAACAACAAGACAAATGAGGAGTTAGGTCATATACATGACACTGATCTTAAAAATTGTCTCACAAGCAACACATACAATGAAAGGTGTTTACACACCAACTTTTATCTCGTTCATTAGGGCTGTCATGATTATGGAATTTGGCAGATGATTAAAGGGATAGTTCACCCAAAAATTAAAATTCTCTCATCATTTAGTCACCCTCATGCCATCCCAGATGTGTTTGACATTCTTTCTTCTGCAGAACACAAATGAAGATTTTTAGAAGAATATTTCAGCTCTGTAGGTCCACACAATGCAAGTGAATGTGTGCTAAAATTTGACGCTCCAAAAATCACATAAAGGCATCATAAAAGTAATCCACATGTGTTTTAATCCATATCTTCAGAATGTGCATGAGAAACAGATACATTTTAAGTCCGTTTTTGCTAGAAACTCTCCTCCCTGCACAGTAGGGGTAGGGTGAATCACCAAAAACACAAGAAGAATGTGAAAGTGAAAGTTAGTGGAGATTGACTGAGTAGAGAGGAGAGTTTCTAACAAAAACGGACTTAAAATTGATCTGTTCCTCACCCACACCTATCATTACACTTCTGAAGATATGGATTAAAATACTGTTGTTGTATGTATTACTTTTATGATAGTTCTGTGATTTTTGGAGCTTCAAAATTTTGGTACCCATTCACTTGCATTGCATGGAGCTACAGCAATATTTTTCTAAAAACCTTCATTTGAGTTCAGCAGATGAAAGAAAGTCATACACATCTGGGATGGCATAAGGATGAGTAAAAACATAAAACAATGTCAATCCGAGTAAACACAAAA
This sequence comes from Myxocyprinus asiaticus, assembly GCF_019703515.2. NCBI lineage: Eukaryota > Metazoa > Chordata > Actinopteri > Cypriniformes > Catostomidae > Myxocyprinus > Myxocyprinus asiaticus. The sequence goes on from NC_059344.1 coordinate 7,198,462, forward strand.
TACAGTTTTTAAATGTTGTTATTTATCGAAGCAAAAATGTTATACAACCTGCATGAAAAAGTATTTGCCCCTTAACTAAATCCCCAAATCTATGAAACTGCATTCATAATGGGGTTCAGCTGGACTAGATACACCCAGGCCTGATTACTGCCAGCCCTGTTCAATCAAATCAACACCTAAATAGAACTTTTTCAGCAGCATGAAGTTGGCTAAAAGTTCTCACCCAGTGGCACACTATGCCAAGGTGGAAAGAATTCCAGAAATGATGAGGAAAAAGGTGACTGAAATTCATCAGTCTGGGAAGGGTTACAAAGTTATTTAAAAGGTTCCAGGAATCCAAAGAACCACAGTGAGAGCCATTATCTCCAAACTTGGCACAGTAGTGAACCTTCCCTGAAGTGGCCAACCTTCCAAAATTCCTCCAAGAGCAAAGTGATGACTCATCCAGGAAGTCAATAAAAAAAAAAAGTAATGACAACATTCAAGGAACTCCAGGTCTCTCTCACATCAATAAAGGTCAATGTTCATGACTCCATTATCAGAAAGACACTGGCCAAAAATGCCATCCATGGAAGAGTGGGGAGGCCAAAACCACTGCTAACCCAGAAGAACATTAAGGCTCATCTAAATTTTGCCAAAACACACCGATGATCCTCAAACCTTTTGGGAGAATGTTCTGTGGACTGATGAGTCAAAAAGTGGAACTGTCTAGAAGACAGGGGTCCCGTTACATCTGGCGTAAATCAAACACAGAATTCCACAAAAAGAACATCAAACATACGGTCAAGCATGGTGGTGGTAGTATGATGGTGCTTTGCTGCTTCAGGACCAGGGCGACTTGCAATAATTGAGGGAAACATTAATTCTGCTCTCTACCAGAAAATCCTAGCAGTTGTTGCTGCTAAAGATGGCACAACCAGCTATTAAGTTTAAGGGGGCTGTTAGTTTTTCACATGGGTGATATAGGTGTTGGTTTACTAAAAATATATATATATTTGAAAACTGTATTTTGTGTTTACTCAGGTTGCCTTTGTTTTATATTATATCTAGCCTGAAGATCCAAAACAATTTAGTATGAAAAATAAACAAAAATAGAAGAAATCAGGAAGGGGGCAAATACTTTTTCAAAGCACTATTTGGGTGAACTGTTCCTTTAACTGTCAAAAAATAAATGCGATTATGACGATTAATTGTCTGTTTTAGGACTTTCATGATTATGGAAAAAAAAAGTAATTTATTCATTTGTTTTTTTTACTTGGAATCATATCATATAAAATAAGAATATACAATTTCATTTAAGGCTTTAAAAACATATGAATGACATGAAAATAATATTTTAAATATCAAAAAATTTCCAAATACTTAAAATATGTCTCTCTTTTTGGTCAAATTTAATCGTGGTCCATTTTTATTAACACATTTGTTTTTGGAGCCCAGCCCAACACAAAACAGGGTTGCTACTCATTGTTGGTTGTTGTTTTTAAAATCAAATTTAAGACTTTTTAAGACCTTTTTCGAGAGCTGAACAAATAAAATTAATACCACATCCCCATACCAAAACAAACCCACACAATCTCAAAATAAGGGGGCTTTCACACTGGGCAAGTTTGCTGCGGTCCGAGTGTGATTGTTCCCTGTGCCCCCCGCAGCGTTGGTCTGGTTTCACACTCACTCGATTCTATCGAACCCCGATCCATTTGCATTCATCTTATGTCATCACAAACACGCATGGAGAACACAACGCGACTCATCATACTTTGTTTTTTTGTTAATTTGGTGACATTTTGCACAGCAGAGTGAACGACAACTGCGTATATGTGCGCTTCATGGCGTAACTCATCAGATGTCCAGGGGCTTGCTGCTGCTCGCAAACGGCATTTTTTTGAGGAGACAGCTGATTGCAAGGAATTAATTTGCATCTTTGTTTACACTGCATGCTTACGCTCGTGTCCAAGGTGAAATTATCGCCACTGTCATCTCCTATTATACACTATATTTATAACCTATAATAGTATTTATAAGGTGTATAGATAGATAGACAGACAGTATTTATAGTGTTGATTGTACTTGTATGTCATTGTGGTGTCATTACTTTTTTGGGACTTTCAGGAATGTGTGGATCCTCGTGTGTTGTAGAAATGATGTCATCATCGGCTAAAATGCATGCGCAGGTTACTTTACTTCCTGAACGAGTGCGCACCCGAGTCGCTTTCACATTCACGCGAATCGCGCTACAGTTCCATTGCAACCGAACTCAGACCAACTCCTACAGGTAGTCTCGGGTTCGGTACAGCAGTGCGCTCCCCGGTCCGCATGACAGCTTTCACATTACCAATTTTTCATGCGAACAGTGCTCGGTTTCGAACTAAACTGCCAGTGTGAAAGCACCCTAAATCATGTATCACAAACTCTTACTTAAACAGGCATGGGCACACTATCAACATGGCCTTAACAATGCTTATCAGTAAAACAGGGTATTCAATATGCAAGTTATAAATACTCAAGATATGCTTTCCACATTTATATCACATTAAAATTGGTTTATGTACCCTTATATAAATAATTTCAAATTAGAGGTCGACCGATATTGGATTTTGCTAATGCGATAATGTGTTGAAAGGCAATTCATCTGCGAATAGTTTTTAAAATTGGTAGCCTATATTAAATATTCTTAGTCTTTCCTTCCTGTGATGGGGAGAGCCAGACAGAGGCTAAAAGAGTCCAAATTGCATTAAATTCCAGATGCAGTTTATGGTGCAACCAAAATACCAATAAACAGGGGGAAAAAAAAAAAAAAAAAGGAAAAAAGATTTGATTCATAGTGAGGAACTTTAAAGGCTGAAATACACCAGGGACTCTTATTTTAAAATGTATGCACTTCACTGCTTCAAGCTGCTCATTCAAACAGATAAGGGAAATAAAATGTGCGCTCGTACAATAATCTACAACATATTACAATATAAACAATTAAAAGTAAACATTGTCATATTTCATCAACACTATATCATAACACGCTTTAATCTTCAGGAGTTGCTCTGGGTGTGGTCCGCAGTGGTCAATGAGACGCTCGCAGTCCAGTTGAATGAGACATACAAACACAACATTCATGGCATGCATATATTAGCTTAAAATTCCCTTATTTAGACAGTAAAATGTGACTGAAATTTGACAATAATGGCAGATCTCTCATTAAACTGTTCTTAGATCAAATAATCAGATGGCCTAATGTCATACAAATAGTTTATTGGACATTATACAAAAATCTGCCAGAATGCCATTGTATTTCATTAAGTATTCCAGTCATACAATAAAAGAGAAAACATGTTTGCACGTACCTGTGCTTTCGAGAACTGCGTGAATGGGAAGACTTGTATGAATAGCCCGAGTACTGCGACTCGTTGTCCATGTCTGGGGCCGATGGGCGGGGCTTGTGAACCCCAGCTCCACCCCTGGAGCGTTCTGTGGTTCCGCCCAGCTGAGTCTTGCACTCTGAGATGGATATGGATGACAGAGTCAACGGCAACTTCAGCCGTTCAACCTTACTCCTGAGAGAATCTATCTTGGAGGCTGAAGGAGAGGAGAGGACTTATCTGTATGGGGAAAAAATGCCAGAGAAAGAGAGAAAAAGAGTAGGCTGAATCAGTGATTTGCTCTTTACAAATTTCTTGAAGGTCACATCACAATATAAGATGCTTGAAATGTTCATATATTCAAACTCCTCACATATATTTTACATAGAAACATTATTCTTGAGTCAGACCAATTAGAAGGAATATAGCACATGGAACATATGGCATTCCTAAATCTTAAAAAAATATTTAAAGGAGTCATGACATACTTTATTATTTCCCCAGAGGTATCATTTTATTAAAATTAGTCATAATTTACTAGTATATGATAATTTTTCACCATGTCCTTTAAAACTTCAATGTAAAAGCCCACAGTTGTGATTGGCTTACATCTCTGAATAGCCCATGATCATCTATGCCCTGTGGTAACTGGTGCACCCCTCAAATACAGCTACAGTTGAAGTCGGAAGTTTACATATTTCATGTTAGCAAACTATAGTTTTGGCAAGTCGTTTAGGACATCTACTTTGTGCATGACATGAGTTTCCAACGATTGTTTACAGACAGATTGTTTCACATTTAATTGACTACAGTTGAAGTCAGAAGTTTACATACAACTTAGCCAAATACATTTAAACTCAGTTTTTCACAATCCCTGACAATTAATCGTAGAAAACATTCCCTGTTTTAGGTCAGTTGGGATCACTACTTTATTTTAAGAATGTGAAATGTCAGAATAATAGTAAAGAGAATGATTTATTTCAGCTTTTATTTCTTTCATCACATTCCCAGTGGGTCAGAAGTTTACATATACTTTGTTAGTATTTGGTAGCATTGCCTTTAAATTGTTTAACTTGGGTCAAACATTTTGGGTAGCCTTCCACAAGCTTCTCACAATAACTTGCTGGAATTTTGTCCCATTCCTCCAGACAGAACTGGTGTAACGGAGTCAGGTTTGTAGGCCTCCTTGCTCGCACAAGTTTTTTCAGTTCTGCCCACAAATGTTCTATCGGATTGAGGTCAGGGCTTTGTGATGGCCACTCCAATACCTTGACTTTGTTGTCCTTAAGCCATTTTGCCACAACTTTGGAGGTATGCTTGGGGTCATTGTCCATTTGAAGACCCATTTGCGACCAAGCTTTAAAATCCTTGCTGATGTCTTGAGATGTTGCTTCAATATATCCACATCATTTTCCTTCCTTATGATTCCATCTATTTTGTGAAGTGCACCAGTCTCTCCGGCAGCAAAGCACCCCCACAACATGATGCTGCCACCCCCATGCTTCACGGTTGGGATGGTGTTCCTCGGCTTGCAAGCCTCACCCTTTTTCCTCCAAATATAATTATGGTCATTATGGCCAAACAGTTAAATTTATGTTTCATTAGACCAGAGGAGATTTCTCCAAAAAGTAAGATCTTTGTCCCCATGTGCAGTTGCAAACTGTAGTCTGGCTTTTTATGGTGGTTTTGGAGTACTGGCTTCTTCCTTGCTGAGCAGCCTTTAAGGTTATGGCGATATAGAACTCGTTTTACTGTGGATATAGATACTTGTCTACCTGTTTCCTCCAGCATCTTTACAAGGTCCTTTGCTGTTGTTCTGGGAATGATTTGCACCAAACTATGTTCATCTCTAGGAGACAGAATGCTTCTCCTTCCTGAGAGGTATGATGGCTGTGTGGTCCCATGATGTTTATACTTAAGTACTATTGTTTGTACAGATGAACATGGTACCTTTAGGCATTTGGAAATTGCTTCAAATGATGAACCAGACCTGTGGAGGTCCACAATTTATTTTTCCGAGGTCTTGACTGATTTCTTTTGATTTTCCCATGATGTCAAGCAAAGAGGCACCGAGTTTGAAGGAAGGCCTTAAAATACATCCACAGTTACACCTCCAATTCAGTACAGCTCCTATCAGAAGCTAATTTGCAAGTGCCTTGGTGGAAGAGTGGGGTAACATCTCACTGCAAGAACTGGCAAATCTGGTGCAGTCCATGAGGAAGAGATGCATCGCAGTACTTAATGCAACTGGTGGCCACACCAGATACTGATCGTTACTTTTGATTTTGACCCCACTTTTGTTCAGGGACACATTAATTCCATTTCTGTTAGTCAAATGTCTGTGAAACTTGTTCAGTTTATGTCTTAGTTGTTGAATCTTATGTTCATACAAATGTTTACACATGTTAATTTTGCTGAAAATAAAAGCAGTTGAAAGTGAGAGGACATTTCTTTTTTGCTGAGTTTAGTTGAGAAGTTTTCATTCCCTTTTGTCTCAAATGTTCACACCCTTTTCATAATTTATACAAATATAAGAGATAAAACATTTTTTTATTTAGTACTGCTCTTCAGCATCTACATTACAGATAAAGTATAGTATGCATATAGTAGTGCAGTGTTTACCATTAATTACCTAGACTGTGGCGGCCAGTCTAATTTGTCCCACCAGTTTCATGATGTACCGAAACTATTTTTACACTTCTCATAATAACATAAAAATCTCTAACGTTGTTTTTTGCACCACTGCTTCGGCAAAGCATCTCTCACTCCCAGTCAGTCAGCCCCCCTTCCCCCCCGCTGTACGTGCGCATGCTCACACACACACACTGGAACCAATTCTCTAACGTTAACATTATTTCCAGCAGCTCTGACAACGTAACTATTTTTGCTTCAATTCTTTGATGGCTCACAGGCTCGACATTAATGTTTGTCCGCTTGTACGGGACAAACAGATTGTTGAAGGGGCAAGTGAAAGAGAATTTTACTTGCCCGACCGGACAAGCAGACTGATTAACACGGCAATAACGAAAAAATAACTGGCTATATTTGTGATAGCCTAGATAAGTGTCACTTATTAGAAAATTCATATTCTTATTCTGCTGTTGAAAGTAATCAAGAGCATGTAATTTTATAATTCTCAAGCAATCTAGTAACAGCTGCGCCTTGTTTGACTGTCAGGCGGCGTATGTGTTTGTTCAAATACATTTCAAAATTCCGCCAAAATGCCCGTCTTGGTGAGGTATTTATGTAAACACAGAGAGTGATGTCTAAAGCAGTGTTTCCCAACCTTTTTTCTGCCACGGCACACTTTTTACGACTAAACAATTCTATGGCACACCACTATCCCACATAGGCTAACCATCGTCAATATTTTTCCTTTTCAAGAACTTGTCCATGTTTTCTGTCCGTCTTATACAATTGTGCAGAATTAGCTGCAAAATAAAGAGTATATTGGTGGGGCTTGCTTCTGTTTCACAAATTTGTTCAATTTTATTAACTGATTAGTTCAGTGACCCCTTCTGGAGTCATTGAATCATTTTGAGTCGTTCATGACCGAAATCTACCAAGAGACTTTATAGTGTTTAAGCATTAGAAGAACAAAGCAGATCTATAGTCTTCCTTCAGTCTGAGCATTATTTTTCATCCAAAAAGACAACAATAATAGTCTAATAATAGTGAGTTTCAATAACGTCCTTACCTTTTCCTTTATTAAAACTTGCATGGCTACAAATCTACTAACTTCAGTATAAGAATTATAAACACAAAGCAGATCTACGGTATCATTTTCCTACAGTAGCATATTTAAACTGCGGAGCATGGCTTTTATCAGAAAAAAACCACAATAATAGACAAATAATAATACATTTTGAGTTTCAATAATGTTCTTTCGTCATTGTAAAGCGCATTACACATGAGTTGAGTCGAGGCGTCAATGCTCCGTTCAACGCCAGCGTCAAGCGCCGCATTGCTCTCCACATGACAAGAGTTGCAGAAAGCGCCACAGAGGGGCAATTTTATGAGTTTGCCATGTAAAAAGGAGGTGTGCACAATAAACATTGAAAACATGTATTTGGAAGAGAAAAAAAGCTTGCAGTTGCTTTGATAGCAGAAAGTAATAAAAGGACTCATTTATGTTTAGGTCTAAGCGTTTTCTTGGTGAATTTAAATTAGTTCAGTAACTGGGGTCTCTGATATTCGTAAACGATAAGGTAATATTTAATTAAAAGAAATGAGACATTCAATGTCTCCACAAATTTGGACAGTTTTTAAATATTTCTTATTGCTTAGTACTCTCAAAGACATTATTGGTGAAGCAAAAACGTGTGTGTGAAAAACGGTGTGCCGTCACTTCATAGTATACTGCAGCGCTGACGTGAGTCATGTGAAAGACCCTTACCGCATATAAATATCGGTCACTTTTGCACATGAATCATTGCTCTTCACAAACACAAAAGTGACCGATTATGGTTTCAAAATGCCGAATTTCTCCGAAAAGGTGAGGAGTTTGGATCCCTGAAATTTTTTTTCATGCATTTATTTATTTTGTAGAATTTTATAATTTTCCACGGCACACCTGACAATCTTTCACGGCACAGTGGTTGGGAAACACTGGTCTAAAGTGAACGTAAACAGCGGAGAAAAAAGCGTATTTGTATTGAAATGTCAGACTTGTAAGTGTAAACAGGGCTCGACAATAAGGACTGCCCGATGGCCTGTGGCCAGTGAGAGAGATTCGGGCCAGTTGCTAGAACGGTCACTTGCCCGATCAGGCCAGTGCTGCGTTTATAACATTAGTGCAAGCAAACAACAAGTGAGAGAGCACAAAAATTACACAGAGCGAACAAAGTCTTCTAACCGAGGAGCGAGTACGAGTATATTTCTCTCGCAAAGATGTGCAAGTGCATAATATACTGGACGCGCCAAGGCACAGTCCTGTGCACATGCAAGATCGTGCAGACACCGAGCACACTCTCCTAGCACGGTCCTCGCTCTTTTCCAAGTGTCTTAGCAGCAGCTATTACCAATGTGTAGAAAATAACAGGTAAAAAACCCACTTAATGAATTTTGTAGTGGGATTTAACGTCTTGTGCAACATTTTAAGTATCCCCGCACATACCGTTTACATAGTGCATGAAATCCCCACATTTTTCGTTTTTACATGTTGGTGAAAAGCAGTAATCCACACATTGGAACACAAAAAAAAAAAAAAAAAAAAAAAAAAAAAAAAAAAAAAACTTTCATTCTATAGGAATTAAATACCATGTCTCTCTGTGCATATGTCTCATCATCATCTCTCTCCGTGCAGCGTAGACTGTTTAACGTGCATGTGCTCTCGTAAAGGGACTGAGTGGTAGTTTTATTCCCACTGTAAAAAAACAAAAACAAAAAAAAAACAAAAAACACATTTTCTCATTAATTTGCCTTTAGAGATGAAGCGCCGAATGAGACTTAATAAACTTTGTTAAACCCCAGTTATACACGTGTCTGAAAATCACGAGCTGCTCAATATCCAAAATGTAAGTATAGATTTAATTAGGTTAGTTTCATATCATCCTCATAAAACACCTGTTACATGTCTAATTTCTGGACCGTACAGGTATTTTGTGCTTTGTGCATCAGTCAGTGTTGGTCTTTAGGTTGTCTGATTTCATGTTATATACACATTCTTAATTAACAGATTAGGTCTAATATCTCCCTAATGTATATTACACGTCACAACCGATTTGGTAGCAAGTCTTTTCTCAGGGATTCATATGTTTATTACATTCAGCCAATAATCACATCTTTAACTCAGTGATTAAATCTTTGATCCTGTGTGTGAATACACTACACTTGGCCAAAAGTTGAATGACAGCATGACTAAACAAGTGACCGAAAAACCCATCATCTGCACAACATTGGCTGATTTTTTCTTTAGGGCAACTAAAATCACCTACTTGCATGAGAAGTGACTGTGACATGTAAACAACCAGTCACGGTTCGCTTTCTTGTTACGTGCCATCGTGTTACTACAATAACAGAACGGTGAACAACAGAGTGTCATTTTAACGGTCCACATATCAGATGCGTTTGAGCTCATTATGTTAAAGTGCTCACCTGTTTCATTCTCCCGCTCTCTCCTCAACAGTTCCCTTCAAGTCTTAACTGTTTTCTCTTGTCCAATGATAAAAAGGCAAATATCAATAAATCTTCTATTATACACCATCTGCAAATATGCAGATATCTCATTTAAACAGATGTAATTCACGAACCTCACGAAAATCCAGTGTTTTCTTCCCATCGAGCACTCATCTAATATCTTCCTCTGAAGCGGATATACTATCAGCCAGAATCAAAACTTCAGGATTAGGATCAAAAGTTCCTTTCATTCACAAATCATGACGGTCTGACCTGTGACAATCCAAGCAGGCGATCCAGGCCTTTTAAACTGTCAGGAAATTGAGGCTTGCACTGGATCTGCACGGCAACGTGAGTGCAACTTCAAGGCTGCATCCGAAAACTGTAAAATGCTGCCTCCGGAAGTAGGATGAAAATAAGGTGCTTTTCAAACTGATCAGAGACCAGTTTCCATAAGAGTTCCATTCATTCAAAACAGCTGTTAGTTAAGGCATTAACTGATTAGGCAGCAAGGTAGCAAATCTACGTTTTCAGATGCAGCTCAAGGTAAAAGCGCTTCACGTGAGATATAAGTAAATGTCTTATTCACTATGCACTGCATGTACAATTGGTTTGATTTGGTATTTTTGGTAGTAAATGCGATTGCTAATGTAGACATGCCATCCATGGTTGCTGGACTTCTGTGTGTACTGCTATTTCCTTCTTCATAATATATTAACTATTTCTTCATGTACAAATAAATTACAAAATTTGATGACTAAACAATTTTAGAAAAATATACTCCATAAACTTTGACATGTTACTTGAGCATGTAACTTAAATGTACTTTTTTCTCTCTGGACAAGTAACTTTTTTACTCGGACAAGTGAATGACCAATTTACTTGTCCAGAGGAAAAGCACATGACAATGCTTAATGTCGAGCCAAATGTATTCTTTAGTCGATTTTGTGTTTTGACTAGGGATGTGCACGAGTAGTCGAATACTCGAGTATTCATTCTGCAATAATTATTTGAATAGTAAAAATACTATTCGAATTTCGCAAAGTTTTGCTTTGCCGGCCATATATGCAGTGAGATGCATGTTAAATCCTGAACACACAAACTAAAACTCACAGTTATAACAGAATGCACTGGGTGGCGCTGTTGAGTGTGGACACAAGTTGATCACATTTGATAAGCAAACCATTCTGTCAGTGCGTTTATATGGACACCAAAAAAAGCGGGTTATTGTGAGAATGTGGCTTACTGTGAGAAAGCTGGGTTCCTGTTTAAATGTACTGTATAAGCGGTGTTCTCTTTACTCCCGTATATGTGCAAGTCGTCAGAAAGAAGCGTCCCTGTTGCAACGTAATACCCGCGACGCTTCTGTAAACAAACATGGCATCTGAGAAAGACTTTGCTAGCTGAGGTAAGGGACATTCCATCATTTAAACTGGTGTGTATAAATGAGTGTAGTTTACAGAGCATGTGGATATGCTTTTTTTTTCCTCAACAAAAACATGATACAATACAAACATAACTATGTGTCGAGTGTTTATATTCGTCCTGTATGTTAACTGCTTCAGTCTACTTCATTAGCGGTTTCTTTTTCTTCGCTTTGCCTGACCTTAAATGCTTTCATTCTATACTTATTTGTTTTCACACATGGCTTATTTAAATATATATAAAAAAATAAAAATAAAAACCAGGACACTGTTTTGGATAATTAGAAGCTTGTTTTGTTTAATGGTGATGCAACCTTTATGACTAAAAAATTATTTTACAACATCTGTTTCTCATTAATTACCATCATTTAAATAATAGAATATTTGAATATTCATTTTTTATGAGCTTAAATATTCGAATACAAAATTATTGATGAATGCCCATCCCTAGTTTTGACCATTTGTGAACTATGTTAAACCCTGTTTCGTTTACCATGCTGTGTGGGTGTGACTTTTTTGCCATGTCATCACCATTTGATTAAATTACTACTAGAAATTGTTTACAAGAGCACAAAGTTCTTCATAGATCTAGCCTCTTAATTTTGCTCTCAAAGTGCACCAGATCGATGCATTTAACTTTAAAATGTACAACATTTTCTTATGGGGGAGCATGCCCCCGGACCCCCCTAGAGGGTCAGAGGTCCACCCACCACAGTCTCACAATTCTGTGGGAAACACTGGTAGGGTGTTGTCTTCTTGAGCATCAGTGAATGTTTGCATCTTGTGTAATAGTTGTGTACAAATCCCTCAACTGTCCTAAGTATCCAAAGCTTGATCTCATTCATAGTATTTTCACGATACCAAACTTTCAGAAGTCGGTACCGATACCAGTGAAATTTCACGGTTCTTGATACCAATTTCGATACCAAAGAAAAAATTTGCTAATATGATAATGTGCTAGCCTATTTCAAGTTAAATTTCAATGTAAATAATAAATGAAAAGGTATGCATGTTTCTTTCAAGTGTTTCTAACACTTGTTTGTTTTTAAGCAGGGCCCTACTGAAATCTGTTTAATTTTTTCCCCAAATCCTTTTTACCTTTTTTTGTTTTTTTAAGTTTTAAGTCCATGTTTTAAAGTGTAATTTAATTTCATTATCAAAATGGTGTCTAATCAAAAACCAATCTTATTCTGAAATGCCTGTGCTCCCAGTTGTGAGCTCACTGATGGCTGATTCAAACTGCTAACCTGAGCTCCTGAGTTCAAATAGACATGTACATATATAGTATGTATGTACATATATGTTATACGTCTTGGCTGCTGCAATGCGTGTCATGGTTCCAGTATCTATTCATTATTATAGGCTGTTATAATGTAGTCTGTTACAATAAGTACAAAAGAGTGCATAATCAAAATATAATGCATCATATTTTGTCATTAGATAAAGACTCGCTGGGCAGTTCATTGAAACAATGCTCAGAACGCGCATCTGTTCTTCCTTCAGGTTACCGTAATAAGCTTAGTGAGTGCGTACCACTGTTTCTGAACCGTGTATCTGCAAACCGCAGTTGGCGTGACTGGAGACACCATAACCATCTCGTTTTTAAAATGCCATGTTAAGTTGAAAATAGTTTTGAAGTCCCTGCGTTCTGTTACATTCAGCTCTGCTTCATCTAGATGTTTGAAAGAAAGAGCTTGCCTTGTGTGTGCGCGCTTCTCTAGAGTTTGGAACGCAGACTTCACCCAGGACAGAATGTCACGCTACGCTCTGATGGAGTTTGTTGCATTGATGATTCATGCTTTCTCCCGTTTAACTCAGAATTTTAAACTTCATACTGGGAAAACTGCAATGGAACGGCACTTCATGCTGGACTTACAACTAGGGCTGCAACTAATGTTTATTTTGATAATCAATTAATCTAACGATTATTAGAATGATTATTCGACTATTAGGCGATTATTGCAACGATTAATCATTAGCTCTTCCGCTATTCCGACATAAAATGCTGTATTAAACTTGCTTGCTAAAAATAAAGGACAAAATCATCTTTTAAAAATACCTCTAAATGACATTCACTGAATTAAAGGGAAAATAAAATACTTTGTTTAATTCAGTAAAGAAATTCACTGCAAAGAAATCCTATTATCATCAAGTGTTTTTGTCTTGTTTTCCATTTTAAAATGGTCTAAAAATCCTTCAAACAAGATATATGTTGCTTCTCAAGTAACATGTAAGACATTCAGACTTGCTTTAAGAGAATGTATCTTAAATATAAGTGTATTTTTTCATTTGGTTATACTTCTGTGAGTGCAGCAAAGACAAAATATAGATCTATTCTCCAAAAGCAAGTCTAGATATCTTGTATGCTGCTTCGCATGTGAATGCATCTTTTTTTAAAGGATTTTTAGATATTTTAAAATATTTGTATTTTTAATATTATATTCAACATTCTCAGACAAATCAAAAAATGTTTCTTCTGCATTATAGCTGCTAAAGAAAATTTTTAGTTTTAGATATTAATATTGGAAAACAAGCCAAAACAAAAACAAATCAAAAACGTATTTTGTTGCACTTTCTGCACCTTTCTGTTCACTTCAATCCATCTTTAACTCACAAAAAAACAAACTCTCTCTTATTAATAAAGCTGTGTATTGCCAATTTTCTTCACGATAAGAAATGCACAGTGACATATATTATGATTCAATAAGTCGCGAGCCATCACGTTATAATCTAGCTGCATTAAGCATGTGCACTCGAGGGATGAGCGTCAGAGTGTGCATCAGCCGGGTGCAGTTTCAATCTCTCCCCCTAAGATCAGGACATTCGCGCAACTCATAGCAGAGGTGCTGACCGTACAGAGAAATGCCAGTTTCGGAGTTTGTAGTTATTTACATGATCTGCATCCGTATTATTTGAACTTTAATAAAGCTATAATGCATTAAATATAACTGCATTTAAGATGTAACACCGGGGTGTTTGCTCCAGCTCCACATACTCCACAACGAGAGTGCTTCTGTATTTACTTATTTTGTATTTTTGCATTATAATACCCTCATACTTTGCAATCTACATCACCTGAAGCTGTTTGGAAAGTTTAGAGTGCATCTGGACTGTGAGCTGTGCAATTTTTCCTCTCCTCAGTCAGGCGCGAACTGCAGTGCTGCTCTCGCGCATCATCATTAAATGAGATCGAATGACTACTCGGAACAGACAATTTTTTTTTTATTGTCGACATTGTCAACTAATCGCTTCAGCCCTACTTGCAACTCTTTCGGAAATCTTCAGCTCCGATTTCGCTGAAATGAATGTGTGTGACATGTCGGCACCGAGGGAGATTTACAGTCAATGTTAAACCTTCACTTTTATGAAATAATATACATTAATGAGTCAAAGTTTCTATATTATATGACAATAAAATATGTTTAGCAAATGTATGCAGAGACAGATGATCAAAACACGGTGGATGAAACTTTTTTTGATTATCATAAACCTGTAGAACAAACGCTAACACTGCAGCATCGCTTACCAGTTTGGATGTTATGAGACGTCTCTGATGGTACCGCTGAAAATGACAACGTAATCAGTCTCAAGATTAAATAAGGCCCCTCTTTGACACGTTTGAGTATAGTTGTCAGGTATTTGTCACTGAATTTTGAATTCAGTGAAAAGTCACGTCAAGCATTTTCATTATCGATCATCATTTTCATGATCGATCATTGCTGACACAGAGTACTTTTCTCTTGCATTCTGTCTTTTTTTATATTTCAAAATAAAACAGTAAGTGGGCTTATATGGTACATGGGCTTAATAGGGTCACGTCCCCTACATACAAACAATTGCATAATAAAAACTGCCATTTGTAATCGTTCAGTTTGCGCAGTTACACCAGTTTCATCCACTAACCTGCAAACTCATCAACGTCAATTTGTTCATTCTTAAAGAAGAAACCATCGTGGACGGTGACTAGATTCATCAATTTGGACTGCCACCTGCACCGCATTGATGCATCCAGTGTGTGATAACTGTGCCTTGTACTACCCTTAATGCTTCTCGTCCGATGTGCGCCCGGCTTCAATATTATGTACAGTAAATGCTATATCACCCCCTTGTGGTCTCCCAAAACTATTACGTCAGACTACATTAAACGGAAGGCCAACTGACAGTGAATAAAAAGCACACAAATTAGGCTTCTAATTCAAATGTCACTAATGTTAATATACCGATGCCTCAAAAACATATCGAGACCGGGCGCAAGTTCAACAGCACTCTCGGAACAGATCTCAGAGTTGACTTTTAACGTAAACCCCATTGTAAAATTGAACTCACTTGTCAGAATAGACCTCGGTCCATAACCGGACTGGAGCAAGCAAAATAATATAATATTAATTATATTAATTACAACCCCAATTCCAAAAAAGTTGGGACAGTATGAAAAATGCTAAATAAAACAAAAAGGAGTTATTTGCAAATTATATTTACCCTTTGCTACATTGAAAGCACTACAACTAAACATTATATGATGTTTTACCTTGTGAATTTCATATATATATATATATATATATATATATATATATATATATATATATATATATATATATATATATATATATTTTTTTTTTTTTTTTTAAATGTACAGTAATTTCAAATCAGATGATTGCAACATGCTCCAATAAAGTTGAGACAGGGAATATTTAAGACTAATAACAATTTGACAAGTTAAAATAACAAGGCAATGTGAAACAGGAGTTGTTAAACAGGTGAGGCAATTGTGTCATAGTATATAAGGAGCCTCCAAAAACAGCCTAGTCCTTTAAGTGCAAGGATCATTAGAGACTTGTCAATTTGCCAACAGATGCTTCTGCAAATAATCCAGCACTTTGAGAACAATGTTCCCCAAAGACAAATTGGAAGGATTTTGGGCATTACACCCACTAGAGTGCACAATATAGTTAAAAGTTTCAAGGAATCTTGTCAAATCTTGGTGCGTAAAGGGCAAGACGAAAACCACTTCTGAATGTGCATGATCTCTGATCCCTCAGACATCACTGTCTAAAAACATCATTCATCTGTAATGGATATCATGAACATGGGCTTGGGATTACTTTAGTAAACCTTTGTTAGTCAACACTATTTACCGCTGCATCCACAGATGCAAGTTAAGACTTTACTATGCAAAGCAGAAGCCCTACATCAACACTGTCCAGAAGCGCTGCCGACTTCTCTGGGCTTGGTCTCATCTTAGATGGAAAGTAGAACAGTGTTTTTTGGTCCGATGAGTCCACATTTCAAATAGTTTTTGAAAAACACAGCCGTCGTGTTCTCCGGGCCAAAGAGGTAAAGGACCATCCAAGCTGTTATCAGTGTCAGGTCCAAAAACCTTTGTCTGTATGGGCCAGGGGTGTGTCAGTACCCATGGCATGGGTAACTCGAACATCTGTGAGGGCACCATTAATGCAGACAGATATGTAAACATTTTGGAGCAGCATATACTGCCATCCAGCACCATCTTTTTCAGGGACATCCCGGCATTTTCAGCAGGACAAATTCAAACCACATACTGGCCAAATAAGCAGAGAGTGGGGGTGCTAGATTAGCCTGCCTGCAGTCCTGACCTGTCTCCAATTGAGAATTTGTGGTGGATTATGAAGCGCACAATACAGCAACGAAAACCCTGTACAATTGTGCAGCTGAAGACCTGCATAATGGATGAATGGGGGGAAATTCCACTTTTTAAACTTAAACTTGTGTCTTCAGTGCCTAAATGCTTAAGTGTTATTAGAAGAAACAGTGATGTTTCACAGTGGTAAACACTCGACTGTCCCAACTTTTTTGGAGTGTGTTGCAATCATCTGATTTGAAATTACTGTACATTAAATCAAAACAATGAAATTCGCAAGGTAAAACATCATATAATGTTTAGTTGTAGTGCTTTCAATATAGCAAAGGTATAATTTACAAATAACTCCTTTTTGCTTGTATTAGCATTTTTCATACTGTCCCAACTTTTTCGGAATTGGGGTTGTAAGTTGTGTGCAGACCATTTCAAATAATGCTATATTGTTTAGATAAATAGTCATTCTTGATGACCAATTCAAGCAGTCCAAAAAATATTTAGCATAATTAATTTGATAACTTAATCCGAACATCTATCACTGTCAGTACTGGGATTTTGTTAGTCGTTGGTTAAATAGATGGATGAGTGGGGACACACCTGTATGCATTATGTTTTGCGAATGAACTGGAAAGGAGCGCGAGCTGCAGAACAGCAGCACGAGTAGAGCACGCATCTGGTGACACGAGAGAACATCGCTGCCCTCTGTCACTCAATGCCAATAATAACAGCCACAATGAGCACTCATAATATCAAAAAGGACAAACTCCAGCATTGGTTCGACACTTATTATAACACGAACGAAATGAAAACTCCTGCTCAAGAACTGAACTGGAAGCTATTTCAAAAAGGCAAAATTGGTAGAGACAATAATCAGCTGTGAAAAGATTATAATTTTTTTTTTTGTGTGTGCCGCAAACAGTCCTGCATGAAAATGCGACTGAATTCTCATGAACGAGCTTGAAAAGCTGAGGCGCCTCCGTTTAGCCGTCTGGTGCCTCTCTTACTATCCCAAAATGAATAGGGAACTCACGGTTACCACATCCCATGTATAACCGCATTTACACGCTACAAATAGATTTTTCATTCTATAAACCTGCTCGATTTAAACATGGATCTTATCTGCCTGCACATGGCATTTAATCTTTAATAAATGGTGCAATAAATCTTAACATTACATGATGTGCAAATCTATTAAGCTTATGTCACGGTTTACCATCTTTTTGTGAGTGTTTGCATCGTCATTGTTGCATCAGACATTATGTTATCCTTTATCAATTATGCATGTAACGTATCTACCAGTGTTTCCCATTAATTGACTAAACTCTGGCGGACCGCCACAGTCTCATAATGAACCCAAAACATTTTTGCACTTCTCATCCAAAATATTTTTGCACTTCTCAGTCTCATAATAACATAAAATGAAAGGTTGTGTTTTGCGCTCTCTCACGTGCGCCAATCATCTCCAGTCAGTTCAGTCAGCTCCTCACCCGCTGCTGTAAACTCACGTGCTCACACACACACTCTCGCAGATATACGCACTGGAGTATTCCTGGATCCGTCTAACGTTATTTGGTTGAGGACGACGACAAATCTTTGGAGGTAAGTAACGTTAACTAACATTAAATATATCCACTGCATTTATACACTACTCCACACACAATTTATCATCATCAGTGTACAACAGTAAACAGATAATATTACTGCCGAAGTTAGAATAATGATTAGGGTGACCATACGTCCTCTTTTTCCCAGACACGTCCTCTTTTTCTGACCTTAATTTTTACATTTGCGCAAATCTCCGGGATTCGGCTTTAGTTGCATTATGATGTGCATCTGGTCTAATACTTCATTGTTAACGTTAAATGAATGTTAGCGTTACTAGGTTAATTGGCATAACGTTACACTGCTTACGGCTTCACTAGCTAGCTATCGTTAGCAGTCTGAGGTAATGTTAAAAGATAAAATGCTGCAACTGACATCCCTAGTTTGTACCCTGTGAGAGATTAGTTAGCACCACAGACTCTAGCTCTGTGTGAAAATTGTGGGTCGGGTAGTGTCAATCCAGCTAATTTTAGCCAATCGCTTTTGGCAAGGCAGGCCTTGGCTCTGTTTGTGAACAGCTGTCAATTAAACCCTGGCTGGGGGTGAAGAGCATCATGTGTATGGGGATGAATTGGGGGCGCCGTTTCTCACAATTCGATTTATTTCAAAGTTGCCTACTGCAGCTTTAAGAGCCCAAAATTGTTTACAAGAGCACAACACTAGCCTCTTAATTTTGCTCTCAAAGTGCACCAGATGGAAGTATTTAACGTAAAAATTACAAAATTTTCTTACGGGGAAGCATGCCCCCAGACCCCCATAGAGGGTCGGAGGTCCACCCCCCATAGTCTCACAAAATCTTGTGGGAACACTTATCTACATGTACCATATTATGTCTATATGTAACAATCATATCTATAATGCATTTCATGGAATGCATTTTCTATATATATATATATATATTATTCAGCCACAGCGGGGTGACGCCATGCGAAGGGCAGACGTGTGAGAGACAGCTCTGTGCACTTTGCTAATTTTTTTTAAATTATTTTCATGATATAATCCGGTGAAACTGATACACCCAGTTACACATTCACTGTTTGAGGTAAACATGGCAAAGAAGTCAAAATCCTCAGGCTCTGGAGACATTAAAAGACACTTAGGGGTTTTCAAGATGAAAGCCCAGACAGGCCTGTGAACCGGGGACTCGATTTGGATGGTGCGGCGGGAGATGGAATCCAGCGTCAACTGTCCAACATGTCAGTGATGTTGACGAAGGCACTTGCTGACTTGGAGGATCTCGCTGTAATACGATGGATCGATTACGGCGATGTAAAAAAATTCTCTGAGCTAGTCACAAGAGTGAGAGATGTTGAAAAACGAATCGATTATTTGGAGTTACCAGAGAGGGAATTAGCCACTAATCCGCCCGAGACCAAAGTTGAACGTGTTCTTGAAAAGCTTGAAGATCTTGAGAATAGAAGCCGCAGGAATAACATTCAAATTGTTGGAATTCCTGAGCATGAGGGGGGCAGAGATATGGTGAAATTCCTAGACAAGCTTTTCCCGAGTCTGCTCGACATAACAGGCCACAAGCTGGAAATCGAGCGAGCTCACAGAGTCCCAGCTCACAGATCTGCTGAGGGAGGAAGGCCCCGATCGATTCTGGCAAAACTTTTGAAATCATCCGATAAAGATCTCGTGTTGCGCCAGGCGAGGAGCAAAGGAAAGTTTCTTGGAAGAATTACAATATTTTCTTGTTCCCGGACTTTGCGAAGAGAGAAACGCGATCGGTTTAAGCAATGCAAGAAACTCTTACATCAGCAGAAGATCACTTTTGCTCTGATGTTTCCAGCCAGACTGAGAATAAACACCAAGGACAACAGCAAAGTATTTACATGTCCCAATCGGGCAATGTCTTTTATTGAAACAATGGGCGAGTAACCATTGGGTGTTTATCCTGTGAGCGGACTGACTCTCTGTACATACTCTGGCTTTCGGAGGAAGCAGGGCGCCATTTTTGTTTCCTTTTGCGTTGGCTCCGCCGAGCAGCTGGAGTTTGTTTTGTTTTGTGGATTAACTCTTTTCCTCAAAGAAACTTTTGCATTAGGGGGGCCTGGGTAGCTCAGTGGTAAAATACACTGGCTACCACCCCTTGAGTTCGCTAGCTCGCTAGTTCGAATCCCAGGGCGTGCTGAGTGACTCCAGCCAGGTCTCCTAAGCAACCAAATTGGCCCGGTTGCTAGGGAGGGTAGAGTCACATGAGGTAAACTCCTCGTGGTCGCTATAATGTGGTTCGTTCTCGGTGAGCCGCGGTGGATGGCATGAAGCCTAAGCCTATGTCTCCGTGGCAACGCACTCAACAAGCCACGTGATAAGATGCATGGGTTGATGGTCTCAGACGTGGAGGCAACTGGGATTCGTCCTCCACCACTCGGACTGAGGCGAATCACTACGTGACCACGAGGACTTAAAAGCACATTGGGAATTGGGCATTCCAAACTGGGAGAAAAAGGGGCAAAATCAAAAAAAAAAAAAAAAAAAGAAACTTTTGCATTGACAGAAGATCACTTTTACAATGAACAGATGACCGCAAAATATCTACATGCCCACACAAAGGATGTCTTTTATAAAGTTGGCGGACTGTGTAAAACATGGGATATACTTTTATGCGGCCTCCGAGTGAATTGACTCTTGACCATCCGAGGAACCGGGATGCATGTTTCGTTTCCTTTGTGCTGGTTCCGCCTAGCGGTTAGAGCTTGTTTTGTTAAATAACATTACTTTGGGACAGTTATGGATGAATCTGTCAGTTCCTTGTGCTTATGCCTCCTGTTGGCTGGAGTATGATTTGTGGAGTATTTTCGTGGGACATTGGAATTATTATGTCATCTGCTGCACTCATCAGCTGGCTCACTGAAGATTCGTTTGTCTGTCCGAGGAAAATGAACGGCTTTATATCAGCTGGAATTTGTTTTGTGAAGGAACACACCTTTGAGACAGTTCTGTGAACGAGTCTATACATTCTTTGTGTTTATTCTGCCTATTGGCTGGGGTTTGTTTTTCAAAATATCTGATGTAATGTAATTTTGCCTTACAAATTTGTAAGGCAGAATTGAGCAATCCGATGGCAAAGTTGTCGCGGGGGCTCTCTGAGTTTAAAGGGACTGACGCCGATTGGCGCTTTCGTGCGTGGGGTTAATGCACACGTTTTTATTTATTCTGTTTTGTTTTGTTCGAGGTTTTATTGTTGCATTGATGTTGAAATGTGGTCTTCATAATTTTGTTTTTGGCACCCAATTTATTTTTTCTATTATATCAAAATGTCAAATGTTAATATGAGTGCACTCTCTCTCTCCACATGGAATGTGAATGGGTTGGGGCACCCCATAAAAAGGAAGGTAGGTTATTTCTTTTCTTAAACGCAAGAAATATGATGTAGTGTTTCTTCAAGAAACACATCTTACCCTCAGGAAGCTGAAAAATTTGGGAAGATATGGGGTGGAAATGTTTTCTTTAGTGTTGGCTCAAGTAAGAGCAAGGGAGTCATTATATTGATTAATAAACATTTACAATTCAAATGTCTCAAGCAGTTTAATGATAAATTAGGAAGAGTCATTATTGTTTTAGCAGAAATTCAGGGGCAAAGTCTGATTTTGGCTAATATTTACGCACCCAACACTGATGATCAAGGCTTTTTTATAGATCTTGAAGGGATGTTGCAAGCTGCTGGCACCCCTCATGATATAATTTTGGGAGGAGACTTTAATCTTTTGATGGACTCAGTCCTTGAGCATAGAAGCAAAAGTGTGTAAGCCCCCTAGAGCAACTTTGACGCTTCACAGGATGTGTAAAAATCTCGGTCTCACAGATATTTGGAGACTTTTGAACCCATCTGGTAGAGACTATACATTTTTTTCATCAGTCCATAAGATTTATTCTAGAATAGATTTTTTTTTTTTAATATCCAAATCCCTCATTTCAACTGTTGTTGATTGCTCAATTGGAAACATTTAAGTCTCAGATCATGCCCTGGTGAGTTTAGAGGTGTTGCCACATATGGAGAAAAAGAAATCATATAGCTGGCGCCTTAATGTGTCCCTTTTGCAAAATCCTGATTTCCAGCAAATGATAAAAACTGAAATCAGTGTTTATATGGAGACCAACTGGTCCTCAGTATCCTCTGTGGGCGTGGCTTGGGAGGCACTTAAGGCGGTTCTTAGAGGTCGGATCATACAGTATGCCTCATTCACCAAAAAATCCAAAGCACAAGAACTCGTGGAGTTGGAAGGAAATATTAAAAGTGCAGAGGCAGAGCTGAAGCGCCGTATGTCATCTGATGGCCTCAGAGAATTGAACCAATTGAAATATAGATAATACTATTTTGTCGCAGAAAGTGGAGTTTTGGTTATTCAGGGCAAGACAGTCATACTTTGAGTCGGGGGACAAAGCAGGGAAGCTTTTGGCTAGATATATAAAGCAGAGAGAGTCTTTTTCTACCATTATTAGAAGTTTATACTGAATCATTAAAGAATGGAAAGCTTCCTCCAACCATGACAAAAGCCTGGATCAGTCTGATTCTTAAAAAGGACAAAGATCCAAGCAAGTGTAAAAGTTACCGTCCAATCTCCCTGATCCAACTAGATGTAAAAATTGTCAAAAATTTTGGCTAACCGATTAAGTAAAGTTATGACATCTCTTATACATATAGATCAGGTGGGGTTTATTCGGGGCCGCAGCTCTTCTGATAACATCAGGCGTCTCATCAATATCATGTGGTCAGAAGCGAATGATCAGTCTCCGGTCGCTGCCATCTCACTTGACGCCGTAAAAGGCATTTGATATGGTAGAATGGGATTATCTTTTTAAGATTTTGGAAATGTATGGGCTGGGGAGTACATTTATTGGTTGGATTAAGTTACTTTATAAACACCCTGTAGCAGTGGTACAAACAAATGGATTAATTTCAGATTATTTTACTCAGAATAGGGGCACTCGGCAGGGCTGCCCTCTTTCCCCATTATTGTTCTGTCTTGCCCTGGAACCATTAGCAGCCGCGATAAGAAAGGAGGATGATTTTCCAGGGGTGATTGAGGGAGGTGTGGCGCATAAGCTTCTGCTTTACGCAGATGATATTTTATTATTCATCTCCAACCTCACTAAATCTATGCCTTGCCTCCACAGAATTATTAATTCCTTTTCCAAGTTCTCAGGATACAAAGTCAACTGGTCTAAATCCGAAGCTTTGGCTTTGACAGCGTACTGTCCAGTAACGGCCTTCCGAGTTAATTTTGATCCCTTAATAAAAAAGGTTTTTGAATGATGTGGACAGGTGGGCTTAATTACACTTATCGATGATTGGGAGGGTTAATGTAATTAAAATTAATTGTATTCCAAAATTCAACTACTTGTTACAATCTCTCCCAATTGATGTCCCCCCCCCCCCCCCCCCTTATCTTAAGTCCTTCATTTGGAATGGTAAGCGTGCCAGATTAAACTTCAATAAGTTACATAGGTCGATTGACAAAGGTGGGTTAGGCCTACCCAAGATTTTGTTTTATTATTATGCATTCGGTCTCCGACATTTGGCTCATTGGTCGCTTCCACTGAGAGGGCCCCTCCCTGGTTTTGTATTGAAAAGGAAGCTCTTGCCCCTATCTCGCCTCTGCATAGTCTTTCGATCAAATTAATCGGAGAAGTTAAGTCACACCCTGTTATTTTGCATTTACACTCGATATGGACAAAAGCGTCCAGAGTGTTTAATTCGGATATTTATTTAAACGTAGCCTCGAGCATATGGCAGAACCCTAAACTATGCATTAATAAGTCCCCTTTATGTTGGTCAGATTGGATTGTGAGGGGGGTTAATACACTCGGTGACCTATATGAGAGTGGAGTATTGAGACCTTTTGAAAATTTGGTTCAAAATTTTGGGATTCCCAGATCTCAATTTTATAAGTATTTACAGCTGCACCACTTACTCTGCACTGTTTTTGGGAGTGGCACGCACCCCCCTAGAGCAGCAGATACTCTGGGAGTGGTGATTACTGCTTTTGGAAAAGGTCAGGAGGCATCAGTGTATTACTCCCTGCTAATTCATAGTCTGGGGGACGGAGCTTTAAATTCCCTCAAAAGATTATGGGAGGAAGATTTATATTTGTTTTTGGAGGAGGGAATGTGGGCTAGGATTCTAAAAAACAAAGTCTGCATGCTAGAGATGCAAGGGTGCGCCTTATGCAATTTAAGATTCTACATAGATTTTATAGGACCCCTTCTAAATTGTATAGGCTTGGTCTTAAGGACACACCCACCTGCTGGTGATGCCATTTAGAATATGGAGACACCACCCATGTTTTTTGGGGGTGTCGTACGATACAGGAGTTCTGGTTGAGGGTCCAGAATTTTATGGCCGACGTATCGGGTAATCAGATCTCCTTTTGCCCCAAGCTCTGTATTTTAGGTGACGGGGCGGTCATTGATTCATTCAAGCATTTTTATTTAAATGAATGAAAGATGATTAAAAAAATTCAATATAATTGTTGCATTTTTCAAAGCAACATTTAAACTTTATTTTCTTCATTGTTCTCTTAGGATCTCCTCCCTTCTGTGTGGATCCTTGTTAATTTTCTCTCTATACTTTCGTGTTCTCTCTCTCCCAATCATTTTTCTCCCTCAATTCTTTCTGTCCAAAAATGAAAGAATCCAAAAATGAAGGACCACATTTTATACTTCAGTAGTTTGCATGTAAATGTAATATTTAATAGAGTAAAGCATATTTGGCCCGCTGTCCGATATTGGAGGGCTCGGAGCTCGAGATTCGACTTGAGTCCTGATTACACCAGCCCCCCCCCGGACTTTACTTACTTGGGTGCCGTTTACACAACAACGTTTTCAACTAAAAACGGAAAACTTTTTATGTGTTTTGGCTGTTTGTTTACACGACAACGGTGTTTTGGGGCCTGAAAACGCAAACTTTTGAAAATGGGTTTCAAAGTGCACATTTTTGAAAACGATGCCATTACCGTCTCCGTGTAAACACACAAAAACGCGAATTTGTGAAAACGATGACGTCATGTGCACGCTTATTACGTGTTCAGTGTATAGGCATGTGCGCGAGTACTTAAACAACGCGCGAGACATTCAAATCTACAATGGCGGACTACAGGACTGTGTTTGTGCTGCTCAAGATTTTGAGTTTATTGACGCTTCTCCAGCAAATTGTAGATTTACTGCATCACTACTACGACCAGCGATCACCATCTTCATTGTTTGTATTCACCGCTCTGTGGAAGAATGTTTGTGCGTGCAGGCGCGTAGTTTCTTCACAAAGTGACATCACCAACTACTGGCCTGGCATACATTATACAGCATTTTTTTTTTTTCCGTTTTCGTGGATCCGTGTGAACGGGGATCATTTTGACAACGTTGTCGCCTGTACACTAAACTTTTCAAAAATGCAAAGGAAAAACTTTTCCGTTTTTAGTATATCTTTGTCGTGTAAACATACCCTTAGATGAATAGTGAATATTTGAAGATAGGTGGAAATGGGGAGGAGGCGGGAAGCAGGTAGCTGCGGCTTATATACTCCTGCTCGCGGGCTGTGATTTGTCAGATTAAAATTGGCATGCTACACCCGAACCTCTGTTAATTAACTTTTATAACTATTTATTTTCATGACACTGAATAGCAGTATCATCATACATCATATCATCACTATAACAGCAGAAATTAGTTTAATTATTGCAATTAAAACACTGAAAATGGTCCAACAAAAAAGGAAAAAAAAAGAATTTTTTTTAATTTTATTTAATTATTTAAAATGCTTCTTTAATAGACCTTGTCATCTTGTGTGACATGCTTGTCCTCTGGTGTAACAGATGAGGTTGTGTCACACCAGAGGACATTTTCTGTCACACCAAAGGATGTTTCAGCCTTTTGTGTGAGTCAATGACCTTGCTATTCTTAGCTAACATGTCATTAGCAGTTAGCAAGACATATTTGCACAATTTTCCATAATTATGCAGTTTAACAGTTTTTAATAAAAAATATATATATATATATAATTTTGGGTGTCACACCAAAGGACAACACAACGTAAAAACTTTTAGAGCTTTGAAACAAGTTAAATATTTGAACAATGTAGAGACAAACACTTACCATGTGCACATGTCCTGGCCTTAACAGGGGGCTTCAGAAACATGACCTTGAATGGGGTTATAGAAACTAAATAAAGTTGTCCGTGGAATTGCCCAATTTAAAATTAGGATATGGTGTCACACCAGAGGACGTGGTTTTCAGTGACAAAATGTATCAACTTCCTACGCTTTTAGAAATATATGGATGAAAAAAAAAACGAATTGCCATTTACTAAAATAGACACTTGTAAAATTATGCTAGTGGTATTTATCAACATTTTTATGCTTTTTAATTTATAAAAGTTAGAATTTATTGAACCTTGCTTGAGACAGTCACAGCATAGGACAATTATGAGATTTGGCTCAAAAAATTAAAAAAAATCTAATGACAATGCAGTTTGTATAATAACAGGTCTATGTAAAGCAAAGAAATGTTTAATCATTTAATGCATTTTTAAATGATGACAATACTATCTATTAATTTTTATCTTGTGTGACAGTGAAAATGCCATGTCATGTCAACAACCCATATATATATATATATATATATATATATATATATATATATTCAGCCACACATATAAGACAATCCTCTTTGGTCCTAAATTCATCTGTGACTCTAGTGCTCAAGTCTGGTACATTTCTGTGCTTTCTAAATTCCAAATATTTAGTAAAAACTCTAGAAAAAAAAATTCAGCATATTTTTAACAATAATTATGAACTGTTGCAAAATAATCTTAATCTAATCTTTGTCAGAGCGATTCGTTACACCCCTAAATTTTTAGCCATCTCACGTCACTCTGTGAGGATTATTTGAAGATCTATGCACAGTGTTATGTTGAGTTTAGGCTTATTTTAATCGCGCTCCTTTGCTGTAAGTAACGATTTGCTATTTCCATATTCTGAAAATTATTGCCCCCAAGTATTTGTTGCGTTTTGATTCATGAGAAATGGCATGAAGATCTCACAAAAAAATAAAAAATAAAACAGGCCCAAGACAATGTAACAAGGTGCAGAGATGTTGAAATACTCCTCACAGAGCGACATAAGTTTGGCTTGCAATACTAGCTTGGCTTTCACAGACAGACGCCGTGTGCATGGGTATGCACACTGTCGCTTGAGGCTGCCCGAGTCCCTGCCTGAAGGAAAGAAGCCGCAGGCAGTCAGAGAATCTCAGCCGCAAGCAGATAAAACGCAAAACAATTAAATCGCCGAAAATTCCACTATCGGTGCGATAATAATATTTAAATTTTCCTGGTTATCGGCCAATATCGATATATTGTGCATCCCTAATAAAATGACTGTGGCCAATAAACATAATGCCACAAATTCTGTGGAAAGAGCTTAACTTGTATCAAACCCGGAACATTCCTTCTTTTAAAACTTTTAAAAGTGAGTTATTGTGAAAGACCTTTTATACTTCCGTAAAGTTTTATGCCCAAACATAAACATTCAATCTTTTGTAAACTAAACTCCAGTGTCCTTCATATTCTTTCATATCCTTCACCATCTCCATAAAACCCCATTACTCAATACCACACACACACACACACACACACACACATTCCCCAGCAATCGCCTGTCATCTCCACAGTAACTTAGCCTGGCTGTTACTATGGGAATGAATATGGGTGTCTGTGCAATGATTCAGGAGGGGGGCACTGTTTCCATGGCAGTTTGACCTTTAATCACCCCACTATATGAGAACAGATCTTTTAAACGACTTTATATAAATGCATAAAAAAAATTCTGTATTAGTGTATGCAAAGCTAAAATAAATGTGTTGTTGCTCATTCCTGAGTTAAGGCAATGTCCCTTCAATTTGATTACCTAAATGAAGAGCCAACCCCGTTGTCTATTTTTTTTTTTTTTTACTTTTTTCTCTCTCCTATTTCTGTCATGTAATAAGATTCATGTGAGACAGCAAAAGACAGAAAGCATTTCTTTAAGGACAAATAAATAGGCCTACACACAAGCACATGCTCTGCCTCTGTCTCAGTGTATGTGTGGGCAGTCAGGAGTTGTTTACAGAGATAAGGCCATCAGGGACACCATTTGTCCAGGAGAGTTTTGGAAAACGTGTCCCAGTCTGAAGAGGGGATGTCAGTCTTTGTTACATTCCCTCAGGATTAAGACCATGATGTGCATTGAGAAATTAAAGGGATAGTTCACCCAAAAATGAAAATTCACTCATCATTTACTCACCCTCATGCCATCCCGGATGTGTATGACTTTCTTTCTTCTGCAGAACACAAATGAAGATTTTTAGATGAATATCTCAGCTCTGCAGGTCCAAAAATCATATAAATCAGCATAAAAGTAATCCACAAGACTCCAGTGGTTAAATCCATATCTTCAGAAGCGACATTCAGCACTGCGCCGCTGATGAATTACGAGCACCACTCTTGGGATTTCACATTAGCCTAGCTTCCATCCACTTTTCACGCTATTTTGTTATCGAAAAAGGGAAAATGCATAAAAAAAATTGTTTGCGAAATTTGCCGTTTCCATTCAAATGGCCTTTTATCAATAAAAATGGTGTACGTGATGACATCATGCCTAAAAAAAAAATTAAAAAAAAATAAATAAAAAACTTTATCGCATTAGTTTTGGTTTATCGCAAAAGCAATCTGCCCTTAAGCCGTTTCCATACAGAAATGTGCGTTTATCACCAATTCGCCTCTCAGATGTCCCTAATGTTTTTTCCTCTTAAGTTTTGGTAAAATGGGGAGAGTATTGAGACTATTCATTGAAATTCGACAGCTTACTGTCATTTTAATTTCACAAATAAATGCAGTCAGAAGAGGAGAAACTGCAATCAAAAGGGAGCAGTTGCCCTTATGACAGGACTGTAATATTGGTCCTGATGTTGCGCCTATCGCAGGTTGCCACCGGTTCCGACCTGAAAGCAAATCGTCATGGCCCTGTTCAAGCTGACAACCTGCACCAAGTAGCGTGGGAAACTTTCAGTCTTAGTATAAGGACCATCCATCGATGTGTATATGCGGTGTGCACAACTATTAAAGAAACATTTATGCGGTGTAATATCAGGGTTTACATATGATACATTTTTGATATTCAATAGGCTATTTTGAACAATCATATAATCTAAAGCATCGCCATCACAACTGCATTATGTCCCGTATATTTGTCCAGCAACTTTTATCTACCAACTGAACTTGATTGTCATCTAAAATTATAATTTTAGCATCATAATGCAATTTAAATTTTCTGAAGAAGCTCAGAAAATGTGATCCGAGGTAAACAGGGTTAGATTTAAAATATTTAAAAGTTTTAAAATGTTCAAAAGCTTGTGAACTCAGCACTGGACAAATAGTTCTGATAGTTTAGTCTTGAAAAAAGTGCAGAACATTCTGATAATGTAAATCAGCTGACTTTTTTCATCTACAGAACAGGGTAAAGAAAAGGCACATATAGGTCTAAAAATATTTTTTTCGTTTTGTAATTATTTTATTTAATGCTTTATTCATATGGTAATTAATTTAATACAGAAAATTTTGCCGGCATTTTTTCAAAAGCTAAACAATAATTTTACAGAATTGGGCTATATGTTAGTGTTCCAAAAAAGCACACTGATTCTTTTCTCCTAGTATTGTGTACTTATTTTTAAAACAACTTTGTGCACAGAATTCTTTTTTATTTTTTTATTATGGGGTAATTCCATGACTGCCGTCTATTATTTTGAATGGTGTGGAAAAGCAACTTACTAATAAATAAATGGATGGCTACTGCAATTAAATTAATCACAAACAGTGGCCATTCATTTTTTCTCCGTGCACTTGTCGATGTGCATGATACAAGATATTTGTGTTGGCACTCCTGGAAGTGTCATATTTGCAGCATCAGATCTATATGCCGTTAAGATCAATCCATAATCACGTACAATAAATTGGCTTTCAAAGATGTATACCTTGTCGTCATGATTATGCGTTTCCATCAGCTTTATTTTGAAGCGCTAAAACTTTTTTCGCAAAAAATCCATGGATGCAAACGTAGTTGTTGTTAATTTAATATTCTTTACGCAGCATAACGCTTGCCAGCCCCAGTCAGATGTGCGCTTTGTACACTAAAAGAGACCCCACCACACACGCGCACGTACTCACAGTGACGTCACCGCATAACACACGTGTAAAACTCACTTCATTTTATGTGGCCAGCGAGCTCATTGTAGAATCAGAAAGGCAGGGGATCGCAATGTTTCACTGAACAATCAATTAGCACTTTCCTAATGAATATTAATGAGCCTTCCCCTGTCATCTGTATGTTTTAGAGTGCATTTTGCTCACTTCAAAAGCAGAATGAAACAGAGCTACACGGATCAATTATCAACACGGCTCAATCATGGATAAAGCAACACGAGCGTAGAGCAGGTGCGGTAATTCGCTGACTAAATGTATTTAGATTGTTTTTTTTTAAAACAAAAATGCCATAGTTCTTTATATAGAAAATATAGTTACTAATCATGGTAGTGAGGTGTCATGAATGGTTTTACCTATGGTTACCGTGGTCTTATTAAAAATATAATTGTTAAAACTATAGATATTATGGAAGGACAATGGTAAATTTTCATAATTATTATGGACCAAGCTATCAGTTTTCCAACTGTATAAAATGTGTTCTCTTGTAATGCTCTCTGATTGTAGGAAAATGTAAGTTGTTCGGTTTGCCTTCAGAAATTCAAAGAGATGACTTTAATCAGTTGGAGCCTGATGAAAGGAATCTGTAAAGAATACCCAACTGGTCACACTGTCAGAATATTTCAATTTAGTCATATAAAAATTGGGTATTCATTTTTTCCACAGATGTTACTGCTGTTTAACCATAATTTTCATCTGCATCCCAACCTCAAAATCAATGCAATACTGTCAAATGTGCATTTCAATGCACATAACATGTAATACTATTGGTAATTGCATGGGTGCTACCAAAGCAGGTACTGGTGCCACATTTTCAACAGGCCCTTTGAGGGCATAAATAAACCCTGATGTGGCCCAGGCTGAAATTGAGTTTTACACCCCTGTTTTAAACTATTCCTTGACCAATACACATTAATATGGGTCCAGCATTGCAGGGCTTGTGGACAGGAACACAACAGCACCACTGCTGAGAAAGATCCTAGTGGAAACACTGGAAGCGATATAATAGGTGTGGTGAGAAACAGATCAATTTTTAAGTCCTTTTTTTTTTTTTTTACTATAAATCTCCTTTTTCATTATCACATTCTTTTATTTTTTGGTGATTCACATTCTTTGTGCATATCGCCACCTACTGGTCGGGGCTGGTCAAAGGGGAAGTTTGAGAGAAAAACAGGATTTAAATACTGATCTTCTCACCCACACATATCATATCACTTCAGAAAACATGGATTAAACCACTGGAGTCATATGGATAAATTTTTTACTGATTTGTGTGACTTTTGGAGATTCAAAGTTCTGGCCACCATTCATTTGCATTGTAGACCAACAAAGCAGAGATATTTTTCTAAAAATTTTAATTTGTATTCTGCAGAAAAAAGAAAGTCATACACATCTGGGATGGCATGAGGGTGAGGAAATAATGAGAGAATTTTCATTTTTGGGTGAACTATCCCTTTAAGCCAACAATTAATACCAAGAGATGCTTTTTGTACATAATTGTGAAGTATTAGGTCTAAAGCGCCTTTCAAGTGGAATCAGAAATATCGTAATTAGGTGTTCCGAGCACATAAATGATAGAGACTGACAGATATGAGATTTGAGACCGATACCGATTTTAGAGAGGGAAAATTCACCGATTACCGATATCGTGGACGATATTTAATTTTTGAGCTTGAAAGAAAACAGACCTTTATCTATGTGGATTTTTCACAGATTTTGCACCGATATTACTATGCAAAGGTACTCAGAAGGCTGCTTTCTTAAACAAATATTTTTATCAAAGAATATTTGACATTATTATTATACATTGTCAACAAATTCTAGAAATGAACACTGAGAAAATAAATAAATAAAAACACAATAAATAGCAGTACTGTATGTTTAGTATCAGTCAAATGCTGACCGTTTAAATAAAGAATAAATAAAAATAAAATAAATAGCTAAATAAACATCAGTACTGTTTAGTATCAGTCAAATGCTGACTATATTAATACTGCCGAGTCAAGATAAACAGTGGCAGCGGTGTTACACCGTATTCTGCTATACAAGTTCAGGGGAAACTTTCAACAGTGGAAAACCAGACTTTTAAATATGACTTTGTAAATGCAACGACTGGAATTGTTCGGTGGAAGGGGGTACCAAATTGTGAATCCTAAACAAAACAGTTTGGTGAATACATGTTTACTCATTAGCTTCCACTCAGCTGACAACAATGAAAGTAGCTACGTGATTAGCTAGTTAGCTATAAGCTCGTTGTCATGGAGAGTAAAAGATGGACGTTGTTTATTTTACTTTCCAGCATTGTGTTTCACCAACTAGGTAACAACATAGCATGAAATCAACACTCAGACACAATTCACCACCGCACCATTGTCTGCTGAGCTGCAAAAAGATGCACTGATTCGTGGTTTGTTTTAAACAATTTAATAAATAATTTGTTAGATATGATGCATTAATAAATCATACAGGTCGTGTAAAAGTGATCCAGGGGTTTTCAGTTATGCCTGTCCATGGTAGGTACAACAGATTAATTTATTGTTTAAGTTTGGCATCTTCCATATTTTATTTCCCACTTGAATCACAGGTCCACTAGAAGGTAGCATTAAACAAGACAGCTGCAGATTTTGTATTGATGTGGGAACTGCTCGTAAAGCGCTTCAACTACAGGTGTGATGAGCACAACTCCAATCAGGAGTGAAAAAAAATAAATAATGGGCATTTTGAGCCTTATCCCGGCTAACACACATTTTTATGTTTTTTCAAACATTCCATTTTGGTTGTGGGAATGTTAAAGTTTAGTTTTCTTAATACAAGTAGAACATTATCAGCATAACAATACTATAAATGCTCTTTCATCTCCATTAAAGGAGTAGTCCACTCAAATTATGATTCGGTCATAATTTACTCCCATGTCGTAACGAACACATATGACGATGGCGAGAAACAACCCAAAAGCTGATGCCTTTCAGAAAACTTGGAATATGATGCACAACTAGGAGAGCGAATGTTAGGCACATTTTTTGTAATGTTACATCTAAGGTGGGAGTGATGGCGATAATAATAAAAAAACCCTGCTAATATTGGCCAATTTGAACAATATTATCCATATTTGGACACACATATAGGCCAATTGTGCATCCCTATATAAAATCTACTAGGCTACTTCTGCTTTTAGAACAAAAAACATTCACAGCTTCACAAGACCACCATTAGCATCAGAAGATAGAGCTCAATAAAAAGCTCAAGGCCACAAGATGTCCATGATTCCAGAATAAGAATTCACATACCACACAAAATCATTCAAATTAAATGCAGGATAGGTTTTGCACCTTAGTTTTAAAGCTACAGAAGTTCTTATAATCCGTGTAGATATATCTGCCAGCTGCGGTGTTGGGTGTGAAGGTTAGGTGTGGCAGCTATGATTTATAAAATACTGGTCCCAGGTGTGTATTCTGCCTGGGATATACAGTTACCCATTATTCCAAGTTTCATCTGACCCATTTAAATAAGACAGTTGAACAAACACAGGCACAGTCTCGAAGATACATTAAAAGGCACTAAATTTGAGTAATTAAAGAAAATTAAAAGTCCGTTTACAACACATGGGTTTTGTGAATGATGTTAAAAATAATAAAAAGCATACAACGTATAATGACGTCAAAACGAACTTTTAAGTGCGCGTCTGTTGAATTTTCCCAGCCAGTGCTCGGGTTACGGTCTCCTAGGTGACGGCGCAGGGGACATTTGAGCACATCGCGCCGGGCCTCAGGGCCTCAAGCTGGCGGCGATTGTGACGTGAGCCTAACTTCATCCGCAGCGCCTAGGATATTCCGAGGCTTTCGGGCCTCAATGCGACCATTCTCGACGTGACACAGTAACCTAAATACAACGCTTAAACAAGACTGGAGACTTTAAGGAAAATTATGGAACTGTCCATGTTTAAGTATACAGTTGTGCATATATGACGTTTAAATTTGCTTCAACAAGACAGGAATAAAACGCCGTGTGAAACATGGAAACAAACGAGCGCGAGTGTTTCTGCAAATCACTGCACATGTATCGGACGATTATAATACTTTTACATAACCAAAAGAACCTTTCGTATTGTCAAACAATCATTCATGAGTAAAACAGCAAGTGATGAATAAATATTACAACTGAATCGTTCTTTTTTAATGAACCGATTCGCAAGACGATTGTAAATCACAAGACTAGTAGGGTGGGTGAAATGTTGGAACCATAAACATCACCACATGCTACACAATACTCTAATCAAAACACAGTTAAACAATGGTCATTTAATAAAATAAGGACTTAACTACAAAATACCACGTAGAATGCCACATGAGTTACTTCTGGGAAAACAATGTGAATTATGATTCAAATGAACCGATTCACCAAAGTGAACCGTCTAAACAAACCGATTCGCTAAAGCGACCCAGACTCCCCAACGCCACATTTCCCCGAACTGAGACACGGCTAATGAAAAAACAGCAACACTTCCTTCCCAGCTAGAGCTATTAATTGACAAAAGAAAAGAGATCTAAAATAGAAAGCGTTTGCGGCTAAAACCGGGCGGACATTTTCTTTACAACGAGTGTTTTTACGATCTTTGAACACAAAGGAGAGTCCGAGAGAAGCTCTCAAACATACCGGACACAACAAACCTTCATTCAAACGCTCCGTTTAAAAAACAATGAAAACAAAGCCTTAACGATCCTTTCTCCAAAACATGCATCGATAGACGCATACACGACATCACTACTGAAAAAGTACAAATCATCACCAGACTGAATATAACACTGTTCTATTTTTAAACTATCCAAATTATATATTAAAGAGAGAATATTGAGAACTAGACTATATTTGATATCTATCCATCCCGCATCTCCGGAGATACATGCGATCACTTCTATGTATCTCTTTTCAGCATAACTTTAATCCACATGATAAAATATACAGGA
Source organism: Myxocyprinus asiaticus (assembly GCF_019703515.2). Classification (NCBI taxonomy): domain Eukaryota; kingdom Metazoa; phylum Chordata; class Actinopteri; order Cypriniformes; family Catostomidae; genus Myxocyprinus; species Myxocyprinus asiaticus. The sequence continues at coordinate 7,233,762 of NC_059344.1, forward strand.
AATCCTCTTTTCTTCATAAACTCACAGTTTGCAGCTGAGTAAAACAGTCCTCTTCTTGTTTTAAAAGCTTCCAGGATCAATGATTAAGTGATTTGTTCTCTAGCTTGCAGGATCTGCTACCTGAGTCGATACACTCCCCGAATGAACGCCCAACCCGACCTCCCACATGTTCCTGCTCCTCCTCCCGAATTTTACCATCCCTATTTATGAAGGTAAATAGTGCCTAAAATTATTTGCATGCGCAGATTAAGCGTAAATGAAGTTACAAGCGTGATAGAAACTTTTGCATGCACAGAGTAAGATTTGTAAAGGTGTAAATCAAGTTGCAAGCGTAAGAAAAAAAATATTAGCAATACTTTAATGCTTTGCATAAGTGTAATTCATGTGTTGTGAATCTGTAATTTTGTATTAACACAAAGTAAATTTAGTGTGTATTCTTCTGACTTACCTTTTTTCCACGCTTACACTTTTGGCACGTTTTTGGCCATGTTTAGGCGCAAACATGCAAACTTTTCCAAACCTGCTATCAGCGATATGCACGCAAAGAAAGACTGTCATGAACAGCAAAACGTATTGACCGCGTAGAATCAGTCTGTATGTGTAAAATAAACTACTGCAAACGTGTAAATGACTTGTGTTTGTGGCATAAATATTTTCCAGAAATAATCCAATATACACTGTTCCGATTTAATAACGTGACAGACCGCTTGTTCTTCACATGGCTCAGTGTCTTTCCTCTGGGTATCCCTCCTCTCTTAAATATTAAACTGAAATATTAGGCTAATACACACGCGTTCTTTTATTGAGAGTGTAAAGTTGAGCAGACACCATTGATATAAATCTCATTCTGGTGTTCAAATGTTTCTTCTTGTTGCTGTTCATTATTTTAATTATATTTTAATTACTTTAAGTTATCATTGGCATGACAAATGGGTGGATGGATGGAACTTGCTGGTGTCACTGAACTCATTCTAAAGAACAAAATGATATAAGTAAACTATATATTCACAGTGTTTTGTTTTATATGGCTTACTTTATTAATTTGTTTTCTAGCATGAGTTCTGTGATACCAGCTAATTCCATCTATTCACCAAAATGCCTTGCCAATGATAATTAATAATAAATGTAATTAAATCGTGTATGGTATTAATATTTCAGTTTATATTTAAGAGAGGAGAGATACCCAGAGGAATGATGCTGAGCCATATGAAGAAGAAGCTGTCTGTCACTTTATTAAACCAATTAGGTCAGAGTAAACTGGTCAACAAAAACCTAATTTGATTGGTTACTAGAAGCAGGTAGACCTGCCTTCCCCCTCACATTTGCAAAACTCTTTTCAGTGAGAAATTCGTGCCAAAGGTGTGAGCGCAACAAAGGGAAGATGGAACAGTGTATATCGAATTATTTCTGGAAAATATTTATGCCACAAACACAAGTCATTTCCACGTTTGCAGTTGTTTATTTTACACATACAGACTGCTTCTATGCGGTCAAAACATTTAGCTGTTCATGACACTCTTTCTTTACCTGCATATTGCTGATAGCAGGCTTGCAATGTTTTTGGCCATGTTTAGGCGCAAAAACAGTGCCAAAAGTGTAAGCGTGGAAAAAAAGGATGTCAGAAGAATACACACCAAATTTACTTTGTGTTAATACAAAATTACAGATTCACAACACATGAATTACACTTCTGCAAAGCATTAAAGTATTGCTAATATTTTTTCTTATGTTTGCAACTTGATTTACACCTTTACAAAATGTTTTATGCACATGCAATTTATTTTTACGCTTAGATTTACACTTTCACAAATCTTATTCTGCACATGAAAATCATTTAGGCAATATTTTACCTTCATACCTATCCCCATACTCCACACACAGCGGCCCGAATGTATTTGGGCACTAAAGTCACACTTAAAATGTACTAATGTCTGCTTTGAAAAGCAAATGTCATTTATTGATTTATTAAAAACACACTTTTTGGGGGCCTGCATGGGTAGCTCAGCAAGTATTGACGCTGACTACCACCCCTGGAGTCGCAAGTTCGAATCCAGGGTGTGCTGAGTGACTCCAGCCAAGTCTGCTAAGCAACCAAATTGGCCCGGTTGCTAGGGAGGGTAGAGTCACATGGGGTAACCTCCTCATGGTCACGATTAGTGGTTCTCGCTCTCAATGGGGCATGTGGTAAGTTGTGTATAAATCGCAGCCTCCACTTGCGGAGCCTTGCACAATGAGCCACGTGATAAAATGCGCAGATTGACGGTCTCAGAAGCGGAGGCAACTGAGACTTGTCCTCTGCCACCACGAGGACCTACTAAGTAGTGGGAATTGGGCATTCTATATTGGGAGAAAAGGGAAACATTTTTTTTTTTTTTTAAAAAACACACTTTTTAAGAAAACATTGCACAAATCAAGTTTTGAAGTCAGTAGGCTATTTCTCAGAGTAGGTTTATTTATTGAAAGTTAATTTCAGAAAATAAAATCATTCCCTCAAATGAATTGAGTAATGGCATCTCCAGAACTTGTGTAATTAAGTTCAATTAACTTGTTAACTTGTTCATATAGAATTAACTTAACTATTTAAGTTAAAGTAACTAGATGCAAGAAGACAACTCAGATTTGCTATTTAAAAGATGTTATTTCAAATTAATTTTAACTGAATCCAAGTTGCCTAAAGGGGACACATATCACCCTAATGGTGACAAAACATGAAACAACTTTTGCAACAAAACAACATTAATAATTCTACAAAAGAGCTAACACCTCTTTGAATTCTTAATAACAACAAGGGACTTAGATATTATAAGTTATGATCCCAAAACTTGATATTTCAAGTAATGTTTAATTAAGATAACTTGATTTTTCCAATAATGACAACATTAGGGTTTAATGTATGTAAGAAATGCTGGGATAGAAAATTAATGGATGGATGGATGGAAAATTACAACTTATAAAAATGCACGCTGTCATTGATGCTAAAGGGGGCAATACACAGTATTAAGAACTAAGGGTATGCAGACTTTTTTCTTTGTTGCCATGTTTTGTTTTGTGATTGTGCCATTCTGTTATAACCTACAGTTGAATATGAGTCCCATAAGAAATAAAATAAATTTGTTTTCTTTAAAAATGGTACATATATTACCAATTCTCCAAGGGTACATTTACATTTACATTTACGCATTTGGCAGACGCTTTTATCCAAAGCGACTTACATTGCACTTATTACAGGGACAATCCCCCTGGAGCAACCTAGAGTTAAGTGCCTTGCTCAAGGACACAATGGTGGTGGCTGTGGGGATTGAACCAGCAAACTTCTGATTACCAGATATGTGCTTTAGCCCACTACGCCACCACCACTAAAAGGGCGTAAAGCAAAAGGTTATGCGACACACCTCCTGCCACCACCCCTGGGAAATTATCCTCCTTTCTTATCGTGGCTGCTAATGGTTCCAGGGCAAGACAGAACGATAATGGGGAAAGAGGGCAACCCTGCCGGGTGCCCCTATCCAGAGTAAAATAATCTGAAATTAATGCATTCATTTGTACCACCGCTACCGGATGTCTATAAAGTAACTTAATCCAACCAATAAAAGCATTCCCGAACCCATACATTTCCAAAATCTTAAAAAGATAATCCCATTCTACCACATCAAACGCCTTTTCGGCGTAAAGTGAGATGGCAGCGACCGGAGTCTGATCATTTGGCACTGACCACATGATATTGATGAAACGCCTGATGATATCAGAAGAGCTATGGCCCCGAATAAACCCCACCTGATCTATATGTTGGACTCAAGATGGCGCCGAGTATGGCTGCTGCGTTGCAAGCTCCGAAACAACATTGTAGTTTTTTGTTTGTTTTGTTTACAATTCTTATGTTTTTTGTCTTGGATGTTGTCTGCCTTATTGTCTACGACAGACAAACACTTTTGGACATTGGTTCTGCAATTACACACTGTAAACCGGACTTCAAATTCCTCAATGCCGACCCGCTGTTTTCAAACACACCAGCAGAGCCCTTTGTCTGGGCTGCCTGGCCGTGAAAACGCAGAAGGAAAAGGGGAAATAGAGCCGGCGTTCTCATCAGAGTAAGACGTCGCGCAAATCGACCCCCGCTACCCAGTATTCTACTGGCAAATGTTCAGTCTCTGGATCTCTTTCCAATGAGAGATGAGGGACTGCTGCATTATCTGCCTTACAGAAACTTGGATGTCTGCGGAGATTCCAGACTCAGCCATCGAACCCAAGGGGTTCTCCGTGCACCGAGCGGACAGAGCAAAAGACTTCTCAGGTAAAAGCAGAGGTTGTGGTGTATGTTTTATGATCAACAAATCCTGGTGTGATCAGAGTACATTCCATCAAGTCTTTCTGCTCTCCTGATCTGGAATTTCTCATGCTTCTGTGTCAGCCATTCTAGCTACCGGGGGAATTCACAGCGGTCATTATCAAAGCTGTGTACATCCCCCTACAAGCCGACACAGACCGGGCACTCAAGGAACTGTACGGGATTATAAGCAAGCAGGAAACCGCGCACCCTAAGGCCGCGTTCATTGTGACTGGGGACTTTAACAAAGCCAATTTTAAATCGCTTGCACCAAAATACCACCAACACATCAGTTTTAACACACGAGGGGACCGGGTTTTGGACCATTGCTACTCTCCCTTCCGGGATGGCTACAAATCCCTCCCCCGCCCACCATTTGGCAAATCGGACCACTCTTCCATTCTGCTTCTGCCTGCTTACAGGCAGAAACTGAAACAGGAAGCACCCACCCTCAGAACGATCCAGTGTTGGTCAGACCAATCAGACTCTATGCTACAAGACTGTTTTGATCACGTGGACTGGGAGATGTTCCGGTCCGCCTCTGATGACGACATCGAGCTTTACGCTGATAGCGTAACGTGTTTCATCAGAAAGTGCTTAGAGGATATTGTTCCATCCAAAACAATACGGATCTACCCGAACCAGAAACCTTGGATTAATAGCAATGTTCGCGTGGCACTGAATGTGCAGACCTCCGCTTTTAATTCCGGGAATGCGGAGGAGCATAAACAAGCCAGTTATGCCCTCCGAAAAACTATCAGAGGAGCAAAACGCCAGTACAGGAACAAGATTGAAGGACAGTTTAACACCACCAACTCTAGAAGCATGTGGGAGGGAATTAATATCATCACGGACTTTAAAGGGAATAAAAACTCTGCCGTGAACACCGCTGCCTCTCTCCCGGATGAGCTAAATACTTTTTATGCACGGTTCGAGGGAAATAACACAGCCCTCACAGAGAGAGCTCTCGCAGCCAAACCTACAAAGGTTAGTTCATTCTCCGTCTCTGTAGCGGATGTAACCCGATCCTTCCGACGGGTGAATATCCGTAAAGCCACGGGTCCAGACGGCATTCCGGGCCTTGTCATCAGAGCGTGCGCGAACCAACTGGCTGGTGTTTTTACGGACATTTTCAACCTTTCCCTCTCTTTGTCTGCAGTCCCCACATGCTTTAAAACATCCGCCATTGTGCCTGTACCAAAGCAATCCAAAATCACTTGCTTAAATAACTGGTGTCCTGTTGCTCTGACCCCCATCATCAGCAAATGCTTTGAGAGACTAATCAGAGATTACATCTGCTTTGTGCTTCCTCCATCACTGGACCCATTGCAGTCTGCTTACCGCAGCAACCGCTCCACTCAGCATTCAACACCATAGTGCCCTCCAAGCTTGATGAGAAACTCCGGGCTCTGGGCTTAAACAGCTCGCTGTGCAGCTGGATCCTGGACTTCCTGTCAAGCAGACGCCAGGTGGTTAGAATGGGCAGTAACATCTCCTCATCATTGACCCTCAACACTGGAGCCCCACAGGGCTGTGTTCTTAGCCCACTCCTGTAGTCCCTGTATGCACATGACTGTGTGGCACACATAGCTCCAATGCCATCATTAAGTTTGCTGATGATACGACGGTGGTAGGTCTGATCACTGACGATGATGAAACAGCCTACAGAGAGGAGGTGCACACTCTGACATGCTGGTGTCAGGAGCACAACTTCTTCCTCAACGTCAGTAAGACAAAGGAGCTTGTGGTGGACTTCAGGAGAAGAGAAAGAGAATACAGCCCCATCACCATCAATGGAGCACCAGTGGAGAGAGTCAGCAGCTTCTAGTTCCTGGGTGTCCACATCACTGAGGAACTCACATGGTTCATCCACACTGAAGTCATTGTGAAGAAGGCTCATCAGCACCTCTTCTTCCTGAGACGGCTGAGGACGTTTGGAATGAACCGCAACATCCTCACACGGTTCTACACCAGCACTGTAGAGAGCATCCTGACTGGCTGCATCTCTGCCTGGTACGGCAATAGCACTGCCCACAACCGCAAAGCCCTGCAAAGGGTGGTGCGAACTGCCAGTCACATCATCAGAGGTGAGCTTCCTTCCCTTCAGGACATATACACCAGGCAGTGTGTGAAAAAAGCTCGGAGGATCATCAGAGACTCTAGCCACTCGAGCCATGGGCTGCTCTCACTGCTACCATCAGACAGGCGGTATCGCAGCATCAGGACCCGCACCAGCCGACTTCATGGCAGCTTCTTCCCCCAAGCAATCAGACTTTTGAACTCTTGATCTCTCACGATCAATATACATCACCACTGCACTTTATTAATCTTATTATCTCACACTGGACTGTCATAAATTATATTCTCTTAACAACACACTGGCAACTGACTATCAACCGACAGCCTGAATGTTAATACAGTACAATACAACCTACTTTACATTTTATATATACTATATATACTATTTTTTTTTATTGTACAATGTGTATTCTATATTGTGTGCATTGTATAATGTACATTGTATGTTATTATTTGTATATTGTGTTGTAATTATTTGTATATTAGATTTTAAATTGTGTTGTGTAAATTTGATATTTATTGTAGATTGGTATATGTCTCATCTCTGTCACGACTGCTATGTTGCTTGGAACTGCACCCAAGAATTTCACACACTATTGCACTTGTTTATATGGTTGTGTGACAATAAAAGTGATTTGATTTGATGTATAAGAGATGTCATAACTTTATTTAATCCGTTAGCCAAAAATTGTGACAAAATTTTAATGTCTAGCTGGATCAGGGAAATTGAACGGTAACTCTTACACTCGCTTGGATCCTTGTCCTTTTTAAGAATCAGACTGATCAAAAGTCACGTGACGCCATGCGAGGTTTGGACGTGTGAATGGCAAGCTTTGTGTGACTAGCACTTTGCTAGTTTTAACACTATTATTGTCATAAACCAGTGAGATTCGATACACCCTGTTCCATAACTGTTCTAGGAAGACAATATGTCAAAGAATTCAAAATCCTCGGGCTCTGGGGACATTAAAAGACACTTACGTGCTCAAGCTGATGCGCCTTACAAGGCCGTGGACCAGGGAGCCGATTTGGCTGGAGAAGTGAAGGAAATTCGGCGTGAATTGTTGAACGTGTCGGCAATGTTGACGAAGATCGTTGCTGACTTGGAGGATCTTGCTGTAATACATCGATCGATCACTGCCATGGAGATGAAATTCACTGAGGTGGTTACAAGAGTGGGGGATTTTAAGAAACGGTTCGATTATCTGGAGTCATCGAAGAGGGAATGGGCTGCTAACAGCTAGCAACCAAAGTGGATTTGGAGCGCATCTGGGAGAAGCTGGAGGATATGGAGAATCGTAGTCGGTGGTATAACGTCCATATTGTTGGAATTCCTGAGGGAGCAGAGGGTCAGAATATGGTGGAATTTCACCATATCCTGACCCTCTTTGGCCTCAGGAATTCCAACAATACAGACGTTATTCCGCCGGCTACGGTTCTCCAAGTCCTCCAACTTCTCAAAGACACGCTCCAAATCCACCTTAGTCGCTAACGGATTAGCAGATAATTCCCTCTCCGATGACTCCAGATAATCGATCCATTTCTCAACATCCCCCACTCTTGTAACCATCTCAGTGAATTTCGTCTCCATGGCAGTGATCGATCTACGTATTACAGCAATTAATCCACCCTTTGCAGGGCTTTGCGGTTGTGGCCGGAGCTATTGCCATACCAGGCAGTGATGCAGCCAGTCAGGATGCTCTCTACAGTGCTGGTGTAGAACCGTGTGAGGATGTGGCGGTTCATTCCAAATTTCCTCAGCCGTCTCAGGAAGAAGAGACGCTGATGAGCCTTCTTCACAACGGCCTCAGTGTGGACCGACCATGTGAGTTCCTCAGTGATGTGGACACTGAGGAACTTGAAGCTGCTGACTCTCTCCACCGGTGCTCCATTGATGGTGATAGGACTGTGTTCTCTGTCTTTTCTCCTGAAGTCCACCACAAGCTCCTTTGTCTTGCTAATGCTGAGGGAGAGGTTGTGCTCCTGACACCAGTGTGTCAGTGTGAGCACCTCCTCTCTGTAGACCGTTTCATCATTGTCAGTGATCAGACCTACCACCGTTGTATCATCAGCAAACTTAATGATGGCATTGGAGCTATGTGTTGCCACACAGTCATGTGTGTACAGGGAATACAGGAGTGAGCTGAGAACACAGCCCTGCGGGGCTCCAGTGTTGAGGGTCAGTGATGAGGAGACATTGCTGCCCATTCTAACCAACTGGCGTCTGCTTGACAGGAAGTCCAGGATCCAGCTGCACAGCGAGCTGTTTAAGCCCAGAGCCCAGAGTTTCACATAAAACTTGGAGGGCACTATGGTGTTGAATGCTGAGCTGTAGTCTACAAATAGCATTCTCACATAAGTGTTCCTTTTTTCCAGGTGGGAGAGAGCAGTGTGTATTGTAGATGCAATGGCATCATCAGTGGAGCGGTTGTTGCAGTATGCAAACTGCAATGGGTCCAGTGATGGAGGCAGCACAGAGCAGATGTAATCTCTGATTAGTCTCTCAAAGCATTTGCTGATGATGGGGGTCAGAGCAACAGGATGCCAGTAATTTAAGCAAGTGATTTTGAATTGCTTTGGTACAGGCACAATGGTGGACGTTTTAAAGCATGTGGGGACCACAGACAAGGAGAGGGAAAGGTTGAAAATGTCCATAAAAACACTAGCCAGTTGGTTCGCGCATGCTCTGATGACGCGGCACGGAATGCCATCTGGACCCACGGCTTTACGGATATTCACCCGTCGGAAGGATCGGGTTACATCCGCTACAGAGACGGAGAGTGAACTAACCTCTGTAGCTTCAGCCACGAGAGCTCTCTCCGTGAGGACGGTGTTATTTCTCTCTAAACGAGCATAAAAAGTATTTAGCTCATACGGGTGAGAGATTGTGTCTGAGTCCTGAACATTGCTAGGAATGCCATTTCAAAGTTTAGGAGACAAATAGGAAAAGGATCTACCTCCTTTTGTAGATTTCAACATGGTACAATCAAAAAATTGAGACTTTTGGGACCTTAAGGGGCAAGGTGGGTAGAGGGTGACAGGAGTACAGTTCTATATTGAGGGGCTAAGCCATTGAGAGCTTTATAAGCAAGAAGTATTTTAGAAATGAAATGGAACCTAACAGGTAACCAGTGTAGGGATGATAATATTGGTTATGGTCATATTTTCTTGACCTGGTTAGAACTCTAGCTGCTGCCTTTTAAGTTGCAACTTATTTATAAAAACATTATTGGGACATCCCGTCAAAAGTGCATTACAATCAAGTCTTTAAATTATAAATGCATGAACAAACTTTTGTGCATCTTGAATAGGAAGAATATTTCAGAACTTAGTGATATTTCTGAGATGAAACATGCTGTTCTAGAGACATTAGAAATGTGCCTTTCAAATGACAATTCACTGACAAGCATGACACCCATATGTCTTTAACTATAGAGGATGAAATAACATCTGAACCATCAAGGAAGAGCTAGAAGCATTAGGCCCAACTTGTCCCTATGACAATGTGGTTTTATGGTGTTCCCTTGTGTACCCAACAGTTATTGCAAAAATAAGATGACATTGGAATTCTAGTTTGGAGGACAGAATGGTCCATGTACTTTTGCGTCCATTCTTTTTTGCTTTTTAAAAACAAAAATGAAAAACAAAATGCCCCTTTTATCTGATTGGTCAACCCGCCCCATCTTCTGTACTGCCTTAATCCTATCAACCAGAATTAGAGTTGGGATATAATAATAGTTCGTCGGGACGTGGGACACGGCGTGTAAAATCAGGACTGTCCCTGTTATTGGGACGTCTATTCACCCTATCTCCATAAGTGCAATGTTAATTTCTGCAAGCCGTAGATTGCTGATAGTGTGTGCTGCCGACGTAATTGCCTCAGCCTGGATGAACAATTAGTAAATATATTATTAAATGTCAAAAATAAATGAACTTTAATTTATTGAAATGTTAACTCGTATTAACTCATGGGGCTTTTATACAAAGTGACGCAACTTTTTTAAATTACATTTATCAATGGGACGCGGCACTACAGTCATTACAATATCATACAGTGTTATTAAAAATAAAAATAATATATAATAGACCAACTCCCAGTCAGCATATGGCCAAGTGATGTGGCTTGTGATATCTCACGCGTCGTCCATTAGAGGCACCTCGCAACAACACCATGATGTGCCAAGCAGCAAGATTCTAATACATATGGCATGCATAGTTTACAGTTAGTGGTGGTTCGGGACAATATTTAATGAAAATTGAGACAAATTTGCAGAGCGATCCCAACTCTAATTCTAGCTGAAGGCAGTAGGATACAGAAGACGGGGCAAGTTGACCAATCAGATGAAAGGGGCGTTTCGGTGCTGCTCACATGTGCGTATCAAATATTCAAGGCGTAAATTTATTTTTTAAACACTGAAGGAAAACATAAATTGAGCCTTTCCCCCAAATCTCGTTTATTCCTTTTTAAATAGAAAATGAAATAGTCAACAGGAAATTAGTTTGTATCTGCTTATTTTATTTATCAGTGTTAAAACCAATAGAGAAAACAAACAAACAAACAAACAAAAAAAAACACATTTTTAGTTTTTCATTTTTGGGTTAATAAAGAAAAAGGAATGGAAGCAAAAGTACACGGACCAAGTACATGGACCCAGAATTCACAGTAAGTTTGTTCTAGGTGTTTGAAACCAACATCCAAATCCATTGCTAGAGAAAACAAGCAGTTCTATAATTGGACTTTGGATTTTCAAATGTTATATTTTTTAATACAGTGACAACTTGTCATGGTCTTCCCTACTGTTGAATGTACTAAAAGTATTGTGTACACTATGTGGCTGTCAAACATTAGTGAAACGTCCTGTAAACTTGAGCGGAACTGACTTCATGCGTCTTCTAGAAATCACTTGAAATGGCATTCAGACATTTTTTAAGTGTGACTTGAGTGTCCAAATTCTTGTTGGTGCCACTGTAAACAATCCTCAACTCACAATATAAGTACCAAAAGTACAATGATAATACCATGGCCTTTTATACATACTGTATTAAACTTTTTTTTTCTTCTTTTTTGTGTGCATCTTACCATACCATGTTTTTGGGACATAGTATGATGGTACCATGTACCTGTTTACGAGACAATCTATTTCGTGAATACTTTAAACTCCCCAACATGGTCTCTTGATAATGCTACTCCACTGAGTGCAATAGGCCTATTCTATGCAGTATAAATTCATATTAATACATCCTGCTACCTGTAGAAATCCATGTATGCACTATTCAATTTACTGTTTATATTTTATATTACTATTTTTTTTTTTTTTTTCAGATTTAAACTTCCTGTACAGATCCATACCTCAATACACATATTTTCTATGGCACATTCCTGTAAATAAGAACTCTCTGTACCTATGCCATCAATATGTATTATCATGTTCATTTTATAAATATGCCATTCTTCTGTAATTCTCAGGTCTGTCATATTTCTGTGAGCACTGGAAGCTTTTGTACTCAAGCCAAATTCCTTTTGCATGAGTACAAACAGCCTATAATCTTTTTGATTCTGATATAATACCATGGTATTACTGTTATTATAAAGTCCCAAAACACAATAGTAAAACATTTCTTTTTAGACATGCACCATGGTAACACCAAGTTTTTTTGGACATGTACCATAGTAATGCCATGTTTTTGGAGTACCGTATAAATGGTATTACCACCTACCACACCCACAACACAACCCTATAAGTCTATCTTTATACCGTCGCTGATTTATTTACTTTCTCTACACAGGATTGGTGTTCTTACAACAAACATCTTTTTTCATGCTTCAATCTTAATGTTCCTAAAGCTTAATGTGAATGTTTTCATTCTCATGTAATCACAGAAAAAGTGCTTAAATAAAACCTGAAAAATGTTTCATAAATTCACTACGTTACTGAAAGACAAGCAAAGCCTTGCTGCTTACCTCACATCAAAACATCAATTCAGACAAACTTTATTAAATGTTTCCTCAAGCTTTTGAATTGCTTAATAATTAAATGCTTTTCACTCTCTCATTGAAAAAGTGCTCAAGAATATTTAAACTGTGGAAAATGTACAAGTTCATGCTCCAGTTTTATAATGCAAGCATCATCTTGGCATCAGCCCATATTCAATTTCAAAGAAGCTTTTCATTTATTAGTTAAAATTCCACTGAAATTTGATAATAAAATAGGCCTGGCTGTTAGTAATTTGAAAAGTGACAATTTTACTAAACTACAAATACCACTAAAATACACAATAACATATATATTTTTAAATATTTTTAATTTCACAAAACAAATACTTTTTTTTTTTTTTTTAACATGAGTTTTTCATTTTCTTTCAGTGCATCTAATAATCTCACCATAAAAAGATAGGGAGAAAATAATTTACACACCATTTGTCTACAAAAATAAAATTAAAGAAATGATTAGAGCTTTACAGTAAATTAATATATAAAACAGGCTGTGAACTCTATATTACATGTGACTGTCAATAAAAATAAAAGTTTACATACAGTAGTTTGCACGAGTATGAATTGCATTGTGCAGCATAATTCTACAAATTGGTGAGTTGTTGACAGTTATGAATAAACATGGAAAAATGGATGAATGAGGGAAGAAAGAAAACATAAGCTTAAAGGGAAACAAACAGCCAGAGAAAAGGAAAAATAAAATAAATAAATTGGAAAAGGGCATTAAAACTAAAAAGAGAAATCAGTTTTCTCCACCTGAGTTACAGAGTATTTATCCATACATTTAAGAAAACAATTATATATATATATACACACAGACACACAAACTTGTTTTAGGTGTGGTAATGGTCATCCTTTCGCAGGTTAGCTTTACATGCTAAACACTTATATAAAGATATTTGCATTTCCAAATGTAAAATTTACGTTTTTCTACTTGGAGTTCCAGATACTTTCATGTGTGTTTTAAACACCTGTTGAGAGCTACGACTGAACTACGGTAAACCATGAGGGACAAAAGTTCACAGTATTTACATGTAAAACAACATGTCTGCTTGAAGGTCATGTGACGATGTCAGATAATAGATTTCATAAAACAGTCCAGTCATGAACTGTCAGGAGGAAACACTGTGCATAGAAACAACAAACATTTGTTGAAATCTTTATTTCTTCCATAGCACAAAAAAAGAAAACTTCAAAATAAAACCTTCATCTTTTCTTTTTCCTTCTTTCAATTAATGTTATTCTATGAAATACTGGCCACAATATTAACAAATGATGATATTTGTGAGACATCCTTATTTGCACCCCATATTTTCCACAGGGGTCCCAGTGCAAAAGAACCTGGATTTGTCAAAGCCATACCATGGTCGACGCCACCATCTTGGCTTAGGGTGATATGGCTCACAATGTGTCCGAGCCAAAATGGTGCCTGTTTGGATTCTGAGTTTCCTGATTAGCTGAATGGATGACAAGCATGTATAGCAGCAGGTAAAATGCTGGGGTTTCCTTCAAAAGACAGAGTCATGTCTTCAGCCACACTATTGTTCATTACATTATTCTACTTTTATTTCACTTCCTGTTCATCACTTCACAACTACGTTCTCCAATGCGTTATTAGAATCCACTTGAATCTTTTCTTTCATAATTTGTCTCTTTCTAGATGCAGGCCGAAGGGTCGTCTGCCCTGTCTCAAGTCCCGATTTTCTGATTGACACAAACAACACACTACTCAACCTGGATTGTGCTTCCAGGCACAAGGCATGCTGGGAAGGGACTACATCATCAGTGCGCTCTGCATACATGTGTTTGTCTGTGTATGAGAGAATCTTGAATAGGTCCAGTGTAATATGTCAGAACCCAGTAGACTGGATTTCTGGCTGAGGTGGTTCTGCAGAGATGCCCTCTTTGCCTAAATTACAGAAGTAAACAAATGAATCACATTTGTTGAATTATGTAATATTGAATTACAAAAAAAAAAAGAGCGGGCTTTGTGTAGGCTTACATATATACATCTAATGCTCACATGATCATCTAATTCTACCTTTCTATATACAGTAGAAAGATGAATAATTAGAGATAGAGTAAATAATGACTTAAATTGCTGTCTGTTCATCATACAAAGTGATCATATGCCTTCAGAAGTCTTGGAATATGATGCACGGACTACTTTCATGACACTTTTGGGTGTTGAAGTAAGTTACTGTCTACTGCCACTGTTTCAAATTTAGCCATCAAATATTCATTAAATTATCTCCTATTAAATGTATAGTTCACCCAAAAATGAAAATTCTCTCATCAGTTTCTCACCCTCATGCCATCCCAGATGTGTATGACTTTCTTCTGCTGAACAAAAATTATGATTTTTTAGAAGAATAACTCTGTATGTCCTCACAATGCAAGTAAATGGTGACCACAACTCAGGTCCAAAAAGCACAAAGGCAGCATGAAAGTAATCCATATGATTCCAGTGGTGTGAAACAGATCAAAATTAAAGTCCTTTTTTACTATAAATCTCCACCTTTGACCAGCCCCAACCAGTAGGTGGCTGAAACCAGAATGTGGAAGTGAAAGTGTAGATTTACAGGAAAAAAGGATTTAAATATTTATCTGTTTCTCACCCACACCTATCATAATGTTTCACAAGACACGGATTTAACCACTGGAGTCTTATGGATTACTTTTATGCTGCCTTTATGTCCTTTTTGGACCTTAAGTGTTCTGGTCACCATTCACTTGCATTGTGAAGGCCTATAAAGGACCTGAGATATTCTTCTAAAAATCTTCATTTGTGTTCTGCAGAATAAACAAAGTCAAACAACTCTGGGATGGCATGAGGGTGAATAAATAATGAGAGAATTTACATTTTTCTGTGAACTTTCCCTTAGGATTCAGGATTCAACTCACTAACCCCCCAAGTGAGCAATGGCAATTCACTTTTAAAATATCAATATTAACTATGTAGTTAATAATCACAATAATTATTTTTGTCAAGTAACAGCTGATTTGCCTAACTGCCAGTCAGAATTTATAATCAGAACTATTTGTTTTATTACAGCACATATTTGAGTCAGAACTGTCCTCACCATCGCCTGCTCCACGGTCCAGTGCTGGTATTCCGACTGCTGTGGGAGACTTGTGGAAGAGGTCACTTGACCCTTTATCAACAGAAAGAGGCTTTCTTAATTTCTTCTGGAGTTTGTAGTGGTCTGCTTCAATGTCCTACAAGAACAAGGAAGAAGAAATACACCAAAAGTGAAATCTTGAATGCTTTGTAGCTTCATTTCATTGTATATCGAGTAGTTACACGTATACAATTTATTTTGTGTTGGGGAAGTAATCTTTTGTTTGTGCACTTCACCCTAAGTTGCTGAAGTTTCCTCATCAGCTCCTCAATCGTGTGGAAGATCTCGTCCACGTTCTTGACCACGTGCCACTGGATGTTAGCGTGTGATTGGCCGAGCCCTACCCCTTGATTCTGGTTCTCAGTCAGTGATTGGTCTGTTTGAGACAGGCAGGGAGCCTCTTGTTGTTCTTCCTCACCAATAAAGGGTGTTGAGAACACACTCCGAGTCTGATACTGATTCTGAGGTGTGTCCGAGTCTTTGATGGTATCTGTGCTGCTCTCGTCTGTGAGAGCACCGTCTTGGTCTTTGGGCATGACCAGATAAAACATGTTTCCTGCAAACAGATGGCATAGCAACATAAATCACCAGCCTAACAAGACTAAGACAGCACTAAGGCTTTGTTCAAACTGCACACAAATCCAATCTGGTTTTCAAACCTGATCTTTTTGCAAGGGATGAAATCAGATCTGTTTGTTCAGACCATTGAGTCAATATTTGGTGCATCTACATCAGACGCTTTAGTAATGACTTTGGACATCATATACAAAATAACTCTATCATCGTTTATTCACCCTTATGTTGTTTTAAGCCCATATGACTTTCTTACGTGGAACACAAAAGATGTTATTGGCAGAGTAACAGACTCAGTCACCATTCACTTTCATCAAGACACATGAGAAAACAAGGGGCAACAGGGGCTGTCTCGTTCACATGTTCACTACATATTGAATTTCACCACTTGCTATATGAGGAAAGAGTGGGTGAAAATGCATGTATTAGGACACATTGTGTACCTTGTATGACATTGCTTACTGTCCTGTGCAAAAGATTTAGGCAGTTGAGAAAAATGTCATGACATGAACAATTTTTATCAATCAACTTCATACACAATGCAGTAAACATAAAAAACAAAGTTAATATTTGGTGAGACCACCCTATGCCTTTAAAACAGCACCAGTTCTCCTAGGTATACTTGCGCACAGTTTTTCAAGGTTGTTGGCTGTTCCAAGCATCTTGGATAACTTGCCACAGTTCTGTGTATTTAGTAATTGTTTCTGTCTCTTCATTTAATCCCAGACTCGATGTTGAGATCTGGGCTTTGTGAGGGCCATGGCATCTGTTGCAACTCGATTTTGGCTGAGGGTGTCACGCATGCATTACCTCCCAAAATGCCAACATAACCAATCACAATATTAAAAATGCTAATTTTTTCTAACCTCTTATGCTCTGCAGGATTTTTGGGCTGCCACCTGAACATTTTCACACTCAAATTTAAAAGCTCTTGGTTCACACATACAGTGGACTAATTTCATAAAAGTGGTCCCATTTTACAGATAACCCCCTACATTTTAAGAAATTATTGCAATAATTAATAAATAACATTGTATATGTTTACAATTTTCTGATAAACACTTACTATTTAATTATTTAATGACAATAATAAAAAATAAATCTTTCCTTGTCTGTCTCTTCTGTGCTTGCTTATATACTACTGTAGCTACTCCTGGAACTTGGCAGTGCGATACTGCAGATATTGTTGACTTTTGTATGACACATTGTTAATGTTACTCATTTATAAGTTGCTTTGGATAAAAGTGTCAGCTAAATGACTTAATGTAAATGTAAAAAAGGCACTAAAATGGCATTTTCGTTTTTTTTTTAGCCAAAAGACAAAATAGGCTGAAAAGCCCGAAAATACGAGCAATGTCTGCTACTATCTAATAACAGAAACTTTGACATGAAAGAAAGCAGCGCACATGTGAAATGATCCAGGATTAATCATATTTAATAAAACACTTTGGTTGATATCTTGTCAGGCAAGAGCTTGTAAATGATGCATTAAAGTAATTGGATAACAATTTTAATACTGTAGATAGACAGCCTACATAAAATTCAAACGCAATTGCTTTTTCAGTTAACAACTGTCTTTCCTAGTTGTGTAATTTTTATTAGAAGTGAGACACACAACAAGTCATGTACAAAAATTGTAGAGTACAGATGTGCTTTTATTAGCCAAAAATCAGCTTGCGTGTTATTCTGAGTTATTAAATGGCTCTCTGGAATACTTGATTCTGATTGGTCAATGGCATCATCTAGCGGTTTGATATTTCTCTGTAACAACCGTAAATCAACATACCAAACCGCTCATCCGGGTATTTGCGAGCCATCTTTCCTGCTTCTCGGATCACTGTGCAATCTCTACAAGTAAGCTAATAAAATAATTTTAACGTTTCAATAATGTCATGTGCATTTATTTGGCAAGTAGACTTGTTAGCTGTCAGACATTCATTAATTACAAAATAAACCAACATAACATAACGGAGGTGGATTCCATTCAGCTATTTTTTTTTTTTTTTTTTGTGAAATAATTTTTTTTATTTTTATTGATTCATATATTAAACAGCAAAACATATACAAACAGAATCAATACTTAACCCCCACTAATACCCCCCCCCCAATCCCCACCAACACCCCAGTGGTCACACATGATTATAGTCAAACAAAAAACAATATAATAATCACACACATTAACCACTCTCTCTCCACTGGCCCTCCCCGAAAGCCCTCCAAAAACGGCAGATATTTTCCTCATTTCCCCAAAAACAAGTCCAAATTCCCCAGTCTTCTAGATGACCCTTCCTCAAAAGCCGCCACCCTCCCCATCTCCGAGCACCACTCCTGAAATGGGGGCACTCCAGCTGACTTCCATCCCCTTAAAACTATTTGTCTGGCGATCATGACTCTGGTTAGGACCCAACTCTTTAAGTGCCTATTCTCCACATCGATGTCTGCCCCTTCGCCCAAAACACAGAGTCTGGGGCAAAATGAAATTTGAGTGCCCAATACATTACACATAAAACTCTGAACCTTCAACCAAAACTCTTGGATCTTAACACACAACCAAAAGACATGGGTTGTGTCTCCATCTTCTGATTGGCATTGCCAGCAGGTGGATGTGTCTTTAAGACCAAGCCTATACAATCTAGAGGGGTGTCCAATAGAATCTATGTAAAATCTTGAATTGCATAAGGTGCACCCTTGCATCTTTAGATGCAGACTTGACGTTTTTTAAAATCCTAGCCCACAATCCCTCTTCCAATACCAAGTTTAAATCTTTCTCCCATAATCTTTTGATAGAAGTTAAAGCTCCGTCCCCCAGACTCTGAATTAGCAGGGAGTAATACACTGATGCCTCATGAACTTTTCCAAAAGCAGTAATCACCACTCCCATCTGTATCTGCCACTTTAGGGGGGTGTATGCTACTTCCAAATATAGTACAGAGCAGGTGGTGCAGCTATAAATACCTAAAGAACTGAGATCTGGGAATCCTAAAATGTTGAACCATATTTTCAAAAGATCTCAACACTCCACTCTCATATGTCACCAAGCGTATTAACCTCCCTCACAATCCACTCTGACCAGCAGAAAGGGTACTTATTAATACGTAGTTTTGGGTTCAGCCCTATGCGAGGCAACATTTAAATAAAATGTCCAAATTAAATACTCTGAACACCTTTGTCCATACTGTGTTCAAATGTGAGATAACGGGGTGTGACCTCTCCGGTTAGTTTAATAGAAAGGCTTTGCAATGGCAAAATAGGGGAAAGAACTTCCTGTTCAATACAAAACCAGGGAGGGGCTCTCTCAGGTGGAAGCGACCAATGAGCCAAATGTCTGAGCCCAAATGCATAATAATAAAACCAAATCGGGGAGTCGCGTGGCACCATGCGAGGGTCGGAGGTGTGGACGACGAACTCTGCGCACTTGCTAGTTTTTAATTCTTTTTGTATCATAAACCAGTGAGATTCGATACACCCTGCTACATAGCTGTTCTAAGAAGTCAACATGTCAAAGAATTCAAAATCCTCGGGCTCTGGAGACATTAAAAACCACTAACGTGCTCAAGCTTATACACCTGACAAGGCTGCAGACCGGGACTCGGTTTGGATGGTGTGGTGGGAGAGATTCAGCGTCAACTGTCGAGCATGTTGGCAATGCTGGCGAAGGTCGTTGCAGACTTGGAGGATCTTGCTGTAATACGTCAATCGATCACTGCCATAGAGATTAAGTTCTCTGAGTTGGTTACAAGATTGGGGGATGTCAAAAAAAAGATTGATTATCTGGAGTCATCGGAGAGGGAATTAGCTGCTAATCCACTAGCGATCAAGATAGACTTGGAATGCGTTTATGAAAAACTGGAGGATTTGGAGAATCGTAATTGACGAAACAACGTCCGAATTGTTGGAATTCCAGAGCATGAGGAAGACCAAGATATGGTGAAATTCCTAGACGAGCTCTTCCCGAGTCTGCTCAAAACAGACTCGCAGATCCGCTGAGGGAGACAGGCCCCGATCAATTCTGGCCAAATTTCTGAGATCATCTGATAAAGATCTTGTTACGCAAGGTGAGGAGTAAAGGAAGGCTTTCTTGGAAAAACCACAGCATTTTCTTGTTCCCAGACTTTGCGAATTCGATAAGACAGAAACATGATCAATTCAAGGAATGCAAGAAACTCTTACATCAATGGAAGAACGCTTTTGCACTGATGTTTCCGGCCAAACTGAGAATAGATACTAAGGATGGCCGCAAAATATTTACATGCCCACAGCAAGCATTGTCTTTCATAGAGACAATGGGGTGAGTAAGCCATTTGGCGTTTCTTACGTGACCCCCAAGTGAGCTTGTCTCGCTAAACATACACGACTATCTGAGGAAACTGGGCGCCATTTTGTTTCTTTTTGTGCTGATTCTGCCTAGCAACTGGAGTTTGTTTTGTGTAGAAACACTCCAAGAATCTCTTGCATTGACGGAGGATCGCTTTTGCACTGAGGTTTCTGGCCAAATTGAGAATAGATACTAAGGATGGCCGCAAAATATTTCCATGCCCACAAGCGATGTCTTTCATAAAATCAATGGACTGAGGAAGTCATGGTGTGTTTCTCACGTTGCCTCCAAGTGAGCTTGTCTCGCTGAACATACACTTGACCGTCCGAGGAAACTGGGCGCCGGTTTCGTTTCTTTTTGTGCTGTTCCGCCTAGCGGCTGGAGTTTATTTTGTGGAATAACACTCCTTCGGGACAGTTGTGGATAAAGCTGCTCGTTCTTTGTGCTTGTGCCGCCGATTTGCTTGGAGTTTTGTGGAGTATTTTTGCAGGACATTGGAAGGATTAAATCATCTGCTGCACTCAAACAGCTGGCTCACTGAACATTCGTTTGACTGTCCAAGGAAACTGAACGTTTTGTTTTTTTTGCTGGTTCCGCTGGAGTCTGGAGTTTGTTTTGTGGAGGAACACACCATCGGGACAGTTTTGTGAATGAATCTACAAATTCTTTGTGTTTATTCCACTTATTGGCTGGGGTTTGTTTTATAGATTATTTTCTGTTATGTAATTCTGTCTCACAAAATTTGTATAGAAACGCCGGACTTGAGCAATCCGACAGCAAAGTTGTCACGGGGACTCTCGTAGGCATCCATGGACTGTTTGAGTTTAGAGGTATGGATGCTGGTTGGCGCTGTCGTGTGTGGGGTTAATGCGCATGTTTTTCTTTTTTCTGTTTGTTTGGTTTTGGGGGAAGTTCGGGATTTGATTGTTGAACTAATGTTGGAATGTGGTCTTTATAATCTTATTTTTGACACACTAATCTATCTTCTAATATGTCAAAATGTCAATATGAGAGGATTGTCTCTCTCCACATGGAATGTGAATGGGTTGGGGCACTCCGTAAAAAGAAGGTTATTTATTTTTTAAATGTAAGAAATATGATATTGTGTTTCTTCAAGAAAAGCATCTTTCCCCGCAGGAAGCTGAAAAATTTGGGAAGATATGGGGTGGACATGTTTTCTTTAGTGCTGGCTCACGTAAGAGCAGGGGAGTCATTGCATTGATAAGTAAGCATCTACAATTCAAATGTCTCAAACAGAGTAAAGATAAATTAGGGAGAGTCATTGTTTTTTTGGCAGAAATTTAGGGGCAAAGGCTGATTTTGGCTAACATTTATGCACCTTTTTTAGATTTTACATAGATTTTATTGGACCCCCACTAGATTGTATAGGCTTGGTCTTAAAGACACACCCACCTGCTGGTGATGCCAATCGGAGGATGGAGACATGGCCCATGTTTTCTGGTGGTGTATTGAGATGTAGAAATTCTGGATGAAGTTTCAGAATTTTGTGTGTGACGTGGTGAGCACTCGGGTTTCGTTTTGCCACAGACTTTGTGTTTTGGGCGATGGGGCGGTCACAGATGTGGGGAATACTCACAAAGAGAATTGGGTTCTGACCTGTGTGATGATTGGCAGGCAGATTATTTTGAGGGGTTGGAGGTCAGCTGGTGCGCCCCCACTTCAGAGTGGTGCACGGAGATGGGGAGGGTGGCAGATTTTGAAGAGGTGTCATTGGGCAGTCGGGGTAACTCAGATTTGTTTGTCTGGAAATGTATCCAAAAAGTATTTGGAGTTTTTGGAGGGCGGGGTAGGGCGTGGAGTAGTGTAATTTTGGTTGAGTATGACTATTATATATGCTTTGTGTGTGTGTGTGTTTGTTTGCTTTTCTTTTCTGTATATCAACTCATGTGACCATGGGAATGTTTGTTTGGGGGTGGGGTTGGGGATTGGGAGGGGTGGCTGTGGGGTTTAAATGTTGTTTTGTATATATGTTTTTGCTTTATTATTGTAAGATTTAATAAAGTTAATTACAAAAAAAAGAAAAGAATGGTTTTACCTAGTCCATGTTACCTGAAATCCTCTGCAAAAACACTTTTCAGGTCTTTGTTAATTTGTTTTTTTATCATAAAAGCTGATGACCATTAAACAAGCAAATATAATAATAATAATAATAATAATAATAATAATAATAATAATTACAAAATCTTGGGTAGGCCTCGCCCAACTTTATCAATCGGCCTATGTAACATTGAAATGTAATCTTCCAAAACCATTCCAAATGAAGGACTTCACTATGCTATCAAATTGCTTGAAATAAGAGAGGGGGACATCTACAGGGAGAGACTGCAGCAGGTAGTTGAATTTTGGAATACAATTCATTTTAATAACATTAACTTTCCCAAACATAGATAAATGTAATGAAGCCCACATCGCTCGAAAAACGTTTTATTAAGGGGTCAAAATTAATTCTAAACAAATCACACAAATTTGCTGGGAATAAAATGCCCAAATATTTAATGCCCTGTTTGGGCCACTGGAAGGCACCTGGCTGAAAAGCCGTTACTGGGCAGTACTGTCAGAGCCAAAGCTTCGGATTTAGACCAGTTGACTCTGTATCCTGAGAATTTAAAAAGGCTTCTGTGGAGGCAAGGCATAGATCTAGTGGGGTCAGAGACAAATAATAAAATATCATCTGTGTAAAGCAAAAGCTTATGCGCCATACCTCCCGCCATCACCTCTGGAAAATCATCTTCCTTTCTTATCATAGCTGCTAATGGTTCCAGGGCAAGACAGAACAATAATGGGGATAGAAGGCAACCCTGCAGGGTGCCCCTATCCAGAGTAAAATAATCTGAAATTAACCCATTTGTTTGTACCACCACTACCGGGGGTCTATAAAGTAACTTAATCCATCCAATAAAAGTATTCCCGAACCCGTACCTTTCCAAAATCTTAAAAAGATAATCTCATTCTACCATATCAAACGCCTTTTTGGAGTCAAGTGAGATGGCAGTGACCAGAGTCTGATCATTCGCCACTGACCACATGATATTGATGAAATGCCTATTGTTATCAGAAGAGCTGTGGCCCCGAATAAACCCCACCTGATTTATATGTATAAGAGATGTCATAACTTAATCGGTTAGCCAACATTTTTTGTCTAGCTGTATCAGGGAAATTGGACGGTAACTCTAACATTTGCTTGGATCTTTGTCCTTTTTAATAATCAGACTGATCCGGGCTTGTGTCATGGTTGGCGGAAGCTTTCCATTCTTTAATGATTGTCTAAACTTCTAGCAAAAGTGGAGCCAGTTCTGTAGCAAAAGATCTAAAATATTCAGACCTTTGGTCTGGCCCCGGAGGCTTGCCTTTAGGCAAGGCCTTAATTACCTCGCCAAGCTCCTCCAAGGTTATCTCAGAATCAAGAGCGTTTTTTTTGCTCAGTCATCACACAATGACCTACTCACTCAACTGACTTTATGAAGGACATTGCTTGCTGTGGGCATGTAAATATTTTGCGGCATCCTTAGTATCAATTCTCAATTTGGCCGGGAACATCAGTGCAAAAGCGACCTTCCGTTGATTTTCTTGCATTCCTTGAATCAATCACGTTTCTCTCTTGTCGAATTTGCAAAGTCTGGGAAAAAGAAAATTTTGTGGTTCTTCCAAGAAAGCCTTCCTTTACTCCTCGCCTCGCGTAACACAGGATATTTATCGGATGATCTCAGAAATTTGGCCAGAATTGATCGGGGCCTGTCTCCCTCAGCGGATCTCCGAGCCAGAACTTTGTGAGCTTGCTCGATTTCCAGCTCATGGCTTATGTCGAGCAGACTTGGCAAGAGCCCATCCAGAAATTTCACCATATCTCGATCATCTTTGTCTTCAGGAATTCCAACAATTCGGACATTGTTTCGCCACCTACGATTCTCTAAGTCTTCCAAGTTTTCCCAGACACGCTCTAAATCTATCTTGGTCACTAGCGGATTAGCAGATAATTCCCTCTCTGATGACTCCAGATAATCAATCCGATTCTCAACATCCGACACTCTTATAACCATCTCAGTGAATTTCGTCTCCATGACAGTGATCGATCGATGTATTACAGCAACATCCTCTAAGTCAGCAACGACCTTTGCCAGCATTGCCGACATGTTCAACAGTTGATGCTGAATCTCTTTCACCGCACTGTCCAAATTGAGTCCCGGGCTTGCAGCCTCCTCAGGGGCTTCAGCTTGAGCATGTAAGTGTCTTTAAATGTCTCCAGAGCCTGAGGATTTTGAATTCTTTGACATATTGTCTTCCTAGAACAGTCAAGAATGAGAGTGTTTCGAATCTCACCGGTTTATGACATAAAAAGTACTAAAACTAGCAAACTGCGCAGAGCTCGCCGTTCACACATCCGACCCTCGCATGGCGCCACACGACTCCCAATCAGCAATTTCTTTCTCACATAATTACACAATTTCAGCGCAAATCATTATTTTATGTCCATGTATTTATTTATTTGGTTACTAGCCATGTAATAAGTGGGATAATGCACAGTCATCCGGTTGTTATCGCAAAATAAACTCCTTCAGGCTGATACAAGACCCTACCAATTCGCGTCGGGGTTTATTTTGCGAAAACATAGACAGACTGTACATCTTCCCTTAAGTAACTGTGTTCTGTTTTCTGCATATCATAATGTTGTGTCAAATAAGCAAGAGCTCTGTTTGGAAAAAGTTGTTTAAAGTCAATATTACATTGACACACTGTTTTTTCAATGCAGTTGTCATTTAAAATAATACAAAATAAAAATAAAAAAACTGTTGGAGCCGACAGTATATGTTATTGTGAAGTCACACCAATTGAAGGTAGTAGGTGTGATCACTTTTTTAAATCCCATTTTAAGGCCCAGTGTGTCCAGAGGTTTCAGCCAGCTCGATTTTTGAAGCTCGACAACCCTAGTACCTATTCACTTTCACAGTATGGATGAGACTGAGAGCACCCAGAACATTCAGCTAAATTGATCCTTTTGTGTAAAAAAAAAAAAACAAACAAAAAAATCATACGGGTCTAATGACATAAGGATGAGTAAAAGATGACAATTATAATTTCTGGATGAAATATTCCTTTAAATTGTATATTATATACAATATGCCCTCGAGATATTGGAATCAGCTATTGAAAAACCCATATCGGCCAACCACTAACAAACTTCAAATTCTAAAAACAAACAAAAAAAACATCCTATGTGTCCTTGACTACTTCTGTCCTTTTCACATGTACAAACTATATCCCCTTCTAACACGTACACTGATTTTAAAAGCAAAGGTGCAGAAATTTCTAACTGTTGAAGCTCAACAACTGGCAAGATTGTCTGTATCATTCAGATTCAGTTTCCAAAACTGAAGCTAAATCTCATACCAGACTGAATTACACAGTCAATGGAGACTGAAAGCAAGCCATGAAGTTTGAGACACAATTGTTCGGAGGAAATCGACCCAGAATGCATTTGCCAGAGTATTGTACAATTTATTAGCCCCACCTCTCTCCAGTGAGGATTGGTTGGTGACATCATCAGTTATGTCGTCAGGAATAGAAGAGCCCGCACCCACAACTGTGTAAGAAAGACAGGTAGATGTGTGTGTGTCGAAATGAAGTGTGCAAATATGAGTGTAAAATGTTTTTTTGCAAACATGGTGCATTTAGGTTTGTGCATTTAGTTAGCAAGAGACACATACAAGAAAGCCATAGCACCAGTACACGTGTGAGTGTGTAAGAGCGAGTGTATTGTTTGTGGTGAAAAAGTAGCAAAGAGAGATGGAAAAAGTGTTAAAATCACATAAGCTTCATCACAGAGAGCTCTAAGCACATGCAGAGAGAGAGAAAGAGAGACAGAGGGAAAAATATAGATAAAAAGTTCAATTTGTTTGAGAATTAAAAAAGTTCAAATAAGTACAATTTGAAGAATTTTACAGCAACAATATCTGAGAAGATGCAACCCTTAAGATCCCCTTAAGTTAACCACCAAAATTATTATATTACAGAAATGTGTACTGTAATACTGTATAAAAATACAGTAATGACAATCTAATGGAAACCACTATCTAGAATAATGGGAATCACCCCCCCAAAAAACCCTCTAAAGTAAAACCATCTGGACGCATTACAGTAATATGATTTTTTTTTGGGGGGGGGGGGGGGGGAAGGGATGTGCTTGCCACAAAAATAATGTCACAATGCAAAAAACCTTAATGGTCCTAAAATCTTCATTTTCTTTATGCAAAATATAAATTTCTTATTTATCCATTTCCAACATTTGCTCATTCTGACTTAAAAAAAACATGATAACACTGGCCAATGCCAATACGGTCACCGATATGTCATACATTCCTACTGATAAACATTTAATATTGTGAAATGGTCTCGATGTTGCTTAACACCATCAATGAGTTTTTACCTTTCCTCACAACCTGAACAGTAGGTTGCAACACCTCAACATGTTCCTCCACCCACTGGTTGGGTCTCTCACTAGGGGCAGGTTCAGAAACCTCTGGCCCCACTCTGTCTGCAAAAGGACTTCTTTCATTGGCCGTTTCATTTGTGGGTGTGTCGTCTGAATCTTGATTCCATCCATCCTCAAGACCCCTGAAGATCAGCTGTCTGAGGGTCTCCACTGAGAAAATAAGAATAAAGGAGTGAGAAAAGTGAGAGAAGTTTTTGTAAAATGCAAACTTCAATCTGACTGGCTGGCTTTACGCAGTTTTAGGAGCCAAGGCTCCACAGGTTTTTACACATTTGCTCCAGTGACTATTTCTGGAAAATAAATAAATTAAATAAAAACTTTGTAACAGAAAAAAGAGTGATAAAACCGTAAAAAACTGTTAAGTGGCTAGACCAGGGGTCTGCAACCTATGTCATGTGTGCCAGCATTGGCACACGGAGGGGTAATCACTGGCACGCCAGCAACAGTGAGAGAGGAGTAGACTATTTTATTTATATCAATTCGCACCTGCATTCCAATCTACATCTTGATGTAATCCTTCCTCAGGATCATGCAGCGTGTTTTCATGAGCTGAATGGGAGACTAAACAAAAAGTAAAAATGTGGCGAGACTGCAGTATACCCAACAGACTCGTGCAACGCATGCAAGCCATTCACGCATCACGAGCCGGCAGAGGTTAATCACGCAAGTAAACGTGCCCACTTTGCTTCGGTCAGGTTGCGCGGATAACAGCATACATTCTATGTTTCATTTGTTTCTTTTTGCTTTCAGAACAACACGTGATTTAATAAGGAAAACACCACTATTAATCCTTGAGATTTCTAACCCAGTATACAGGTACACACCCTCCGTAAACCATGCTCACACTCAGAATTACATTAAACGATAAAAGAGAAAATAAACCCACATTGTGGGGTTCAAAAATCTGAGTCTATTCAAAATCTAAATTAAACCAGGAAATAATGTTTTAGGATTTTGCAGGTGCGATTCACCGAAAAGGGCTAAATAGTTGATCGGCTTTGGATGCGCGAATGTCTTGCACGCGAAGCATGAGTCTCGTCACACTTTAATAGTGTTTATCCTCCCATTCAGCTGATGAAAACATGCTGCGTGATCATGAGGAAGGATTACATTAAGATGTAGATTGGAATGCAGGTGCGAAAACTTAATATAAATAAAATAGGCTGCTCCTCTTTCGCTGTTGCTTGTGTGCTATGATTACCCCTCTGTGTGATTTTGAAAAATATACATTCATAATATAAGAAATATTTAAGATTCCGCACAATTTCGTGATCAGTAATCAAATAAGAAAATCTGTGAAAAACTGTTAACTCATTTTGTACAAAAGGACAGGTGTTCTTTCATTAAAGAACTTTCAAAAGATGCTTTGTGAAAATTCACATGCAGGATCATGATTATATCATAATCATCGGGTTTTGCAAAAATGTTTACAAACTGTTATGCTGATAATATCATTTGAAATGAAAAATAAATGATTAAATTAGAAAAATGCAAAATAGAAACATTTTCACGACACAGCCATTGACCAGGAAAATAAAAAATGGCACTCCATGTCAAAAAAGTTGCCGACCCCTGGGCTAGATGTTTGTTACCTCCCATTAATGGTGAAAACTTACAAACACAAACACACTCAACACAAGCAATCCCTCACCGTCTTGAAGAGCAGCTTCTGCAACACCAGCTTTTGCTTTAAGGCAGACATCCCTGTCCTGATGACATACTTCAGACACATCTGCCGGTGTGGTTGGTGTGAGAGCACATTCATCAACACTAGCAGAGTCCTTCTCCAGATGCACAGACTCCTCTGACAGTGATATATCTATCGAAAGATTTGGAAACATGTTGCATTCTTTTAATACTAAAGGAACATGAAATGAAATTCACGACACATTTGACCATAATGTGATGCATTTCTGAGTGAAAAAGAACATTCTGCATGAAATAATGTGGTGCAGGCAGAGAATGTTATAAAAGTTTTACCACGCACAATAAGACCAAAGACACTTGTTAAGAAAGTAAAAAGGATCCAAATTTCATGTTGACTTGTAATCTTTACTTGGAAGTGAAATGAGAACAAGGTGCAGTGTGATTGTGGCTTGAGTAAACATGTGACACCCTAGCCCACAAATGAGACATAATTGCACTAGTGGTCTTACGTAATTGATTGGCAGATGAACGCACACCTGATGACCTAAAACAGAGCGAAAAGATGACAATTGCATCAGACAGAATGTAATGATGTTAACGGTTTTGAAAAATATGTCCTAATCATGTGCTGACTTACGGCACAGACGATCCTTGTTTGGCTTCGCCTGCCCCTTGAGTGGCTGAAGCGATAGTCTTTTCAAGCAGGTCTTTCCAACTGCACAACAGTAAAACAACAAAGACTGAGAAAGCAAAGCATTACAACACCTTGGAATTATTTCAGCTGTTACATAAGTCATCACCCTCTAATCCAGAAACATATTCTACATAAGTAAGCCAATTTGAATGTAAACTAAAAACACAAAAAGAAGATAAAATAATGATGGGGATGAGATATACTTTATTAAACTAAGATAATAAGCAGAAATATGCAATACAACAGTTACAATAATAAACAGTGTCCTTAATCGTTTCTTTGGAATTAGGGCTAGGCAAAATGCAAGAAATATGTTCATAATATTAGTATAAAAAATATTACGATGTCCAATTACAACGCAACAGGCCGGATTGGGGAATATTCTTTAATATTTATTGATTTTGCTTTAAAAATTAATCTATTGAAAGAAGAAAAAAAAACAAATAATTTCTAAATTCAAATTGCACTTCAAATGAAACAAAAAAAACAATTAAAATAAAGTGGTAAAAGAATCGTATATAACCACCCTTCTATATGCTGTCACACAAGTATCCATCAACGACAGGGGTTTTCAAAGTGTTAAAGAGTAAGCCCCCCCCCCCTCACAAAATTTACAAGACTGCCCCACAAACTAAACTTTGAGCACCTTCTGAGATATTGAGTGGTCATTTGCAGCATTCTCATATACAACACTATTCTTACAAACAGTTTTGAGACGACTGAAAAAGAAAAGGAGTGAGAACTCCTCATGAGCGTATTCCAGGAGACACGCTCACGCTGCACATCTCTGAACAAACAGCAAATAAGACACGCACTTAAACAACTTTTCTTTCATCTTTTCTTTACAATATAATGAAGGGTGTTTCTTCTAGCGCCCGTCTGTCTCTATCAGTATTTCTTGTCTTGTGTCATTCCAAGACGTCATACAATTAGCCCACCACAGTGGCAGGTAGATGAGTAAAATTACCTGCCATGCACATGATATACTGTAGGCTACCCACATTTGGCAGGTGCTAATTTAACAACCTGTGCTACTATTTAATATATTTGGTGACTTTCCAGCTCTATGGTTTTGTAATTTCCCGATATTTTAGATCATCGTCTGTCAATGAGTTTTGCAATTAGCATCAGGAGGATATTTGTCAGATATCGTCGATATCCGATTACATCGTTCTATCGCCCAAACCATAAGTTACAATAGAGAAATGGTTACAGGGTAAACAAATTAATATGTCCATTACTGGGCTATGGAATCAGTATATTAAACACTTTTGTTAAGTATACATCCATGGGAAACTACCTAGTATTACCTTGAACTGCACCTAAAGCGAATTTTAGATGAAATGTTTAATTGTCCACTCTGTTTACACAGACTACCAGCTAAAAGGTCAATAGAACGTGATACAACAACTTGTACATTTCTGCAAACAGGGTAAAAGAAATGAGAAAAAAAAGCAGTAAATGCTAACACACTCTCACACACACACCCACAACCACACCCATATACAAACACACACACTTAAGGAACCTTAAAACTGCAGCAATGTTATAAAACACTCAGATGTCATGAATATTAGTTAACATGTTACGGTAATTTCACCGGAAAACGAACCAAATTAAACAATTTGCGATCGGTAAACACAATATCCCTCCAGCAGTAGCTACCACATCAACCACACATCTGAATCAAGCAATTATTTTCTGTGCTGACGGACATGACGCAAACACGCAAGGGCGAATGATGTAAGCCTGCGATTTCATGCCAAATCCGACCCAGCAGCTCAAAATGTAAATCATTATAGAAGACTTACCGTAGTGAATCGAGGTAAGGCAAGGACAGGGTTTTGAACACAGATTTTTAATGTACAGTGCTTTGAAAAAATATTTGCCCCTTCCAGATTTCTTCTATTTTTGTGTATTTTTCATATGTACTAAATTGTTTTAGATCTTGAAACAAGATATAACATTTAAAAAAAAGGCAATCTGAATAAACACAAAATACAGTTTTCAAATATATATATTTTTAATTGAAGCAAAAAAGTTTTCCAACACCTATATCACCCATGTGAAAAACTAACTGCCCCCTTAAACTTAATAGCTGTTTGTGCCACCTTTAGCAGCAACAACTGCAACCAAATACTTCTGATAACTGGAGATCAGTCTTTCACAACACTGTGGTGGAATTTTGGCAAACTTTTCTTTGCAGAACTGCTTAAGTTCAGCCACAATGGAGGGTTTTCAAGCATGAAGTGCCCATTTTAAGGTCCTGCCACAGCATCTCAATCGGGTTCAAGTCAGGACTTTGACTAAGCCACTCCAAAACTTTAATTTTGCTACTTTTGAGCCATTCAGAGATGGACTTTCTCCTGTAATTTGGATCATTGTCTTGCTGCATAATTCAGTTTGCGCTTGAGCTTCAACTCACGGATTGATGACCAGACGTTTTACTTCATGATATTCTGGTAGAGAGCAGAATTAATGTTTCCCTCAATTATTGCAAGTCGCCCTGGCCCAGCAAAGCATCCCCACACCATCACACTACCACCACCATGCTTGACCGTACAGTTGTGGCCAAAAATATTGTCACCCTCGGGCAAAGAAGGCTGTGAAAAAATCTGTATTGTTTATCCTTTTGATCTTTCATAAAAAAAAAAAAATTACAAAAAATCACAAAAAAAAAATTTAAATCACAAAAATCTAATCTTTAATTGAAGTAAAACAATTTAAATGGGAAATATCATTCTAACATTGTTAAATACATATTTTTCTCCAAAATGCATTGGCCATAATTTTTGTCACCCTTTAATTCAATACTTTTTGCAACCTCTCTTTGCCAAAATAACAGCTCCGAGTCTTCTCTTATAATGCCTAATGAGGTTGGAGAACACCTGGCAAGTGATCTGAGACCATTCCTCCATACAGAATTTTTTCAGATCCTTCAAATTCAGAGGTCCATGTTGGTGGACTCTCCTCTTCAGTTCACCCCACAAATTTGCAATGGGGTTCAGGTCAGCGGACTGGGATGGCCATGGCAGAACATTGATTTTGTGGTCAGTGAACCATTTTTGTGTTGATTTTGATGTTTGTTTTGGATCACTGTCCTGCTGGAAGATCCAATCAAAGCCCATTGTAAGCTTTCTGGCAGAGGCAGCCAGGTTTTGATTTTTTATTTGTTGGTATTTGATAGAGTCCGTTATGCCATGTATCTGAACAAGACGTCCAGGACCTCTGGCATAAAAACAGCCCCACAAAATTAAAGATCCAGCACCACATTTAACCGTGGGCATTGGGTACTACTACATCTCTGTGTGTGCCAAACCAATCTCTGGTGTTTGCTGCCCAAAAGCTCTTTTTTTGTTTCATCTGGCCATAGAACCCGGTCGCATTTGAAGTTTCAGTAGTGTCTGGCAAACTGAAGATACTTGAGTTTGTTGTTGGATGACAGCAGAGGCTTTTTCTTGAAACCCTCCCAAACAACTTGTGATGTAGGTGATGTCTGATATTTTTTTTTTTTTTTTTTTTTTTGACTTTCTGACTCCAAGACCCATCTAATTTCTGCAATTCTCCAGCTGTGATCCTTGGAGTTCTTTGGGCACTTGAACTATCCTCCTCACTGTGCGTGGAGACAATATAGACACATGTCCTGTTCCAGGCCGATTCTTGAGATCTTCAGTTGATTGGAACATGTTAATTATTGCCCTGATGGTGGAAATGGGCATTTTTAATGCTTTGGTTATTTTCTTATAGCCACTTCCCATTTTGTGAAACTCAACAACCTTTTGCCGCACATCAGAACTATATTCTTTAGTCTAACCCACTGTGATTGATGATTAAGGGAATTTGGCCTGTGTGTTACCTCATATTTACACCCCTGTGAAAAAGGAAGTCATGGCTGAACAATTTCATGTTCCTTGTCTCCCAGGTGCACTAAAAAATTGAATGGGAATATACTTCAGATATATTTTACTCATAAGAATTTCTAGGGGTGCCAATAATTGTGGCCAACATGTTTTGGAGAAAAATATTTAATAATTAGATATTCCCCCCCTTTCAATTATTTTACTTCAATTAAAGGTTAGCTTTTTGTTTTTTTGTCTTTTAAATGAAAGATCAAAAGGATAAACAAAGCAGATTTTTTTTTTTACACAGCCTTCTTTGCTCATATTTACCATGGGTGCCATTATTTTTATACACCATTGTAGGTATGATGTTCTTTTTGTGGAATTCTGTGTTTGATGTAACGGGACCCCTGTCTTCCAAACAGTTCCACTTTTGACTCATCAGTCCACAGAACATTCTCCCAAAAGGTTTGAGGATCATCAAGGTGCGTTTTGGAAAAATTCAGATGAGCCTTAAATGTTCTTCTGGGTTAGCAGTGGTTTTTGCCTCGCCAGTCTTCCATGGATGGTATTTTTGACCAGTGTCTTTCTGACAGTGGAGTCATGAAGAGTGACCATTATAGACCTTTTTCACAGACTGTGATGACACGTTTCCGCCTTATTTAGCAGCGTAAATCTCGCAAACTTTTTCATATCACTTTTTAAAATATTGAGTGAAAAATTATAAAAATTATGCTATGCGTTATATTACCATGGAATTAGTTAAAAAAAAAAAAAAACGAATTACCACATCTGCGAGGGGGTGTCTATTACAGCTGCTGAGAGAGTGACTGTAAATTTGGCATCTTCTCCCATCTGACTGTCTTAATCCACCACTCTCTATTTTCTTTCCTCTTCTGGAAAGTCATTGAAAAGTAATAGTGGATTTTTTATTTTGCTCTTGAAGCAAATAGGAAGTGAAAATAATATTTGCTGTGATCTCCCATTCACCGCTGTTGAAGTTTACCCTGTAAACGTTTACTTCCAGATTCCAAAACCAAATGTGAAAAAGGCTTATTGTTGCGAGAGAGGCCTGCAGTTCCTTGGATGTTGTCCTTGGCTTTTTTTAAGACTTCCTGGATGAGATGTCGCTGTGCTCTTGGAGGAATTTTGGAAGGTCGGCCACTTCTGGGAAGGTTCACTACTGTGGCAAGTTTTCTCCATTTGGAGATAATGGCTCTCACTGTGTTCTTTGGAGTCCAGAGCCAGAGCCTTTGAAATTGCTTTGTAACCCTTCCCAGACTGATGTATTTCAATCAAGGGTTTAGCCAAGAAATTACTTTTGGGTGGGCCTCAATAAAAATGGATGGGCCAAATTATTGCCCCAATTGTTTTTTTTGTTTTTTTCCTTAGCAACAGAAAGGTGGCACATTCAAACAGTTCTTTCACACTTTCAGAAAGCAGAATTTATGCATTTCTTAACTATTTTATAAATATATATTTTGAAGTAAAAAGAATATTCTCTAATATTCTGGGTGGGTCCGGGTGACCCACACTTGGCTATGCCACTGATTTCAATCACCTTTTTCCTCATCATTTCTGGAATTTCTTTCAACCTTGGCATAGTGTACTACTGGGTGACACCTTTTAGCCAACTTCATGCTGCTGAAAAAGTTATATTTAGGTGTTGATTTGATTGAACAGGGCTGGCAGTAATCAGACTTGGTTGTGTCTAGTCCAGCTGAACCCCATTATGAATGCAGTTTCATAGATTTGGGGATTTAGTAACTAAGGGCAAATATTTTTTCACAAAGGCCCAGTTGGTCTTGGATAACATTTTTGCTTCAATAAATAACATTATCATTTAAAAACAGTATTTTGTGTTTACTCAGACTGCCTTTGTTTTAAGTTAGATTTTGTTTTAATTTTTGAAACAATTTAGAATGAAATATACACAAAAACAGAAGAAATCAGGTAAATACTTTTTCACAGCACCGTACTTCATCAATTATCGACTTTGTTCATTTTAACCACAAAAATCTTACGTAGTGCAGCTTTAAACAGGATGTATTATTATTCTGGTAACTAGATACAAACTTGACAGTATTAATCACTCTAACCAACTTGTTTATCAAGATTCTCATCAAACTGTTGCTTCGCCATGACCTAAAAGTTGACCTGAAAGAGAGAAATGACCATAGAAGACAGCTTAACCTAATGCCCGCTAGAGCGCTCCTTGCAGCAAGGTTAAAAATACAAAACGTTCTTGCATTGCATTATGAATTGCATTCAGACACATTTCAAAACAAGTAAAATTGTCCAAGTACTAAAATTTTGTATATTTTGTTGATAATATTTACTGACTGAATGAAAAAATGCTGTATTGACAGGCTGCACTTGCTCTCATTCAAACTCAAGCCAGTGAGGGATCAGCTGAGATTGACTCACTTGTTCTTCTCTGAGGATGTCCCGGCCACCAGCTCATAGATCTGTCTCTCTGATGTGCTGATCACGTAAAGCGCCTTATTATCTGTAGAAGTAAAACAGACAATAATAATAAACTGACAAGTTAATAAACTAAAGTTTGTACAGATCTTCTCTCAGTAGCTAGTTATGACATGCAGAACTTTTCACAAAGGCTATATCTCACTACCGATAACATTTAGAGACAAAAGACCAGTCACATAAATGTGTTTTCTTTTGCAGAAGTTTTGTATGATAATTTCAAACTCCTAGTTCAAAACCCATTTAAATTAGAATTCTTTTTGCAAATTCTACCCTCCACAGTAATATACTCAAAACACATGGACATCCATTAAAGAAAGGTTAACTGTGGGCAGATTTTTACTGAAAGGTTTATATGTGGTTAGGACAAAGCAGGTCGGGGCACGTTGTCATATTTGTTTCATGGCAAACAATGTTTTGATATTTTTCCCCCATTTTTGTTGTTTCATGAATTATTTTGTGCCTCATAATTGTTTTATTTTTTTCAATGATGCTGAAAAGCCAATTGCATGCTGTATCATGCAGGATTAGATTTAAAAATATAGATTTTGTTAGTAGCTGGTTTTGTTTATGGTGGGGTGATTGGGGAATTTATCACCCCCCAATGTTCACATGAAACCTAGGTCACTGGTTTAATCATATGTTCCATTGCCACAACTTTCTCCACATAGTGACAACAAGCGTTTATCAGCCTTTTGTTTTTACTTCTCCATTGGCAATAACGGTGAAAATGTTTAATTGCTTTTTTATAGCCAAGACTTAAACGTACCTGGCTTTGCAGAAATTGATTTTCAAAAATAAACCTCTCTTTCGAAATATTCGCTAGAGTACAAAGTGTGACAACAAGACCTGGTCTCCCCAATTTTAACCACAGATGTGTTTTATTCAACATAGCATGAAGAGTCTTCTTCTGGGTAAAGGTGTATTTATAAAAAGCACATACAAAGTTTTGCTGTGGAAAAGGCTTCAAATAAAAAATACATTTGTATGGACCTGTCTAGACAGGAGGAAAAATGTCTAGCCAAAAAAAAATAATAAAATAAATAAATAAAAGAATAGGAATATCTACTTTTCCAATAAAATGCTATCACTCATCATTTGCTTTCATTTTATTACAAT